>NC_089217.1:2223496-2555996 GCF_963930695.1 Labrus bergylta
TTATGAGACGTTCTATTGTTGGGGGACTTTGACTTGTAGTTCAAACAAACCGTAACATTTGGTGAGTGTTGCGTTATACATGGTGATAATACAGAACATAAAACGTCTTATGTGCATTTGACTGTTTTTTATGATGTCAGATGGGTCAAGCAGCGGAGAAAGTGGTACTACATATTCTCTCTCTCTCTCTCCCGGTTGGATGAAATGTGAGGGCGCTGATGGGCGCTCGTTGGCAGGATATTCGTCCTTTTCCTGTTAACTCTGCCTCAGATGAGAAATAGGTGCTGCTATTTTAAGATCCTCCCTTATTTAAACCTTCTTCTCCCCGTCTCCACCCCCCCTCCTCTCCTCGTGCTTGATCTGTCGTTCTGTCGCCAAAGGGTTTAGTTTAATGACCCTCCTCGGCCGTGGATCTGAGCAGCGTCACATCTTTCCTTTCCAATTTCCCTTTTCTCCACCTTTAATTCTCTCTCTCTCTCTCTCTCTCTAACCACCATTTTCTCTGCTCTTCCTCTCATCCTTCCATGTTTTCACCCTTCTCCAACAGCACCACCAGCACCAGTCTGGTGTTAAAGCAAAAAGAAAAAAAGGGGGTGCCTGTTGATGTAGTCAGTGTTTGGCCTGAAGCCTGGAGATGCACTGCACGCCTCATTGAGGTTGAGGCCAAAGGGGAGGGGAAGAGGAGGAGGAGGAGAAAGGGGAAAAGGGAACGAAAGAAAAAGAATACAAGATGTGTACAGTACCTTTGTATCGGCCCAGAGAGGTCACTGGCGTCCTGCCTGCAAGGCAAGAAAAAAGAAAAGGAGGATTTGTGAATAGATGTAAACATGAATAACAATATTAATAACATAAAACACAAAACATCTTGAGGAGAATACCATTCAAATGACAAAAACAAGGACATTTTTGAGATGTTAAGAAAGCAAAGCATCCCATTCCCGTTAAATAAGAACATTATTCTTTCACTCTACGCTGATGACATCGTGCTGTCATAGTGGAAGATGGAAACGGAGAAGTTGCACATCATTGTTTCAAGACTTAAAAAAGCCGCAAACAAATCATATTTCACATCTCAAATTGTGTTCATGCATTTTTCATTACCCATTAGCCCAACGGCTAACCACATTGCCCCATCTTTGCCCCCGTTTTATTAACTGTATCCAATTCTCTGCAGAGGGTTTTCGCAGAATTAAGTAACATTATATAACTGTTTAACTTCAATTAATGTTTCAGAGGGTAATATAAGAATCTATTTGTGGCCAAGTATTTTGAGGCCTTGAGTTTTGCCTTATGGTCGATGCCATGTTGGATTTTCAAAGTCTCAAGAGATCGTGTTTTGACAAGAGGATGGTTGACAGGATGTTGTGGGAGCAACTTGATGAACACAAGGCAGCCATGCCCTGAAGCATACCCAGATTCATCATCTGTTGAAATCAAGACTGGTCGACAATTTACAAAATGAACATCAAGCTAGAATGAAAAAGAATATTTAAAGGTCACATATTCTTCAAAGACACTTCACCATGTTTTATGTGTGTCCCTAGTCTGTCTACAAACCCCCCAATTATAAGAAAAGTCCATCCTCTCTGTCTTCTGCCTGCTCCACTTTTCAGAAAATGTGTGCTCAAACAGACCGTTTGGAGATGTTCCCTTCATGACATCACAAAGGGCAGTAGCCCCTCCCCCAGGTGGGTGACACTCCCACAGCTAGGTGTTTGTTCTGCCCTCTGAGTCTGCCTTCTCACCGTAAACAATAGGACATGGAGCGAGAAAGCACCGAGTACACCCAAGCCCTTCCAGAGAGGGGGCGTGGTCAGACACAGCTCATTTACATATTTAAAGATACAGACACAGAAACAGCCTGTTCTGAGCAGGACTGAAATAGAGGGGTTTATAGACATGATCAAATACAGGATCAGAGTGGATTTAGAACAAGAAACTTCACACACATGTTTTGAGGAGCTCTGAGACTTATTTAAACTGGTTGAAAAGGGAGGATGATATGTGACCTTTAAAACTTGAAATTGAGATCATAACCCCATTATGAAAATGTTAACTGAGGTCAGAGATCAATTTAGAAGTGGGGTAGTTTTGGCCTGGACTCAGATAAATATGAGCTTCTTTATGCAACCAGTGGAGTCGCCCCCTGTTGGCCATGAGTAAAAATATCCTGATACAGGTGTTAGCTAAGTGTACCTCAGTATGGACATCATAGCAGAGGCAAAGAGATGTTTTATAGGAGAACAGAAAAGGAGATTTGGACTCAAACAAGAGCGAGGCGAGACACGAGAGGGGGGGGGGGTGACGTCCCAGAGAGTTGGAGTCGCAAAAACATACCAATCCTTGCGTAATCTTGATGCAACTTTCTCTACTTTTAACAGTAAAACATTTGGGCGCCGATGACTGCAGCGTGTCTGGAAATATGATACACATATGCACAGAAGGTACTGGCAAAACAAAACACACACACACACACACTCAAAAACAGACACACAGTTTTTCTAAATAGTAAATTGGTCTCGTCTGTCCTTGGGAACGGCAGAGAAACTTGCCCGTTCCTTTGGGTTTTCCCCCAAATTCCCTGCTGTTCCCCCCTTTCTCTTCTCTTCCCTTTTTTGTTTTATCCCTTCCTCCAATCCTCTCTTCCTCTTCCACTGCATGTAAATAAATTGGTCCCCAGGCCCTTCCACTAGACACCATGTGTGTGTGTGTGTGTGTGTGAGAGCCAGTAACACACTCATTCAACTCACACAAACACAAACACAAACACAGCCCTCCTGAGCTTAGAGCAGCATCTGAATTAGCCCGGCTTTTTATGTCGCAGAGGTAAATAAAATAATAATGAATTGACAATGCTGTCATTAAGAACCAGTGTGTGTGTTTGTGTGAGAGAGAGACAGATATAGATGGTGTGTGTGTGTGTGTGTGTAATGATGAAATGTGAAGAAAAAACTCCTTGCCCCTCCTCAACACAGCGGCCAATCATTGCTATCGCCACTCTTTGCATTTCAAAGACACACTCTTGTCTGTTTCATCTCCGACCACAGAACGCTCATCCTGTTATCCTGCTACACACACACACACACACACACACACACACACACACACACACACACAAACTCTTTTTCTCACACACACACACACACACACGCATAAGATAGCCACCTCCGCTTTAGTCCATTTTCCCAATGCCATGAATTATGAAAAAGGGTAAATGGAACATCAAACACACACATACACACTGCTCGCACTCACAGGTTTACACACACACACACACACACACACACACACTCCCAAAGATCACACTCAAACCACACACTCAACATCCCTCAGATTTGAACACCTACATACGTATATACAAGCAAAGCGTTTTCACTCCATGCTTCCTATTACTTATTAACTCCCACATTACCGCTGCATGCTTTAAAAAAACTCTCTCTGAGGCTTTAATGAAACAGGAACAGTTGAATAAACTCCATTAAAGAGTAAAGTCGAGCAGAAGACACAAAGACGGGCACTCGTCTGATTTCTCGAGGACGATGAAATCCAGAGTGAGGATGTTTGATTCACTGACATGTTAGAAGTGAACATTTGTACAATTGGGACTTTTAAAAGCTGCAATTATGAGTCTAACTCTGAGCTCTCGTTTAAAAAAAAAAGTTGAATTATGAAGATATTTGATCTAATTTTTGGTCAAAATTTGTCTTTTCTTCGACCGGAGAGAAGGAAAAATTTGACCTTTCTTCTTGCTGTTATCCATGTGTGCTGGTTGGACTACAAAAACTCGATTTAGTAAGATTTCAGTCTGGTCACTGACTGATCATTCTTTCAAGAAAACAGGGTTTCATTTGCTTATTAATTGCTGCTGCCAAGGCCACATCATTTTCCAAGACTGACTGAATGTTGCCCATTCATTTTTGCAAAAACTGACTATATGAGGTAAACTGAATCCTTACATTTAGAGTGTGAACATGTGGCTTTTAAAATGGATCTGGTTTACCTCACAGCTCCTGTTGCATAAGGTTTAAAACTCGGTTGTTAGTCCTTGTTGGTAACAAGCTGACATTTTGAGATAAATGCTTTTTTTTACAGGATGATTGTTTGTGCAGAAAGCCTTTGGAAACTCTAAATTGCTGTGGGAACATTATCATTACACAAGAGACACCATTAAGGTCTGGACAGTATCTTACCCTTTTTAAACATTCTCCTCTGACCAGAATTTTTTATGAGCTGCACAACCACAGAGCCACTCCAAGGATAAACCCAGCTCTTTTTTTTTGCAGAGAAATAAAAATAAAAGGCTTTTAGGTCGGATTTCTTGAGTATCAATTGCCCCTTGTTGATCTGCACAAGTTGAGCCGATGAGATTTTGGGTCAGAATTGATCAGCTGGATGGAAACAGATGGGGGGTGGGGGGGGGGGGGGTAAACAACGTCCAGGTGGGAAAGCAGCCAGACTTATGCTCCGCGACAGACAGCTTTTTGGCGGCGTGCGGGAAGCCGAGCAGAGCAGAGACTCCTGTGGGCCCTGACGGAGACGTGAAACGAAGCTGAAACGTGAGGGAGTCCTTGGGTGACAGTGCCAGAGCCGCCGCAATGACGGAGCAGGTGGCAGGACCCGGAGAGGACCAGCGGCATATTTGATCCCAAACACACACACACACACACACACACACACACACACACGCACACACACACACACACACACACAGTCTGCATTAGCACTACATGGAGGGAGACGCTATGAAGCAGCTGTCACCGCACAACTAAACACCATCGATGACATGAGCGCTGGAGTGATTCTCCCTCATCCCTACACAGAAAAAAAATTGATATTGGAAGTGACATGGAAGCGTCCTTTAAGGGTGTGAAACACAAGATAGCGTGCTGGAGTCATGTGGGAACGGTGATGCATAATCAACGACAGAAGAAACCAGGTTAGCTGGGAGAGAAATCCAGTTAAAGAGAGACATCGAGAGCACGAGTTCACATGTAACCTGCTTACTGAAAACCTGTTTCTCTGCAGGGAAATGTGTGAATTTCATTTAGTTAGGATACAGAAATGAAACCATTAAAACACGTAATGGGTGTTATTTTGCTTTTGGTTGTAAGTTTCTGGGCATATTTTGCATTTTCAAATGGTCACTGCATACAGTTCTGGTTGATTTGTGCAGACTTTGAGAAATCTCTGTCTGAGATTTGTGCTTCTAATCCATGCCAAACTAGTTATTGTCATGCTTTTCCTCTTTGAAATACCCTGCATGAAGCAGCTCTTTATACCAAAATATTAGTCAGGAAAAAATAAGTGTTCCTTCGGGTGTTGGACCCAAGTGCAGATTAACAGGAAGTAGGCCTGGATATGTAAACAAAGAGGCAAAAAGGCAAGAACAAATGCATACTCATGAAGTAGTCTGACATTAAACCGCCAACAAAAGAAATCACAGGAGACATGAGGAAACGCTGGGGGGGGTAAAATCCACAAAAAGAGGAAGGCAGCTAGGACGACACAGAAGGGAAGAAACAAGGAGTCTAAAAACACAGAGGGGTAATCAGGCACAGGTGAAGACAATCAGGGCGGGGCACACAATCAAAAAGGGCGGGAAAACCTACAAAAACAGGAAGCAAAGGTAGACAGGAAGCACCAATGGGCAAGAGCTTTTAAAACGTTTAAAATTAGAGATCAATGAGATTCTGGATGGTTGTACGAGCTCTGAGAGTCTGAGCTGCTCCTCCTCCTCCTCCTCCTCCTCCTCCTCCTCCTCCTCCTCCTCTCTGCAGCCCATCTGCGTCGTCCTAACACTCTCTCTGTTTTTAACACGTCTCTTCTTCTCACCTGCCTCGCTGCCTTTCGCATATACACATCTCCGCTTCACATACCGTACCCACCACAACCCCCCGACAACCAATCAGCACATCCCAACACACACTCCTTTCAAACACCCATAAATGCATTCACGCACATGACTTTCACACCTTCCCAAGACTTCCCACTTCTTCATCTTTACCTCATCTCCATTGCATTGCAGCTGTGTGTGTGTGTGTGTGTGTGTGTGTGTGTGTGTGAGACAGCCAGTGTGATCCTTGCCGAACTGTGCCAGGTCTTAAGATGATGTCAGATGTGGGCTGCTGGCCCGCCTCCAGATGGAACTTAAACTCTCCCATTGGAGGACGAGTCTCGTTGATGGCTTGTGCCAAAGTGCCGACGGGAGGAGGATGATTGGACAAAACGGAGACCTGAGCGACACCGGCGACGAGCTGGCATTTCATTAATCATCCTCTGGTGTAACGGGAAAAAACAGAACTCTGAGTGACTCAACTGCTAATGAAGCCACTGACTCAGAGTGTTTTCATGAACTGGTAACCATTAAGACTGAGGATTTTGTAAAAAAAAAAAACCTCACAAAGTTTTGTTGTCTCTGAGGTGATTGTGAAAGCAGCAGTGGTCAACTCAATGCTTGAAAGACTTGAAAGGTTTTTTTTTTTTGTTGGGGGGATAAAAATCACTCAAACCCCTACAGAAACTTCAAAAACCCACTCCTGCAGCATAATCCACTCCTCTACAGTCCATCTGCTCACCCAGTATGTACTGTACGAGGGTATCGTAGGTTTGCCAAAAAAAGGCTTAATAAACCGCTTTCTGTGTCACTCCGTCGTCCTCCTCCTGGACGCTCTGAAGTGCTGCCAGGAGCGGCGAGTCGAGCCACATTTTTGGCAAAAGTTGGATTTGTTTGAACATTCAGGGGGAAGTGGACACACAGGAGAGGAGCACACTGAGTTAGAGAAGTGACTTTAGACTGTAGCCACACTCTATTTGACACTGATCAGTAACTATGACATTTTATATATCTTTACATGAAGGTTAGAGCGTTTGATAAACAGAAAACAGCAGCTGCCTTGATGTGATACAGCAGGAAATGGAGATCTAAATCAGCTTGATTCTATAATTTCCTACTCGATGCAAAACGCAAGTTTGACCCCAAATGCCCCGTTTCTGTTTTATCTTTCTGTCCCTCCACAGACATGGACGAAGAACGAGGGTGCTCTAGAGGTGCTGGGAGTGTCCTACAGGAACATTTTCTTGATTTTCTTTCACTTTTTTTGACTCTACAGATGTGCAAAGTTAAAACTGAAACATTTGGCTTTGACTTTGAGTTAACATGGAGACAAAACTGAATTCAGCTACTCGGTGTCAAAGCCTTGTCAATATAAAATTACACACTTCTGTTTCTACACCTTCAAAATAAATGCATGAAATGTCAGACTGTATGTTTGGGGGAAACTGAAATGTACAGGGCAGAAGAGTAAATGGTGGGAAGTGAGCGTTGGATGCTGGCGGGCTGTTATAGATCCACTAACTCACCCTTTGGCACACACATGCATGTACAGCCCTGTAATTTATAAACTGCTAAATAAAACCTCAAGATAGTCTTCATCATTGTGTAAACTAAACAGAATCAAATGCAATATTAAACATTATATTATGGCCTGTTCATTCAGTGCAGCCTGATGCTGTTATTGCGGGCGAAATGGCCATTGCACTAAAAACACACAGCAGTAAAACAGTGTATGTGTGCCCTATAAAAAGGTATGAAACAAGTGGCCCCAACAGGCTCCATTAACTGTGAGTATGTGTGTTGTGTGTGTGTGTGTGTGTGGGTCACGAGCGAGTGCCTGTGTGTTAGCGGGGATGCATGCGTTCATGCATGTGTGACATATTGAGGACATTTAAATGCAGCGAGAGAAACGACCTGAGTGGTAAAGGGTGAACAAAAGGGAGAAGTGGTAGAAGTGTGTTAGGCCTCATTTACCTCGTGATATTCAAAGGGTATGTAGCACAGCACACTAACACACACACACACACACACACACACACACACACACTCGAATACTGTATGTGTGACTACATGTGACCAAAGCAAAATGTACGAGCACCTGAACTCAGGGAAGGAGAGATTCCTGAATCATCCATCATGCCTCTGGGAGGGGAGAGAAGACCTCCTTTCTTTTTTGTCTACCCCACCTCCTCCTCCTCCTCTTTAATAACAACCCCCCTCCCCCCAACCATCTCTGCACCCATCTCCCCCCTTCTCTTCCCCCATTTAATAACAGCGCAACAGATCAGCTCCATTAGCCCAGACCCCCTCACACATGCAAATGAGGCCTGCATTATGGAGGCACGCGTTACACATTACTGATGCCGCCCTCCCCGACCCGTCACTACTCACAGCACAATAAACTCTGCATGTGTGTGTTTGTGTGTGTGTGTTTGTGTGTGTGTGTGTGTGTGTGTGTGTGTGTTTGTGTGTGTGTGTGTCTCAGGGACAGAGGATGGGGCTGTGTTCGTGTGTCTGTTACAAACGTGGTTAAATTGAGATGCATTAAGGTTGTGATTGAGGCGACGGATACGAGGGGGCAGTATGTGTGGAGCCGAGAGCGAGGCCATTACCGGGTGGCCGGATGATAAGATTGTGGTAGTGAGGACGAAGGTTGCTGGAGACGGAACGGAGCGATATTTAAGATTTGAGGAGGAGGGCTGGATAAGAAACAACTTTATTGTTTTCTAAAATTGTTTAATGTGTATGAAAACATTTTGCCTATTACCTATTTGGTGCTCGTTTCAAGATAGCATCAGTCGTAGGTGTATCCTTCAGTGTCATCTTAAAGGTAACCTTTAGCGCCTGTTTCAAGATACCGATTTAGCATCTGGTGGAGGGAATCATTAAGTCCTTTCCAATGTTTCTAGGAAACATGTTCTGTTGAAGTGCTGGCTTCTCTGACAACAGTGCAGCAGCCAGTATGTCCTCCTTCTAACTTTAGATTCTGCTCCTGAATGCTCTGGATTTGTTTGGACCAGAGAGGTTAGGCGGTTTTTAAGGCGACCCCCCCACACGGCCGTTTTGGACACCCCTCGGTTTGCCAGATATGAGAGCAGTTATCAGGTCAACAGGTGTTGCAGCGATGGAAGCGGGCAAGAGAAGTAGCTCTCTATGATGTTTTGAATTTGGACTGCAGTACAAATTTAAACACTACAGGTTAGAGTTACGTACAGCTCCTTTAAGATTATTTAACTGAGTCACTGTCGGGTGAAAATGAATGTGTCCAAAACGCTTGAACTGAGCACTATTTCAAAATGCTCACCTTTGATCTCAGACGGGCGCTGCTCATAACTCTTTGTGAAGGTGTTGACAGAGAGACTAATAGGGAACCTCAGTCACATCCTGCTACGTTTATAGCCTTGACTGATGTGCAACATAATTGAACTGAAATGATGGTTTGCCATAATTGGAAATAATTAAGACTCTTTTTGTAGCGACGCCGTTCCATTTGAAGCTTTTATTAGCAGGTTCAATGCCAGTTCTTTTGCTTGTGTCAGCTCGCGGAGCGGAAATCACTCATGTCCTTATCCGCCCTCTTGTTGCTGCTCTTTCACAACTACACATTTGATGAATAAACCTCACCTTCCTGAACAATCATTCCTGGCAGCCGGTCGGCGGTTACTTAGTGCAAAAGGCCCCGGTGACAAGCTGCCTCATAAAAGGCCACGATATCAGGTCCACCGCTGCCCATGTGAATGTGGAGCGATAAAAAAGAAGCCGGGGAATAAATCAATATCATGAATGCCACTTCATCAGATTGCGGGGTAGCTCAGACGCTGAAATCTCAACCACTAATCTCTTTAATAGTGTGATATTACATTTTAATCCCGGTCTGATTCCTTCACTCTTTATTTCAGGCTTTCTGCTGCTGCCTGTCAAAGAACGAGGGGAGGAGGACAGTAAATAAAAGAGGAGAGGTATCAAACTCTAGGAGGGGAAATCAGGTGGATTAACCCTTCGAAAACAGACTTCCCAAGAGGGATTTTTAAATGATGATGCCTTTTAAATCAATATAGCATGGGGCTTTCTTTTTTTTGCAAAAGATTACTAAAGCTTTCCTCTTCTGATTTATCATTTTGTTTGTTCGCTGATGATATCATTGTGTTTGTTACATTTGGTAAAAACTGTAGTAATTGGGGCAGCAGTATCTCAGTCCGTAGGGACTTTGGGATGGGAACCGGTCGCCGGTTCAAATTCCGATGTGGACCATAATGGACCTGAAATAAAAACCTTCATGTGTAGAGTCTTAATTCTTTTTGACAACCAAGCTAAACCTTCGTCTACTACATCATGAAGTTAAATGTCCATTGATGGGGTCATTATGTGGGGTTACATAAGCTGTAAAACATGGTGAACACACCCGGCAGTGGAGGGCCTGATGATGTGAAATAAAAAACACACAAGCTAGTTCTGAACTTGTAAAACTTTGGGGGTTTTAAGGCATGTTGGGTTAGTATTTGAAGATACTGCAGGAAATGGCGTGCCAATAAGCAAAAACAAGTTACTTAATGCCTCTGAACTCTGCTCGTAAAATGGTGCAGACTCTAAAAACTTTAAAATGTGCAATGTTCAAATACCTTTCAGAGATGTTAAGAAATGTTTTGTTGATGTTTCTTCATTAGGAGTGGATTTGGATCAATGTGTTTTTGAGTGTTTATTTAGCAAAAGCTGGTAACAGTACAAGTTTCATTTTGTGGATTTTAGCGTTTTATTGATTTGTATGCTTTGTGGACTTACACAACATTTTCACATTCAAGAGAAATGAAGCAGCTGAAGATAAAAAAAACTCCAAGAGGGAAATAAATCTGCATAAGACAAAACCAGTTCAAGCACTGGTGGACCATTTTGATTGGAGAAATTTAAGGATAAAGGAGAGCAAAAGAGCTGAAGCTCGAGAGCTAAAAAAAAGAAAAAAAAAGGTTTCAAGAGAGGAGGGAGGAGAAGGTAGTTGAGGATGAGAGATGGTTGGTTTATGGAGCGTCGTGGCACGCTGCCATTTCAACTCTGAATTTACAGTGCATGGTTGATGGACTGAGAGGCGGAGAGGCAATAAAGTGATGTCAATGAGAACTGAGGACAAATTGATATGATCATAACATTTTACATTAAAGACAGGCCAGCCATCCATCAACATGATAAAAGGCCTCCTTCATTCTATCATGAAACACAACCGCTATTGATCCCAATGCTTCACTTAGCCAAGCGCTAACCATTTATGATAACTATCATTATCCAGTTATGGGCTTGGTGACGATCCATCAGCGCTAACGGGTTTGAGGAGTTCAAGACAAAAAAAAAGATAAGCCTAGCTAGTTAATTGCTCTGACAAGGAGAGGAGTTAGGTAGAAAAAAGGAATTTTCTCATTATGTCTTAAAATAATACGACGGCGATGAAATGACAAAGTGGGAGGAGACGGCGTGTAAAGAGCCACGGTTGTTAAGGCGTGATTTGGAGCCAACTTGAGGAGGGAAAGAAAAAAAGACTTTGAGTTCTTTTAGTTTAGCAGAGGGATGGAGTGCTAATGGCGTCAGAGAGAGACGGAGAGGCAGAGCAGAGGAAAAGCAGCGTTGACGATAACACCAAACATGCTTTTAAATCACCCTCGAGCAAATCAGTAAATCAATATCAATTAGGCCGTGAAAGAGCCCAAATGGACAACTGGCTTTGTTTTAACTAATGAAGTCTGTGGAGAATCCAATCAGTCCTGCTGCCCCCCCTCCCCCTCCCCTCGGACTCTTCACTACCACCCCCACTCCTCATTATCACCATGACAATGTGGAGAAAAAATGCTCACAGACGCATAGTGATACACAAACTCAGAGGCTGATGAACATTTAAAACAATTACTTTTGTCAGCGTAAGAGATTTCTTGAAAATCTCGCATTGACAGGCACCCGTCGTTGACCTTTTATAAGATGAATTTGATGCTGTTTGATTGAATATCGATTGACACAAACCAGGTTTGAACACAGCAAAGTATTGACGTGCGTTTCACTGTCTGACAAATGATGCTTATTTGTAGCGCTGAATGGTTTTACGATGCTTGAGATCGGTTGATGCTATGCATTTAAAGCAAAACACAATTTACGAGGGATTCATTTCTGGACTTATTTCGGCCAGATGCAGGGACTCCCTGGTGTTACAGCTGGTTGCTTGGCAACCTCATTTTTACAACAAGATCCAGACCAACTGTCCCATAAGTCACGATCAGTTTCACGTCATGTTCAACAAACAAGATTAATAATGCTACCATGCGATCAATTAGGGCGCTAGCAGACAACTTTTGTTGCCTTCAGACAAAGCCAGGCTACTGAAGCTGTTTCTAGTCTTTCTGTGAAGCTCCATCTTCTAATCAAAATTTGGGCCAGGAAACACATTCAAAAGATGTACATGCAAAAGAACCATGAATGAGATTGGTCAAAATGGAATGAATAAAGTGACATTGATGTCTGATAAATGAAACTATCTCCTTCCCCTCCAAATAGGTTTGGCTGAGCGGAAAGGCTTCAATCCTCTGCAATCTTCTGAGCGCTTATGTTGTCTCATGTTCTCATCTGACTTTTTGTTTTTTAAGCAAAAAAAGCAGCAATCTGAGACCCATGCAAATATCTCGAGCACAATGTTGTTGTTAGAACTGTCACAAATGACGGAAAAAAGCTGTAATAATGCGATCCTAGTTATAAGTTGTTGAGAGCTTGAGAGCATATGTCATCGCTACAACGATTCAGATAAAGTTTTCACTGAGCGATACACACATTACCAAACACACACACACACACCATCCCTGGCAGGCAGCATGCGGCGAGGCTGCTCAGGGTTGCCATATCATTTTAAACATCCATCAGCTCAGCAGAGATATCATATTAGCTCCTCATCTGCATACGCCGCCGACAGAATGACAAACGAGGGAGAGAGAGAGAGAGAGAGAGAGAGAGAGAGAGAACGCTCTCCTCTCCTTCATTGCATCTCTTACATGGCTTCCTCTCACTCCTCGCCTCCCCTCTCTGCTCCCTCCGTCTCCTTATCCCCTCCTTTCTAACCTCCTAAATTGGATCACCGCTGTGGGCAGCATGTGTGAGAGCGTGTGTTACGGTGTAATCACATCTTTTAAATGGAAAAATCAGGGATGAATCCCCAATGGGAACAATGACCACTCGACCCATATTGGACTCCCCAAGCCCGCTCAAAATGGCCCGCTTTGTATCTCTGCGTACTCCATCACGCTCACTTTTACTCGGCAATCTAACACTCATGCAAACTTTCCTACCTTGCACCTCCAACCTTGTTTATTCTCCAAGTTTTTCAATACTTTTTAAAACCTTGTGGTGCTCTAGTTTTAATACTTTTAGGCAAATATTTGAAGTAATTCCTGCTCCAATTTTCTCCCCGTTTTCTGTGTTTAGTCGCAAGTTTAGCTCTGAAATTATTTGCAGAAAAGACTTCAAAATGTCCCAAAGTGCTGCTTGTGTCGGGTCCCCAAAATGTAAGTACCGGCAGCGTTGGCCGATGCTTTTGTGTTACATTTTGTTTTTAATGTTTATAGCGAGGACTCCCCAGATAGCATGGGAAAAAAAGTACATTAAAAAGAAATTGAGTTTGCTAATGATGTTGAGTCTTTGGTTTACCAGCCAGTCAGAACGCAGTTGGTCCTTTGGTAATATGCGGAACGCTTTCAGATGACTTTGAGTACGATATCCTCTTTCAAAATCTCTCTTTGAAACGCACATTTATTCCAACAACATCTCCTAATCTGTTTTGAAGTTCCACTCGTGTTGAAATTATTTTGTACGTCTATTTTCAATGGGTTGATTTCCTCCTTTTTAGTCGGAGTTTAAAGGATAACTCTTAACATCTTCATATATTTGTCAGACTTTTGGCCAAGACAAAGTCGGCCTTGGTCTCCACCATCTGCATGGTGTGTCGGGGTCTTAAATCTCCTCTTCCTCTCTTCTAGGTCTGTTTTTGCCTCTAGCCCTTCAGGCCTCCCCACATTTTGAGAGAGGATAAAGAAGTGAAGGTAAAGTAAAGTGTTTCATTCTTGACCCCTCCCATCCATCTCAAAGACCCAGACGTACCACTCGAGAGTGCAAAGGCGGCAACATGCGAAACTCAAAAACACAAATCTGGCACCCGACAACCGGACGGGTGGCTTAGGATGCTGCAACTCAAAAGGGAGAAAGACCGGGGGTTTGTGGTGGGAGTGGGGGGAGCGAGATAAAGAGAGAGAGAGGGGGATGAATGCAGTAGTATCCTCAGATCTGAAGGCAAATCCCCCCTCGGTGGTAGTTCTGCTCGAGCGGCTTGCACTGACACATGAATATTTCATACTGTTGATGTTTAAATCCCATCATTTGTGATGTGGCGCGTGAGCGTGCGTGGAGCTTCATTGAAAAAAAGAAGAAGAAGAAATGTATGTGCGTACATGTGTTCTTTGGTGTGTAAGACAGAGAGAGAGGAGTGTGTTGATCTATAATGCATAGTTTCAGTAAGTTCACTTGTGATACGGTCTATTGCATCTGTATTTCAGTATTGTAAAAAGAAGTGGACGTGCTCGCTTGTGGTTCCAGCCCTCGAAGCGCAGATTGCCCCCGTGTTAGCTCATCCATATGCAACCCGGGGCCGCGGCGCGTAAAAACACACTGCGAGTGACATGCATATACGCACATGAATATACAGTGTGACCATGCATCGAGATGCAGGAGGTGGCTTTGCGGCTCAGGCAGGTCACACACGATAACGCAAATCAGTCAAGCTGCTTCGGGAAGGAGTTTACAATCTCGTCCCAAGAGAGAACGCGAGTGGCTCGTTTTCAGCAGGTGGAATTCACCTGGAACAAGGCAGAGATTGATGGGTCACAGTTGTCCAAAATTGGCCACATAAGTCCAGCTCCCTTTGGAACCACTTTCTCTTAACAGAATAGACTGTTTCTCTTCCAGGTTTCTTCCTTCCTCTGCCCCCTTTTACACTTTTTTTCCCCCCAAGGTAAGCAACACGATCCAAACCCCAGCCTTATCATTCTGACTTCCAAATTCACAATTTCCCCGCTAATAGAGTGTACTCAGAAATGACTAATCGAATCGAAGCTACCAGGAAAATTAATTTACCATTATGTTCTTCCAAAACTGTAACAGGGAGGGCCGGCAACCTTGTGTTGTACCGCCGCAGGGGAAAGTAAACAATTAGAGACTCGGTGACTAATGAATTCTGTGATTAACGAGTGTGTCGGAGGTAAAGACTGACACACACACACACACACACAGGCACACGTGAGAGCACGTATGTACAAACGTCGACACACTCGGAGTGAGGCGCTCCTTATCTAAACACAGCATTCATGGTTGAAGTGAAATATTCCGCGCTTCTTCCAAATTCTTTTTTCTCCGTCAACGTTCTTACCCTGCATGGTTAAGTGAAATAGCTGGCATTTCCACTCAAAGATTGAGACTGATAGTGTGTGTGTGTGTGTGTGTGTGTGTGTGTGTGTTTACATGTGGAAGCAAGCAAAGGAGTGTGTGTGTGTGTGTGTGTGTGTGGAAGGAACCAAGATAAGGCCAATCTGGTTTGTATTACAGTCTCAGATAAAGAGAGAAAGTGGCGAGGGGGAGATAGCACAGCGCTGTGGAGGGACGGCATCTCAGCGGCAACACTTCCCCTTAAACCCACCACCGTTGAGACCACCACGTGAGGAGAAAGTCGCTGTGTCGGGGGGAAAAGAATCAAACTGTAAAGGAAATTTCTTCAAGATTAAGAAAATCAAAATAAGTAAGTTCAGCTGAGGATGAAGGTTTGGACCCGACTGAAACATTAGCCAGCCAAATGGGATCTGGACGTCCAATTTGTAGCTAAAACTATTTTAACCCCTTCTATTCCGAGTTAAAGGCTGCTGTTAGTTGGACGTGGAAACACATCCATCAGACTAATTTCTTGGATTTCACTTTTAATTCTTAGAACTTTATTTCTAACTGGATCTGAAGTTATGGACGAGACAACGAGCTTTGAAGAGTCCCTCATTTCTTCAGTGCTTTTACCATGGACTGTAAATGGACACAACCAAACTCAAGACCGACCTTTTTAGTAGAGCTTTTAACTGAATCTCATTTCATCTAGTTTTATTACATTTTGAACCTCCTGTGTTTCCTCAGTACCTGTTCTTATCTAGTTATTCTTACCTGAAGTTTTTGGATTGTGGGAGAGGGGGTCATGTTGTTGCTGTTTGATTAAATGTTGATGTAAAGCACTTTGGGATACATTTGTTGTATGAAAAGTGCGATACAAATAAAGTTTGACTGATTGATTGATTGTGACAAAACCCTTCGTTTTAAAAATCTTCCTCTTGAAACCTTGGATGACAAGGTTTGCCAACCATCTTGGTTTTTCAGAACCAGAAGTGACCGTATGAGACAACATATTGCATACAGATTGTTGCATCTTTAACCCGGTTGACTATGGTGGAAATGTGTCAATCAAAGGCAACCTGCTTTAAAGTCAAGGTAACTCTACATGGTACCAAATGTTATAAGTTATGTCATGTTGTATTATAGAAGAATTGAAACTAGAAACTGAGACCATGAAATAATACAAAATGTTACGGAGGGTAATAAATCAAGAGTTAGGCTCATTTTCCCATCTGGTTTCACACATTGTGATTTCTTTTACGCACTTAAGGCAGTCAGCCCCTGCTGGACATCAGAGATAATGCAGGTTTAAAGCGCTTTAAGAATTGTCTTCAGAGAGGCTACGACCACTTCTTTTCTACAACTTTTGGTTCCCGCCAGTTACAGTTTTTTTTTTTGCAGAGAGAGAGACTTCTGCAGATGGTTTGGATAAAAACCTTGCGGACGATGAGCAACCAAGAATAGCTTGTGAGCTCTCAGGGGGGCAGCCGTACTGAGGCTAGAGTGTCACTTCTATACAGTCTGCTTCTATGAGAAAGC
Source organism: Labrus bergylta (assembly GCF_963930695.1). NCBI lineage: Eukaryota > Metazoa > Chordata > Actinopteri > Labriformes > Labridae > Labrus > Labrus bergylta. The sequence continues at coordinate 2,240,307 of NC_089217.1, forward strand.
TCTATCATATACAAAATCCAGCGGGCTGAGTCCCATCTGGGGAGCGGGTAATGACAAACATAGAGGGGACATTAGGTTTAGATGAGTGTGTGTGTGTTGAATGTGCGTCAAATCCCCAAAGCGTCAGCTAGCGGCTAAATTGAAGGCTGTAGTGGCACAGTGATAGATAGAAAGAGACAGAGGAGACATGTTGTGTGCTGCTCTGTGCATGTGTGAGTGTGAGAGTCCCACTGTGGTGTAATGACTCCCTGAGGGAGCAGGACCCGGGGCTCTGACTCCCCCCTGACTCCCCCCCTGCCAACTAAGAGGAGGTAAGGAGAAAGAGGAGCAGGAGGAGAGAGAGAGAGAGAGGAGGATGCTGGAGACAGCTGTCGTCTCCTCGGGACAGTAATTGGTTGGCTGAGAGAATAAGTATACACACACTCACACAAGCATGCACCTACGGCGGCACATACGCCAAACCCACCACCCAAAAATCGAGTGTGGCACCCCGAGATGGTCATTAGCCACATCCCACATGGCACGAGGACTCTGCCACCCATGCCTGGCACCCACAAGGGGTTTCTCGGTCACACAGAGCAGGGGGTCTGAGGATGAGGAGGGGGAGGCGGGCTTATTCAGCGTGACACCTCCAGTCACATCTCAGCAAACAAACCACCGAGCCCCCACACCCGAAAACCCAAGAGCCGGAGTGACAGCTCTAAATCACACATGACAGCTTGACTGACAGGTCAGTATGGGCAGAGGGAGGGATGGAAATATGAAAAATAATAAGCTGTAATATTACCCGAGACAGGAGAGACGAGGAGGGGGAGAGGGGATGGGCTGAGAGTGGCAGGAATGGCTGCAGGAAAATAAAACAAAATACTTTAGCCATAACTTCCAAAGTTATGTTTTATTTTTTTTACTTTGCATGCAGAAATTGAGGGAAAAGGTGCAAAAAGGTTTGTTTTCATTACCCAGAACTGTAAGTGTTTGTTTTAAAGAGAAAAATAGATTCGGCTTATCTTGAAAATCAAAAAAAAAGGTTGAAAATGTAATTAAAAATACAATTTGCAGGGCAGCTACTTCCCCATTTATTCTGTTTTGTTTTTTGACACACTTTGAGGAAGTCTGAGATTGAATCAGGAGCTTATTAAGTCAACAATGAAAAGTGTGTTTGTAGTGGCGGGGGGTGGGTGGGGGGGGTCATTATCTGAAAGAAAAACTGTCAAAATAAGATTCTTTAAAAAAAAAAAAAAAAAAAACATGAACCAGTGAAGAATGCATACAACAAAAAATGAAAAAAGGCAAAGACATCTTTACAGGAGAAAGTAAACAGATGATCACTGGCTTTTATGCATCAATGTAATCACTGAGGTGTCAACTCTATAGGAGAGCCATTTCTCACACCAAGCTTGTTGGACATGGTCTTCAAAAACCAAACCTTTTCCTGAACCTCACCAAGCAGTAGAGTAGGTCCTGCATGTGCAAAAATGGTGCAAAAGGGGTATAAGGATCATCATATTTGAGGCGTAGGGCCGTAATGGACAGGTTGGTAGTGGATATGCGTTGAACTGGAGCTTCTACTGATGCATCTAACCCTAAAAATATTATTCAGTGGACTCCTTCTCTCAGTCAGGATCCAAAAGAAAGTGCTGGAGCACAAAAAACACTTTTGTGTTTAGGTGCAAAGGACTCACGTTTGAACACACTGCGTCAAACCAAATCAGTTTGGTGACCTTGCAACAGTCGATGTTTTTGTACCAGCACATACATTTTCAAACTCCTTGTAAGAGGTTGCAGTACAGAAACATCTCCAACATTTCTTATTCACAATTGAAACTGTAAAAGATCCTCAAAAAAAAAAAAAAAAAAAGCTATTGGGTGTAAAATAAATTCATATCTGTAAAAAAAACCTTATAATCCGTTAACCAAGCTTCTGCGACGCTCCGACTCCGATGAGCATGTGGAACATCTATTTTCTTATGAAACACTTCAGCTATATCATGTGCACATGATAGCATTTCATGCATACTAATGAATACTTTGCTACCACGAAATCCATCTTCCCCTTTTAGAAGGACAGTCATTAGACAGAGAACAGAGAAGTGCACTTAAAATGTGTCTCCTTTAATACATCACTGTGCCGGCTGGTGTCGAAGTAAATGGATGTTACTGTGCAGGGAGAAAAACCTTGGCCTTAAAGTGAAATAACACTTTCTCCACACTATAGGACATGCTGCTGAATGTATCATTTACCTGAAGCAAGATCTGAATAACAGACAGTGTTGAAGCTCCTTAGAAATAAGACTAAGACCCCCCACCAGAGTTTAAATATTAATACAGCATATCATTCATCATATTATGATGTGTCCTACTGGGGGCTGAATGATAGGAGTGTGCCATATCTCATTTTAAAAGAAGGCCAGTGCTGGTGAACAGACATCAGTCAAAGCCCAGATAATAGAGTAACTGGGAGAGAAACCAGTGCTGGGTTTGAAAGAAGGGGATTGGCTAGGGAAAAGGAAGAAGGAGAGGATGGAGGGGTTGAAAACGAGAGAAGAGGAGAGGAGAAAAGGGGGGAAAAAATTCAATATATTTTTAATCTAGCGGATGTAATCAGATTATGCGTCTGCCAGGAGCGACGTATTTCATAAGGAATAACCAGTTTCGGTGAGGAAAAAGGGGCGAGAAGTGCGGGGGAGACGTGCACTTTGGCTGGCCGATCTACATCGACACTGACAGATTCTAATAAATGCGCTGGGAGGCGCCCGGAGAAACACAATGCCGTGTAATCATTTTATCATGACAAACCGGAATTCCAATGCTGTCCCATGTGAGCCCGGCCGGGGGAAAATTGAATTAACTGTGAATTGCTCATGCTTGGGGAATGGGGAAGATGGGGGAAAAAACGGGGGGGGGGGGGGGGGGAGCGACAGAGAGTAAGTAAGAAGGAGGGAAAGAAGAGAGCGAGCATTTGGCCTGCTTTTGTTTTTGGCACTGCTGTTAAACTCTCAGGGCTCAGCTGGTTTCACAGAGCAGCTCTGGTTTCAGCAGCTCCGAGCTAACGACGCTAACTCGAGAGATCCAATACTGACGCACTCCATCCCTGCATGACTCGGCTGTGCAGGAAAACACATTACACCCTTGTTAAATGAGACGTGGACGCCCTAAAGTATCCGAGGGAGAGGGGCTATTAAAACAAGCACACACATCTGCTAACACATGTTCAACCACAGTCATGCTACACGCTAAGGTTTCAATAACACTGAGCTTTGCGGTGAACTTTCAACAGCTGCGTTTATTCTCTGGATGACAGGAACGGGCAGATTTTGGTTAGAGTGGCACTTTGGTAACCACATAGCCCATACTTATCCACGGGGCTGAGGTGAATTATTGCCTTTAGCTGCCACTCAAGTTACTCTTTTATAGTGCTACCAGCTAGCTTTTTTTCTGTTAGCTTGGAGCAGATAGCTAAAAGCTTAAAAGTGGCAAAGCAAAAGCAACTTGTACAGCATGGAGCGATCAGTTTTCAACAAAAACTATTGGCTAAATAGCTTCTGATAGCTTTCGATATAGAGTAGCTAGCCAACCAGTTCCACATCCATCAGCCTACACATGAAGTATCTCCTTACAGGCAGAATGGGGTACGCCGCTAACACAAGTTACTTCAATTTTAAATGATGCTAGCTGTAAAAAAGGGCAAAAACAATTACTTATTTTATTGGAAAAATCAAGCTAATTCATTTCATCACATAACACATCCCATGTTCTGTTGGCTGCAATTTACAATCCGAACTGTTGATGCTAAGACACATCAGGGACCAAAAGGCTTGATTGGTTGTATGGACTTTATTCCTTTTTTAAACGTCCCAGACCAACAGAAACCGATGGGTGACATCACTCAGACTTCGTCCATGTTTCTATACAGTCTATGTTCTTGCCCCCACAGTTTAAGAAACCACTCAAGTATAGGATTAGCTGAAGTTTTAGTATGAAAACTGCAATCCTTAGTGCTGTCTTAAAAGGTTTTTATTAACGACACAAAATTCTCTTTCAACCCCTTTTGAAGCCTATAGCCTTCCTGATTTAAGTTCTTAACTTTATACTTTAAACTAAGCCCCATGTGGAAGTTCTGTAAATGTCTACACTTTGATGGAATTTGCTCATCTTTCCCTTTTTATCTCGCTGGAACTATTTGGTCCTCTTGAGCACAGACATGAAAGATCACACACACACACACACAGAAACAGAACAGGATCTGCCCTGCTGTGTCCTGTGACTTTAGATTAGACCCTGTCAGGGTTTCGGGGTCGCTACGGATACAACCCAGATGCTGCAGCTCGTCGCTGTGGAAACAGGAAGTGTTGACTGCTGAGAGATAAAGGAATTGATTCTTCCCCCTGCTGAACACATCCCGAAAAGGAAAATGAGCATACACACATACGTATCCATGTGTGAATATATCGTTGTGCATGCGGTGTATGTGGAAAAAAAGCCTGTTTTCTGTAATCCTTTAAATACTCTCCCCAACAATCCCAGTTTTTCTTCTTCCTCTGCTGCCCCTTCTAATCATAAATATCACAGCTTTGACCCAGGCCAATGAGGATGAGGCGGGGATTTGCATAATTAGCCCCATTTGGTGGACGAGTCCCACTCCAGACCCTACGAGAGCGTCTCTAGTGGGCTCGCTCAATTTCACGTGTAGGAGACTTCAGCGTACAGTTAGATAACCGCGGCTGAGAGGAGGGAAAGTGCCAAAAACATGACAAGCAGACAAAAGAGTGTGTGTGTTGTAGAGTTTGTGATGAAGGGGAAGTTGCCCGAGGATAAAAAAGAAAAAGACAAGACTGTAGTAGTGTCTTTGACTTGTCTTCAGAAACAAATGTCAAGAATGAGGGAACTTTTGAGAAACTTTGAGAATAACAGCAGGTGGATTTCTTGGCAGTTTTTTTGAGCGGATAAATGGATCGCTAAGTGGAGTCGTCCTTGTTCTTCAGTCACAACAAACGTGACCCAAACGCCACGCATTCCAAAGTGATGCAACACGTCTTTGCTGCGAACTTGTGATGAAAGCTTGACACAGAACATGCGCTTATGCTGAAGTAACACTAAGCGATTGCACAATTTAAACCTCATCCAACCAACACATTTAAAATAACAGAAGTAGTGTCTCAGACTTTTAAGGGCCCAGGGGGAAACTGCTGGAAAAACTTGAAGATGAGAACGCGTCATTACAGTCGCAATTAGTAGTTTGGCATTAAAAATAAAAAAGCAAATTCATCACTGCCGAGCAACAGCGATGAATGCTAATTTGAGACGCTTGAGATGAAGTCAAGGAGTTTAATCTACAACAAGCATCACGTCTTAAAAAGGTTATTGAATTATTTGTTTGGAGCATAATAAGTAACTACAGCTCTTCCATATAAAGGATCTAATTAATCAAAAGTGTAGACGAGGTCAAATAACTGTAATGAGAAAAAAAAGAAAGTCAAGAGAGGTCAAGTTATTCTTACTTTTACTGTAAACTCGAGGAACAGGTCCTTCAATTCATCAAAGAAGCACAATTGAGAGTGAATGTTGACAAAGTGGCTACTTGCTTTGCACAAAGAAGACAAAAGAAAAAGCCACAAAAAGAAGGGTCGGGATGTCAAACCATTAAACTTTACTTATCCAGACTTGTCTTACTGTCTTTGCTGCTGGTTTTTTTAATTGCCCTGCAACTACGAGATGTGCATAGAACCCCCTCTCTCCTTCTGTGTTGCAAAATCAGTTCTCTGAATGCTCTTGTCTCAGCGCAATTTATTTAACCAAAAGCAGTTTCCAAGACATTCATTGCATCACTTCCTCATTGACAAAGACAAAAAACCTCTTAAAAGAAATGCTTACTTTTTTCTTTTTCTTACAGTTTAAGTCGGTTTCACATTTTTTTTTTTTAGAACATTCAGACCCTCAATAGGAGCTTTTACATTCTATACATAACTCTTTGATGGTTTAGAGTCAGAATCACTCCTGGACTTCTGGACCGTTTACAGCTGGACAACCAACAAAGCAATAGGAAGTACTTAAAGTAAGCTGAGCCAAGAGGGTGAAGAAAGGGACAACGGAAGGGATGAAAGGATGGATGGATGGATGTAAAATGTGCAGAGGAATAGCATTACAGAAGAAGGCAGCGCTGCGAAAAAGCACGTCCAGACAGAGTGGTCTGAAGCCCGGGGGATGTCGTTCCTTTATCACACAAAGAAACACACACTCGACCTGGAGCCGCTCTCATCCACCGCACACCATTAGCTCTCGTAAAGATTTCTTTATTGGTAGATGTCATGCTCTGAGTTTTCCTAGAAAACAGCAGTGCCTAGTTATGAAGTAATAGCCTTAATCAGCGGCTGGCTCTGGGCCTGAACCTGCGCTCGAAGCTTAATCATCACTGTTTGGTTTTCTCCATGGATACAATGAAGACGTCCCAAAACACTCGTACTTCATGACTACATGCCTTGAGAAGTAGGAAAAATGAAGCCGGTGTTGTTGGAGAAGGAGTGAAGCCTGTTATGTAAGTTAAAAAACAGACAAGGCAAAGAGTCTGCTGATACACGGAAATCACATTAGGCTGATCACATCTTGTTTCACTTCGGCCTGATACAGCTGGTGTGCGATGAGAACGAGAAAAGGGTTCTCAGGCAGCAGAAGAGTGCGACGGAATGAGGTAAAGTAAAAAGGAAAAGGAGAAGACAGGCCAGCCAAGGTTATTTCCACTGTCAAGAAGTGTTCCCAATCAAGTTCGAGCATCTCCAGTGAAGTCTTGGCTAAAAAAGCAAAACCTTAACGGAGAGCTTTGGAAAATCAGACAGGGTCGGTAATCTGCGGCGAGGCATAAAGAGGATTTTACACAAGCCCGAGCTTCCAGCTGTGCAGTCTGTCTCTTTGTCTTTGATAGACTTTTAACAGCAGGAATAAAAAGCCTGTAAAGCTCTCTCAGTATAAACATATCAAGCTAATACTCTCAGGAAAAACAACCAACAAGAACTGAAGAGAACATTGTCCCCACTCTGCTCTAATAGGGTTCAAGAGAACTAAACCAAGAGAGCTGCAATTGACCCATGATAACCCCGAGCACTTCAGGGTCTCTCTCCATGTCTTGAAAGTGTACTTGATTAGGCTCCGAGGACCATAACATTGTACAGTTTTATTAAACAACTTTTCCCAAGTCCAACCACTGCTTATGGGAGGCTTTCCCGAGGTTTAAGAGGGCAAGCTGCAAACTTCAGAGTATTGATTTATAGGAGCTCGCAGAGCGGGAACGGTATGTTTAACAGTAAAACTGTAGATTTATGAGGCTGCCCAATACCCTTGGACGGATGTGAACATTTGAGACTTAACACCTGTCAGTGCAGGCCTGCTTTAAGTACAGAGAGACCACGTATAGAGCTGGCACATACTGTACTTTATGTACTTTAGGCATAATGTTGTATTCAAAAATGGCAGCTGGCCACACAGATGGTCGGAAATGGAGGAGACTTGTATTCCTGCAAACTGATTTCATATAGGGGAAATCGAATGGTGGTTTTGGTTTACAAGCAATGACAATATGCAAAATGTAGCTTGGAATTGGAGCATGCATATTCACCCCAACAAAGACCAATTACAAAGACCCCCTCCCTTTGTGCAGTCAGCACCAGTCAGACAACATTTGGAAATTGGTTGTTGGATGTATCTTAAAAAAAAGCTCTTAGAGAGTCATTGTAGTTGAGTTCTATTCTAATGTATTTTTGGTACAAATGCTTCTACATTCAACCTTCATAAAAGCAACTGATATGTTCTGAAGTAGCTGCTTTTTTGTTGAATACAACTCTCGTGGTTGAGGCCTTTCCGAGCCTTACAAGTGATCCAGTTGTCAGTGCACCATCTAACACAAAGTTGAATTGGTTTTTACTGAAGTATTACTAAGGTATTTAGGCTTTTATGTATCCCTGGATGCCAGAAATACATCCTCCCTATGTGTTCAGTCAGTAACTCTCTCTGCAAACACCTCCATCCAACAGCTGCCGCCTCAGGTTGAGGGACCGCTGCGGATCAAATGTGCAAGTGGAGCGTGAATGGCGGGGAGCTGGAGGTAGAGTCTTAACTGTCTCTGCGTCTCATTCTCTTTTCTACTGGAGTCACTTCGGGGCCGATCAACCTGCGAAAGAGTGTGAAATAGCAGCCCTGGGATCTCATCCATCAAAATCCACATGGAAGGCCCTGGAGGGGCCCCTGTGTGGAGGACAGAAACCACATCCCATCTTTGTCGTGAAACAATGAAAGAACAGGGCTTCCGTTATCCCAAAGATAGCATCAAATGAAACACGTCCATCACGGATCACTTCACCAGCTTCCAATACGGTTTGACGGATCACTTTAGAGTCTGCTGCCATTGGCATGAATCTATTTGAGGGATTAATGAAGAGCTGGACAACAAGGTCTACAATTGGTTCATGGCTGGTTTCTGTCCGTTTGATATGGCAGCATTGAGCTCATAGTGCTCGTCTCCTCTATAGCCCTCTCCATCCCAAAGAGCTTTAATCTCCCACTGGGCCTCTGGGCGACCCATCCAACACACATTTGCATACATCTGCATATTTCCCATTAGGCTCCACTTGTTGCCTTTTCATGGAAAACTCGGATATGGTGATGATCACTCTCGGCGGTAATGGTCCTATCACTCTTTGCCTATTTTCTTTCTTCCTTTTCTTCCTAACTTTTTTTTTCCAAGCCACCTCCTGATCCCCTTTTTCCACTCTGCTGTGTCTCTCTGTCTCTTTCTCTGATATGGCTATGAACAGAGTGCAGTATGGAAGTCTGATCCACAGACAAAGGGGGGGAAGCTCTCCGTTAGATCAGCTGCGCTAGCCGTTGCTGTATGGTAAACCATCTGGGGCCTCTGACAGCCTCCAGCCTGAGAGAACACAATAACAAGACAGAATAAATGAATTCAGTGCACAATGACCACGACTGAACCACACTAATTAGATTAATATGTGATCAACTATTCAATTAGCCCCCATTCAGCCGCAGAGCTCAAGAGGTATGGATACATGCAAATAAGATGAGTGAGCACAAATTGAGGGGGGAAAATGCCAACATGAGAGTCGGATTGAATTTATCCTTACCAAACCGCAAACATTTAAGCATCTTCATATTTTCAAGAGGCTTCCTTCTTCTCGTAGTTGAACTTAGCATTGGCATTGCACAACCATCACATTATGTGCTTTTAAAACATCATGTTCTTAGTGTTTCTCTGAGAGCAAGGCCAGTTGAAGAGCACCCCATAGAGCAGAGTGAAATTTGCACTGAGGTGGGTCAAAATACTCTCCAATACCAATGCCAATGTTTATTTATCCAGGAGCCGGTGTTTAATTTGCTGCAAAGTTTCTGGATTTCTCTCCCGAGTTTAGATTTATTCAAGACAGGTGGACAGCAGATTTAGTATGTGTGAATATGTGTCAGCATCAGGCTAGACCAGGGGGTGTCTCAAGGGCGTTTTTTTTTCTCCCTGCACAAGACAGCACCGTGCAGTGTCTCTCTCCTGTGGTGGGATTCAGTCATGCAAATGGTGCGGGCTCATGAATGTTGGAGATATTTATCTCAGTGCCACCACTCCAACATAATGAACTACTTCTCTGGATGATGCACAGATCACATTCAAAATAAATGAAAAAAAAGGCTCAATGCAACGTCTATGGAGCATCCAGAGTGACCCAAAGAATATGAAGGGCAGAAAAGTCGGGGGTTCGCTCCCCAGCTCCAGAAGCTACATGTCCGATGTGTCATTGAGCAAGTCACTTAAAGGCTTTATATGTGATTTTCTGATCCAGCAGATGTCGCCCTTGAGCACCAGCATGAAACCAAAACAACTCTCGCTGCATTGTTGTGTTAGCATGCTGATGCTAGCGATCTTTATTATGCTGGTATCTTCACACTGCATGTAAATTTACCTGAAATGAGCGTGATCTAGAAACACAGTTAAGCAGTGAGTACAGTATGTTATTCTTCTTTTCTCTAGTCCCTCAATTAAACAACTTTTATACACGAGGGGAGGAGTCAGCCGGCCGTGCTGGCGATGTAAACAAAGTGAAGATAGGACTCTGAAAACTCTGAAAACATCACAGACAGTGGGACTCGGGTGTTACACCCATTGTAGACAGTCATGACTCACAGAGTTATTTTCAGAGGATATACTTGATTTCTACATTTAAGTGTGAAAAATCACATTTTAATCCCAAGTTGCTCCCACTGCTTCATCGGTGGCGTATGAATGTGTATGAATGGGATATGTTACTTTAAATGGAAACTTTACACAGCAGCCTCTACCATCAGTGTGTGAATTAGTAGGTGTGACCTGCGGTGTAAAAGCACTTTGAGTAGTCACAAGACTAGAAAAGAGCTATACAAACTCAAGTCCATTTACCAACAACTTACCATCCACCTTCATTCCAGCGGCTTGTTTCAAAGGCAGCTAACTCCAAATCAGAGCAGATCGAAGTCAAACTATTGGCAATGTTGATGTTATCAGATATGAGTGTAAAATGTCTGAATGGTCTCAGCATGTGTAGAATGTAATGAAGGCATGCAAGAATATTTTTCTAATATTTTTTTATCTCACTTAATTAGTTTCCTTTTGTGAACATGAACGTCTGTCGATACAGAGACAAAGCGACAGAACGAGGTGGCACTCACGGAAAAAAAGCTCAACCGCATCACCTTTCCCCCCGGCTGCTTAATTTTTTCCGCGGGGTGCTAATCAAGCTTCTGCCTGCGCTCATGAATACTGAGGGGAAACCTTGAGCATTTTAAATGTGCATTTAATTGCGTCGGTTGCAGAAAGCGTCGTTAAGTAAGAGCCGGGAAAATACATTTCTTAATGCGACTTAGTGATGCCCGGCAAATCAAAGACCATCAAGCGAATTAATGAGGGCGAGCGCATTAAGAGTAGAGACGAAGTGCCTCCATAAACAAATACATATCTCTCAACTAGACAGCGAGGACACGGGGATAAATGTGGAAGACGTAATAAATACACTACCCTGTCAATAGGCATGGTACGCTCTCCATTCCAGCACAATGGGCCCCACTTTAATGGAGTAAACACACACACACACCTTTTCTTTCACTGTGTTTTCTTTTACAAGGCAGACAGATGCTTCTTCTTCAGCGGCGTTCCTTTGCTCCCGTGAATAGAGCTGAGAAAGCTTCTGAAGAAGAGGAAGGGAGCGTGGCAGCAGGTGGGGGGGGGGGGGGGGGGCAGGGATGAAAAAAGAGGAGAACTAGAAATGTGAAACCTTCCTGGTTATTAAAAGCTGTCTTGCGAGGGCAGCGCTCCTGTTGTTAAGTACTCTCTCAATTATTAACGCCACCGCCGCTTTCATCCATTGGCGCGTGAATGCCGATACAGCTCCAACACACACTTCCCCCCGCCCGCCCGCCTTTTTTCTCCTTTCTACTCGGAAACAGGCGCACACACACTCGCACTACATCAGGTATTCAGCTGTAATTGTTGCAGAGCTGATAAAAGGACAGGTCAGAAGTGAGAATGATTATATAAAACTGGATGTTTTCAGACTGTCTGAGAGCTCTGCAGCATGAAAACATGGTCAGAGAGAAAAAAAAGGTAGAACTTCAAATTGAACACTCGCTGAAACGTTTCTCAACCCTGAGCGGGGCCGGCCTCTGGGGGGAGCTGCAGGTATACACTGATGACCAGCGGCTTGCAGGTCAGGGCCCAATTCTCAGCACTTTTTTTCTAGCTGTCAAGTGCTCGTCAAGCCTCGGGAATAAAGGGGAAAGAGATAAGGAGAGAGATTTGAGATAGTTGGGATTGAGCCGTGGGCAATAAGAGAGGAGTGGGGGAAGCTTTAAAGGGTGTTATCCCGCCGCCGCCACCGCTCCAAATGTCCCTGTGCCTGCGATGAAACGGGGCTCATGTGACAGATTACCAGCACAAATGCTGCTCGAGAAAAAGCTGGGCAACAGGGAGGTATCAAAAGAGACACACAGCATCATATATCCATTAGAGTGTGTAGGATGGTGTGAGAAGCCAGAGATGGATGGTATCAGGTAGAATGGTATAAGATCATATTTGTGCAAAAAAGTAGTCCCGGACTTATTGTAATAATAAGACTTGTGGCAGGAGAATGCACAACATCATATATTCATACGCTCATAGGGGTGATTCTCTGTGAAGTTTGAGGATCTCAGAGGGAGTCAGATTCCACCGCATGATCATCAGTTCACAGTACGACGACACAGAGAGAATGTGAAATGCACAGAGATAATAATGCAGAGGATGCAGAAGTTTTTGGGTGGAAGTGAAATCCCCCTTTTTTTCTCAGCCGTGAGTAAAACATGCCTGCACAGGTGGAACAGTTCAACCTGTTACAGTATTTTTCAAGTATCAAAATGTTTATTAAAGGAGCAATATGTAAATCTGACACCTAGTGTTTAAAACAGGTACGGCAGTCAGAATCTGAAACATTGTAGAGAGCTGTCTCTCCCCCCCCCCCCCCCCCCCCGCCCCCTCCTCCATCGGGTTGAGGCGTACGCAGGTCACCATGTGGTGGACTCTGAAGCTTCAGTGTTTATCCAGCTCTGCATGGGTCTGTAAACCTTTCTGTGTTCTAACCTCTCTCCATTTTTCAAAAGCATCTCCAATATTGATCCTAGTTTGAGCACGTTTCTGCTCGTGGAGCTTATTAGAAACATGCAGAGGCTTTTTAGGTCGGGTACAATCACTTCACCCAGACAGAAGCTTTTGAAGATGGAGACATTTGCAGTGTGTTTCCAAACTTTTGGAGTTTAGACGCTCACACCTCAATTTGGGAGCTACTTCGAGGCTCTCAGAGATCACTTGTTTGAAAGTGAAGCTCGGCCGTTCGGCCCATTGAAAGTTAGCAGGGTGGGGAATGTCGGACTGCTTATCGACCGCGGCCGAGCACTTTTCCACTCTGGAGATGGGAGGGGAGAGGCGCCGGGGCGTGCTGAGGACCCTCCCCCGGGACCTCTGTCCAATTACAGCTCAAAATGAGCCAGGAGAGTGCAGAGATTGGGCTGGGCGCTCAAAGGTGATGATGGAGCGAGTGAGGGATGAGGGTTGAGAGATGGAAAGTATGGGGAGCGAGGATATGAGTAGCTCTTGAAATTAATGGGGCAGGGTGGAGCGGGACTCCCAGAGGTGAACAAAAGGGGGGCAGCTGATGACATTAACTCCGCCCTCGAGCAGCCATTAGGGGGCGAGAGGTTTCACTAATCTCGGGACGCGGGAGCAGAGTGGGGGAACAAGCTTCCCCAGATTGCAGAGCTGCCACTGGGCTAAACTGGTCCCTGTAGCAGCCTGGAACATCATCCACAGTGATGCACGGCGAGGTTAACGATGCATGATGCTACAAGAGGAAACCAGGCGGCCCTCATGCTTACAAATCTTGTAGTTTTCTAAAATAAAAACTTGAAGAGCAAAAAGAAACTATAAAAGATTAATTCTTTTTTGCAGCTGAAAGTGAAGCCTTAAGTCTTTTGTGTCATCTCATTATTGTTAATGACACCATAGTGGTTTGTTGTAAGCATTAGAAGATGGCATAACAAAGTGAGAGCAGCTGCAAAACAGCCACATATGATCGTTTGTCATTTATCTTGTTTTAACTGAAAATATTTATACAAACATTTTTCTTTTTTAATGACGCAGTTAAAGCTGTAATATGTATATTTTTGTTGTTGTTGAGTATTTATATTTAGCTCATCCATCAATTATTGATAGCGCTTTTTCCTATTCAGGGTCGCGGGGCGGCTGGAGCCAATCCCAGCTGTCATCGAGCGAGAGGCGGAGTTACATCCTGGACTGTTCACCTGTCACTCACAGGGCATAAATTAACTCAAGTATTTCCAAAAGTTATCAAAACCAGAGAAATCCATAATTTTATAGATGTGACGACCCGTGTCGGTCACGGCGGCCATGTTTATGGTTGCCGTGGAAACACCGGATGTGAAAGACCACTACATGAGGTACACACTACTGAAAGCTGGCGTACTGTTGCTGTATGTGCTGCTCGTGAACCACTTCTACAGGCGAGTTCAATAGATTGAAGCGTGATCGCATGACGAGGCGTGCTGCAATCGATATTTATTTATGACCCTTGTCACATAAAAACTGACAAACTGAAAGATCTGAATAAGCCCTGACGTTCTGAGGGTTTTTTTTCACATGAAATGTCATATTTGGACGACTCAGCTCCGAGAGCTATTAAGCAGAAATGTGTTCGTCTGCTCGTCTGCGTGTGTGTGTGTGTGTGTGTGTGTGTGTGATTGCCGTTTAATCGCCGGCCATACGTTCACGCTCCACTCTTGCTTTTAATGTTGCGGGGCACCGGGGACCACGGGAGACCGGGGCCTCAAACATCTCGTCCAAATTAGCGTCATCTTCCAAAGCGCGGCGTCGAGGGGATGAGATGAAATGTTGTCATAATGTTGCTGCGCTGGAGCTCATCAACTGCACGTTCACACACACACACACACACACACACACACACACACACACACACACACACACACACACACACACACACACACACAAAGCGATGAATCTGTTTTTGATCGCACAGCTGATGTAAATGTCATTGATAGGACAGTAATTGTGTATCAAGCGCCCAATTTCTAATTCTCTCTTTCTGAATCAAACAACATAAAGTATGAGAGTCTGAGCCGGCCCAGCGGCGGGCCCTATGAAGTTCATGGGGTTGAAGATTGTGAATTATGACAGGATATTGGCCTACATCGATTGCAAGCTGCCAATATCAGCTGTCAGCTTGTGATGTTTCCTTGACACATAAAACAAAATCCCAACAGTCGAGCAGGATGCAAAGAAGAAAAAAAAAAAGGGTCCGAAAGAGAATTGCACTTAAAGTTTGTCACCGGGAGTCAGCGATTGCTTTTAATACATACAGTCACATCAATGGCACATTAAGACGGTGTAACCACGGCAACAGACACCGGGATTATGTCAAAGAGAAGGCGCACAAAAAGATCTGAAGATGCTTTGTTTGAAACAGTGGCGACACGGTCCTGAGAGGAGAGAAAAAAAGAAATGACAAGAAAAGAATCGAGAGACGGAAATAAAAAAAAATAAAAAAATAAAAAGTAGAATAAAACACACTGACGGGTTCAAGGGCAGGATTTGCAGCTCCTGCTGAGTGAGTGTGTGGAGTTGTATTAATCACATTGTGGGGACATAAATCTGTGCATACAGTCACTTCTTTGAAGAGAAGGTCTATTTTTGAAGAGAGAGAAAAAAAAATTAAAGTCCCCACAAGGTGAAACATTAAATTTCACAGTTAGGATTAGGAGTTCTGGTTAAGAATACGGTGATGGTGAAGTGGTGAAGACAGAATGTGCGACATTTTCCACATGACAACTCTGAGTCATGACTGTCTACAATGAGGGAGAAGCACCCCCCCCTCAAGCTCTGTTGTTGTCAGAGCCTTGTTTACATCATGTTTACAAGTTTAAAGTGTGCTAACATTAGCATGCTAACACAACAAAGCAGGCCAAAGGCAATTGCAGCTCGAGGAAAGGGACAATTTTGTGCGCCGCTTGCACGAGATAGGACAGCGGACAGAGCCGGAAAAATCAGGGAGAGCGAGAGAGTGGTGGAACGACGCCTGAAAAGAGCCACAGGCGGGATTCGAACCTGGGCCGCTCGCCTGGAGGACTACAGCCTCCGCACATGACAGACAGCTCAAGTCAGTAAAGCAGAAGGAAACTCTTGCGGTTCAGACCGAAGAACCCAAAGAAAATACTGGAGCACATTTCATAAGATGAACCTTCATAAGCTCATGTGATGGGCCTGTTATTAGTCTCGATATGTTCGACTGTGACCTCCACTGTAATAACTGAGGTCCCTACTTCCCACTTCATATGCATGTCTCTCTGTCTCACACACACACACACACACACAGACACACTCAGTAATGAGCATGATGGCTCCGGGGCATTTTTCTGCAGTCATCTGACTGTGAGCAGAACATTAAGCAACAGTCCACTCTCATAAAATGCACACTGTTTCTGCAGCTGCACCAACACGGCCCGTCTCCACCTCCTTCCCCCCGGCTCGTCCACTACTTCCTCCTCTTGACGTTTTCTATCTTTATCAAACGTTTTGGGTCTCCATGAGATGAATCCAGCCAGGTCAGCCAGAAGTAAGTCACTTTTTCATAACTGGCTGCTTCAAAACGTTGGCACTAACAAGCCTGATGGAAGAAATACAATATTAATCTCTATAATAGGCTACATCCCATTAATCCAGCCATCCAGATTTACCTAATAATTCACTTTTTTTGGCTACATCTGTAAATTTTGCAATTACTGTACATAGCACAGACTATTGCACTTTCTGCTTATTTGCACTTCTGGTGAGATGCCAAACCTCATTTCGTTACTCTATACTTGTATATGTGTAATGACAATAAAGTTGAATCTCATCTCAAAAGTGAAGCTTTATGACAGTTTTAATTTGATTTTAGAGGAATAAAGGTGCTTCTTTTATACTGTCTGTCCTCTATATAAATTAACTAAACTTTGTTTAAAGGCATTTTGTTGCAATGTGACTTTAAAGTGCAGAGAGCGATCAATGAGTCAAGCTGAAGTTGCATGCTCAACAAAGATCCATCGTGATATAAGATGTTGTCATGCTTGCCACTTCCTTTTTTTTTTGTTGCTATTAATGTCTTTTAGTTTCTATGAGCTTCTTGGAACTCCAGTTCGTTTGGAAAGGCTAAAATCTCCAATGTTGAAGTTCATAGTGAAGTAATAGTTGACTCATTTTATGCAAATAAAGAAGAAAGAGAATCCTTTATATGGCATCTTTGAAAACATCTTGACAACTCAAATCTGCACATTCTTTTACACCGGAGTTGGTTGGAGTGATGTCTAAAATCCAGGTATGCCATTTTCATTGACTGAACAATCCAATCCTAACACTGTGTAGATGTAGGTGATCTTGACATCACAACATGAAATGCGCCAATTGGTCCACATCACAAGCAGCCAGCGGGGGTCTGATGTACCGCTGATACAAGCTTAAGAGTTGTGATAACGCAGCAGGCTGAACTTGAGTCAAAAGACTGATCACATGATTTCTCCCTTAAAGTAGATCCCACAATGTAAACAATATTGTCTCCAACACATTCCAAAATGTAGTTCACATTGAACAGATGTAAGAGGGGGTTTTCCTCTCTTTCACACTGACTTAACTCAAAGTCTGGAGCCAATCAGGCCTGCTTGTTACATCATACAGTATTCCCGCTCTGTGGACTCCACCCTGCAGCACTGTTCTCTCTTACAACACCATGTTGAACAAGCACTACTTACAGTGTGTGTGTGTGTGTGTGTGTGTGTGTGTGTGTGTGTGATCTCCTTCATGCCATACACTACAAAGAATGTGGGAGTTCTTTAACTCCAAACCTTTTATTCCTGCTCTGGGTCTGCTGCAACGAGGACTGGGCGGCATAACCACCAGGCTACCAACGCCGCCCCAATCCTGTGTATTTAAACGCGACCCACCCCAAAGGGACTTTAGTTCTCTTGATATTACTTCACATGACTTCAACGACACTTCAAAAGACAGAGCCTGAATATGACACTAGAGGGGTTCTTCATCATATTTTGATGCTTTGAACAGCTGTATTTCATGCATCAGGGGTGCAAATGGGTTGTTAGCAACAGCCGACATACAGAGAGACAGACTGTGAACCTTCTGCAGGCCATCGGGTTTACTTCATGTAGTTAAAAAGAAACAGAAGAAAATCTAGTCTGTTCTATTTCTCTGAGCTTGCCCTGTTTTTTTTACTTCCTTCTTTTTTATCCCCCCCTTCCCCCATCTACTTTTGCAACACTCCAGGGTCACCATCTGCATGGCAACACTCACAGCGTGACACTTCCATAACCCAGGAGGAGGACGAGAGCGAACCGAGCACAGCCCTCTCTCTCTCTCTTTTCTTTCCCTCTGTATTCACAAACCACCCATAATTCATTAGCTCTCCCTCATCCTCACTGTACTTTCCTCTTTTTTTTTGTGCGGTGAGACTGATGTAGGTCTCTGGGATACTTTTATGAAAATGAAGGTGCTGACTGTGGATATTTTGTGCAGTCGTTTTAAATTTGACCGTTTTCATGCCAAACCTCTTTAAAAAAAAGCCCATAGAACAATACGACATCTCCCCTTAAACCAAGGATGCTACATAAATGCTGCATGCTTGTACATTAAAATCAATAAATGTGATCAATTATGTCAACAACATGCTACCAGATGAGATTTTTCATTATAATGCAAACATATACCACAGTATCATCAGCGTATTGCTTTATTTTTCTAATGTAAAAAATACCAATAAATGAAAAACATATTCCGGAAACATGCAGAAAAACGATTTCCTTCACAGATAGCCTCTAGTGCTGCACAGCTCCTATTTGACCTGTGGAAGTGAACCCTGCTCAACCAAACACGTGCTCTGATTGGTCAGTTTATCATTTGGCCTGCGGTCATGCATTGTGTGCAATTTTTGTTCATCTTTTTTTGGCTTCGATTTGAGCATCCATCAGTCACACACACACACACAGATTTAATTCCCTCCCCCCCCCCCCCTTATTTTCACCGGGCAGAGTGCCAATGTTTTTCTTTTCTCTGCTGACTCTCAACCTCTCATCCCCCCTCCCCCCCTCCCCCCCTTCTTCCTTTACTCTGTTAAGCTTTCCGATTCGGATGCAAGCAAAAGCTGTTTATTTATTCAGACAAGATCTATTTTTCGCTCTCATTTTTCTACCCCCACCAACCCATCTCTCTTTCTTTCTTTCCCTTTTACACACACATACACACACACACACACACACACACACACACACACACACACACACACACACACACACACACACACACAGGTATATCGATTCTTTATGGGTGCGATAATCATTATAATAAGATTTTTTTAAAAGAAAAGAGCAAAAAGAAAGCCAAAGGGAATGACTACTGTACAATTTGTATGCGTGTTTATGGGTTTGTGTGTGTGTGTGTGTGTGTGTGTGTGTGTGTGTGTGTGAGAAGAAGAGAGTGAGATGGTTGGTGAAAGAGAGCGAGAGAGAGCACACAGCAAGAGAGATAGAGTGCAGCGCTCCAGGTGATGCATTATTAAACAGATTAGTCACTATGGGCCAATGGTGCTAAGTGTGTGTGTGTGTGTGTGTGTGTGTGTGTGTGTGTGTGTGTGTGTGTGTGTGCTGACGCTAATGTACAGGTGGCATTGATCAGATTCAGTTGAGATATAAAAGATGCATAAAAAAAAACACTTTTCGTAAGAAAGAAAGAAAGACGGAGAGAAACGGATGGAATGAAAAGGAGAAAAGTCGAGGGAAGTGACAACGTCAGCGAGTTTGTAAACAGGAAAGAAATAAAGTATAAAAAAAAGTTATAAAATGACAAAAAGATCAGAAAGAAAATGAAGGTAGATGACCCAAAAAGAAGAAAGAAAGGTAAAAGGTTAGACAGATTGTAAACTAGAAATATAAAAACCACAGAAGAAGAAAAAACCCCACAAGCACTCACACCCACACACACACACTGGGTCGTCATGTGAGGTGTGTGCTACACTTGTGTTTTAAATCCCCGCGGCTGCTCCTGACTAAGCCGATCTTTGTTGCAAGAGGGGGAAAAAAATCCGCTTCTGCATCTGTCATGGCAGGAAACAACTCTTGTTTTAGTCAAACATTAAACACACAGACATCGTCCTGTGTGTGTGTGTGTGTGTGTGTGTGTGTGTGTGTGTGTGTGTGTGTGTGTGTGTGTGTGTGTGTGTGTGTGTGTGTGTGTGTGCGTGCTCTGTAAGCTTTCATTATTTTAAGCTTTTGGGAGAAATCAAGGGTGTGTAACACTCAGATTGTTGCAGCACTACAAAAGGCAAACCGAGACACAAAAGACATCCTGGCATTTTGACAATTATTATGAGAATTGTCCATTTGCACTTGAACATCAGTAAAAAGAAATCTGAGCTTACATGTTTGAAATCTGATGAAAATCTGTGTGAGAAGATTTCATATCTGTTACTGATGTCATGATGCATAACTGTAAAATAAAAAACCACACAGATGGAGCACGAGCTCCGTCAGACTGCAGAGGTAAAAGAGAGAGAGAGAGAGAGAGAGAGAGTGGGGAAAAGGAGCCAGGGGTCAGATTTGAACCCGGGCTGCCTGCAATCAAGGACCATACAGGCTCTTTACATGGGGCATGCAAACTAACCACTAGGCCACCATGGCCAAAACATAACAAACACTTTGGAACATTCAGAAAACACCTCCACTCCGGGAGAAAACCAGAAGCTTTTCTATCGTTTTGTATTAATTGATTGGAGTAGAAGCAGCTGAAGGTTTGGCACTTTGAGACCAAGACTAATTTCCCCAACGGACAAAATGAGTGCAGTAAAGTCATTGTTTAATCAAAGTCGTCTTGTTTCATGATCGTTGGAGGCCTAAATTGAAACTCAATTCATTCCTCTGCCCTATCTCTGGATTTTCTTTTCTTTTGTTTTTCATCAAATTTTCTCTGATTGTGTAATATTGGCTGGTTGGTGGGTGGCTAGGCTTGGGGGAGCATTAAGTGTGAGTGATTGTGTGTGTGTGTGTGTGTGTGTGTGTGGTGTGGGTGTCTCTGTGTTTAAATGTTTCAGATTAATCTTTCATTTTGATTTTGTATTACTGATGATTCAATTTATGTTTTGTAAGGACCCCCTCGAAAATGAGATGATGCATCTCAAGGGGCTATCGTTGAAATAAATTACTAAATATTATCGATGTGTATTTTTTTCTGATCAACTCTGCAAAGTAACCTGTAACTACAGCTCTTAAATCATTAAAACGTTATGCATGTATGTAGCGCCTTTTAGGTTTAAATTCAACTGAAGTGCTTTGCAAGCAGTCGAGCGATAAATGTCAAATGTTTGTATGTGAAAGTAATTTTAGGGGAAGTGAAAGAATAAAAATAGAATACGGTCCTCAGTCTGCAAACATTGCAAATCCCAAATCCAGATCCCTCTGTTAGAATTAGAAGTGAAACATTAGAGGTTGCATCAACTAAACGCATTTTAATAAAATAAAAAAACACTCTCACACATTTCTCCTCTCCTTCATTTCCTGCTCCTGTTTTCACGCTCTCTGTCATCTTCCTCTCACGTCTCTTTTTGTGTTTCTGTGACGCACTCTCGCCTCAAACTATGTAATTATCACTCGCCGATTCCAGGGAGGTTTGGGAGGAATTCAGCCCTCCCCTCCCTCTCTCCCTCTTTCTGCTTCTGCCCGCCCCGTCCGCCTCCGTCACTCGGATGCTTGAATGTCGGGATTGTTCTCTGCTGCTGCGAGAGCTTTTTGAGTGACAGCGGTGGGAAGACGGGGCCGTCCCTCCTGCTGTCATCACTTTCACTTAAAAACTTGTCAGGCAGCGATTTCCCGTTTGACATCATTTGGAAAGATGCGGCGAGAGAGAAAACGAGTTCCGATCGGGGTGTTTCATTTGAGAGAGAAAAATAATTGTGACTCAAAAATGGCTTATGGTGACTTTTCACTTTTAGACTGTACACCCCCACAGAGACTCTATATGAATCAATATGATTGTCTAAAAAGCATTTCTCGTCATATCCATCATCAAACCTAATCGGCCACATTACCCAGATCTGGTGGGTTTAGAAAAACAAAGCTCTTGAAAGGGTTTGCAGCACTTTTTTTTATTTTTTTTGAAATGAAAATAGTTTGTCAGGACATCAAATGCCTTAAAAAAAAACAAAAAAACATCAAAATTCAGAGAGCTGATCCAGACGAGGAGGGCAGCAGCAGAGACCGTCCTCGTCTCTGTGGAAATCTCACAAATGAGCCCCCATTTCTGAAACCGAAAAAAACAACGAGATGGAAAAAGCGCGGGATGTAAAGGGAGAAATGAAGTCGATTGGTCAATTTTTGATTCCAAATCAGACAGAAGCAAAACAGCAGCCTCATTTCCTCAACAGTGAAGCAGTCCAGGCGGATTTTTTTTTTCCAACATTAAAAGACAGAGAGTGTGTGTAGTAAAAACACCAAAACACCTGTCCGTTTAAAAAAGCCTGAAAACACTCACAGATAAATCACACACCATCCACCGCCGCCGGAAATATCAATACTCGCCTTAACTAAATGTTTTTAACTCCTTAGTTAAAGTCAGTTTAATCCTGACTGCTGAAAAAGGTCTGGCTTACAGATAGAAAGCACCCCACACACACACACACACACACACACACACACACACACACACACACACACACACACACACACACACACACACACACACACACACACACACACACACACACACACACGCGCGCTATCATCAGAGGGGATTTACAGATTCAAACAGTGGTCTCGGTAATTAGGCGGATGGATTTGTGCCTCGCCCCCCTCTCCCTCTGCTCCGCCGGGATATAAAGCGACACATAATGCAGAGCGGACGAACTCTTTTTAAGTGGATTAATTAAAAACCAACACTGTGGGGTCAAAGGTCAAGCCCCCCCCCCCGCCCCCTTCGCTGACAAACTCCTCGCTCGCTCTGCCATGACTCGCTCGGAGCTGCAGGACGGGAGCACCTGCGCGAGAGAGAGGGAAGGATTTGGATGATTGGACGAGGGGGGAAAAACGGACCCCTGAAGAGATCGAGGAGGAAGGGGAGGACGGAGCTGCGGAGAAATGACGGGTGGCGTTTACGCGTCCTCCAATAAAAACTCTAATTTAGTCGTTTTTCACATCGAGAAGAACACTTTTATCTTTGACTCTCTTGTTTTTTTTATAAATCTCCAGCAATGATTCATGCAGACGGGAAAAGAATAAAAACCTCTCTCTCTCTCTCTCTCTCTCTTTTTTCCCTAATTGAATACAGAACACACCTCATCTCTTCTGGTGTGTGTGTGTGTGTGCGTGTGTGTGTGTGTGCGTGTGTGTGTGCGTGTGTGTGTGTGTGTGTGTGGTAGCTGGATGTAATCAGATGGAATTAATATGCATGCTGTTTCTCATTACGGAATAACTGAACTGCACTTCAGATATGTGGCGTGCACTGCGAGAGGCACGGACGGATTTCTGCGCTCTCCCCTGAACATGAGTGTGTGTTCTCGTATGTGTGTGTTCTCGTATGTGTGTGTTCTCGTGTGTGTGTGTGTGTGTGTGTGTGTGGCATGGCTGACAGCAGATTGTTAATGCAGTAGAAGAAGAAGAAGCAGACACACCCTGCTTGCTTGATGCACACACACACACATTTGTCACTTACTCTAACTCCTTATTGCATTTAAAGTCAACCGGGTTCCACAGAGACGAGCTAATCGGCTAATTGCGCTAATATGCAGATGATGTTGCCCTAATTGTGTTACATCGGCGAAGTCTCATCTTTCATCTGCAGCAGAAGTTTTCTTCGTAATGCGATTGTTTCACTGATGCAACACTTTTTTTTTTCTTTGCGTGTGTCATATTCTACCATCTGGATCGCACAACTGCTCCGCTCGAAACGCAACGCCGCTAAAAATCTGCTTCAGCTGCTTCGTCGGGTGTTCAGATTCAGGAAAAAAAACAATATTCCAAGCGTTTGTGCTTCTTGTTGCTTCCCTTTAGCTCGCCGGCTTCTCTTTGCTCAGCGATAACAACAACAACAAAATTACCAAACACACGTCCTTGTTAAAGCTGTGTTTTTGATCTTTATGTGTGTGTGTGTGTGTACAAGTGTGTGTGTACAAGTGTGTGTGTTGTGTGTGTTGGAGCGTGACGGAGGTGAGTCTCATTAGGGAGGAAAAACAACGAGAGGGAAACGACGCTTCATTTTCATAAATGATTGAGAAGCCTGCTTGAGCGCTCGTTTGTGTGTGTGTGATGGACCTGATGAAAGTGTGTGTGTGTGTGTGTGTGTGTGTGTGTGTGCGACCCCGAGAGAGTGTGAGTGACAGGCCAGCGGTAAGCCGGTCTTTATTAAGATGCATCGTCTTTGGAGAGGGACAGCTGCTCCTGCCTCTAATCTGAAAGAGCAAAGGTTTAATAAAGAGAAGAGACAAAGGGCGGAGGAGAGGTAAATAATCCTACTTCTCCTCCTACCTTGCTTCCTTCCTTCCTTACTTCCTAAGAACTAATCTATGAATAAAAAACAACACTTCCTTCTGCGATTCTGTGAAACAAGTTGACATCATATTCACATTTTGAAACTTGTATTCTTGCTTTTGGCCCTTTAATCTTTTCAGTCAAAGCTAACGCTGTCCAATAAGTCATCAATCATCTCCGTATCTATTCCTGAAATTAGCTAAAAGTCACATTTTTAACACCATCAGGAGACGTGTCCCCGTTAGGAAATTTGCAGGAGTAAAGTTGAAATAAAGCGGAGCGACGGAGGAAAGATGAGGTGGTAAAGCATCCTCCTCTCCTTCCTTGCAATCCTCCTTCTTCTCGGTCTTTTTTATGCTAACATCCATCCTAATCTCGGCTCGGACAAAACAAAAAGATGTAACTTTCTGCCTTTCTGTGCAAAAACTTTGCATCATCTCTGCTCCATTTTTAAAAATCAATTCTCACTTTTGACCTTTTGACTGTAACGCCGGTGCAGCTGCAGAAAATCCCCAAAAATGTGAAATTATTTGTTATCTGTGCTAAAATCTAGCAGGAGGTCTGTCCCCGTGAGGCAAACGGAGCGAGTGTCGAGGTGCGAGTGTGTCCGACCAGTCTCTTTACTGCGGCTATTTATGATTGTGTGCATGAACGCCTGAGTGTGTGTGTGTGTGAGTGTGTGTGTGTGTGTGTGTGTGTGTGTGTGTGGGTGTCAGGTCAGCTGTACACCCTATTTCTCAGCCTGGACGGTCATCACTGCCTGTTTGGGAATGACATCATTTAGACCCCCCCTCCCCTCCCCTGCTGGTCCATCAGCTGTTTAGTGAACTACGCCTGCTCTACGTTACTCCACTCATTCTTTATTTTGGATTTGTGGATAAAAGATGGTGGGAGGGAGGGAGACGGAGGGGGAGTGTAAGGGGGGGTAAAATTAAAAGAGGGGGAGAGGCTGTTTTAGAAGAATCTCGTCTCGCTCGTTTCTAAAATAGAATTTGCTAAAAAAAATAGTTCCCGCTTCTGCAGCCGAGTCTGTCGAGGGAATAATGACTAATTTATCAAAAAGCTGAAATATTCAGGGACAGGGAACCTTTTAAAAAACCCAGCTTTTAAATGCACAGGCTTTAAGCTGGGACGCTTCATGACAGTGAGTCAGGGGTCCGAGATGGAGTCTAACAGCTGTTTAACAAAAAAGGCAGAGTGCTCACTCAAGACAAGGTGAGAGAGAAAAAGGTTCACCTTTGACCTCAATGGGAGGAGCAGGGAATCAAATTTGTGTCAGGGCAGCCTCCTCCTCCTCCTCCTCCTCCTCCTCCTCCTCCTGCAGAGTAGTAAATGTTTCTGGAGCTGGAAACGTGTTTTTTGCAGCTCAGGAGATAAAATTGAATTCACTAAAAGTGCTCTGTCGCAGGCAATCAGCCATGAGTGAATGTTTCAACACAAACTCCTGGAGGGGGGAGACTTTTTTTTTCTGGCTGTGCACAAGACACTTTAAGGGGGAGTGTGATGGGGGGTAGTATGGGGAGGGAGGGGTGATACATGAGTGTTGTTCTTGCTTCTACAGCTGGAATGAAGTTTTTTGGAGATGTTGGTGGTGGTGATGGAGCAGCAGCAGGGGGTTAATGAGATGTACGCAGACACGGAGCAGCTCGCATGCGTCAGACTCGCGACAGAGCGCGCAGGAGAAGAGGGAGAGGAGCTCAGAAAGTAGATAAGAGCACTGTACACTCGTGCGCAGATTATCGCCAAACGGCGCAAACCGCGCGTAATTACGCAGCGCTTGAATGCCAGCGCCGAGTCGCACCCTTTTTTTTTTCTTTTTTTTTTTAAATGTGTCCAAAAAACACAGCAGGCACACTTCTGTCTCTTCTGTCTCTTCTGTGCCCCCCCCCCCAACCTCTCTCTCTCTCTCTCTCTCTGCTTTCACAATGGCGCGGCTGTGTGGAAGTGAAACTAACCGGGCGCTCGCTTACCTTAACACGTTCCAGCTTTTCAGAGGGTCCAGGTCTGAAATTATAGAAACCATGGTCGACTGGCTGAGGCAGCACCGGGAGAGGGAGGGGGTGCGGCAGGAAAAAGATCGAAAGAAAAAGCGGCGCAAAAGGCTGTAAACTCCGTCTGCGAATGGCAGCGATTGCTCGGATGCAACTCGTCCTGGTTGTTCAGTGGGTGATGAGCGCTGTCACATCTCTCTCTCTCTCTCTCTCTCTCACACTCTCTCTCTCTCTCTCTGTCCCTCCGCCCCCTTCTGTACGAAGCCTGCGCTCTGCAGACGCGTCTCCGCGAGCTTCCTCCCGGTCCCTCTCTTTCTCTGTCGGGCTGTTGCTGCTGCTGCTGGTGAAGCAGAGATGTTCAGTAGAGGAGGGTGAACCCCACCGAGACAACATTTTAGCCATCTTAAAAAAAATAAATTAAAAAAACACACCCGGGGGAGAAGTCGAGTTTACACACCTTTTTCTTTTTCTTCCAGGACTGACACACACTGTAAAACCTTCACACTGCAAAAAGTATCCAACTGCACATCTTTTTTTTGTTCACTCCATTTGGCAGCTTTAATCTCCTTTCAGGAAATCTTTCTGTGTGTGTGTGCAGGATTATTTATTACACAGTTTCACTTATTAGAGGATTTTAGAGCATTAAAGAAGGAAAACGTGACATGCCAGTTTACAACCTTTTTTTGACATATCTGCTCTTATTCATTCAACCATGAAGACGTGGTTTAATTTACACGTCCAGTTATTATATTACTTTATGTACAGGAGCAGGACAACCACACCTTTAATCACCTGACAACACCGAGCCATATCACTCCACTCTGTTCGTCTCCTTTCTTTGACCCATCCTCCCTTCGCTTCCTTCCTCTCATCCATCCATCCTCCCTCCTTCATCTTGTTTGTTATTCTAGGAACCCCGCTCTCCTCCAGCCACACAAGTGGCGGTCAAAATTGTCCGAGCTGCAATTTCCCGAGCCTGCATTGTTGTGTTAGCATGCTAATGTTAGCGCTCTTTAGTTAGCTCGTAGCTTCACATTTCATGTAAACTGACACAGAATGAGCGTGATCTAAAAACTCTTACTAACATCCAAATAATCAGTGAGTATGTTCTTCTTCTTCTCTCTAGTTCTTGACTAAAACAGCTTTTATACACAAGGGGAGGAGCCGGCCGTCCCGTCCATGTAAACACGGCTCTGACAACAACACAGCCAGCGGGACTCGAGCTTCTCCCTCATTGTAGACAGTCAGGACTCAGAGACACATTTACACAGGACAGACTGTGTTTTCTTCTGTATTTCTGTGTCACATGTCTCACATTCTTCCTTTAATCCTTCGAGCACATTTTGAAAAGCTTCACAGAGACGTTGGGGAACGTGTTCCTTGAGTTGGACGCGTCGTCATCGCAGCATCTTGTTCTCTAAATGAACCCTGTCAGCGCTGACTTCCTGTCTGACACCACCACATCCTGTTTATAACAGTTTTTTTTTTCTTCCTTCTTCTTCTTCTTCTACTCCCCCCCTCCCCCTCCCCCCTCTTCTCTGTACACTCGGCTGCAGATGCGTCATCTCTGGCTAAGAGTGACACGGCAACGTCCAAGTCCCACCTTTTGCGAGCTTCTTTCTATTTTGCTCGGCGGGAGAAAACAGATGAGACCCGGTGGAAAAAACACACACACACACACACACACACACACACACACACACACACACACACACAGAGTGTCAGAACTGTGTCTGTTTCACATAATTGTCTGGGACAACAGAGCAGAGGGGGGACTGAAAGTCTCTGCCAAAGCTTTTGGAGTTACTGCACGAGCGAGTGATGATATTAGTCAGAGAATGGTCACTTTGACAGGAAGCTGCTGCTGCTGTGGTTTCATTGTAAACTGTAAAATAAAAAAATCTGTTGTGTTCAGCTGTTGCGACTGGATTTGGACGTTTCAACATTTGTTCAAAGAGCACACATTCCTCAAATTCTATCTTTCCAAGGTTTCCCTGTGCTCCGAGGTCACTTCCAGCTGACGTTCTGCAGGGGAGGAAAATGCTCGCTCAGGTGGAAGAGATCTCGAGCTCCTGAAAAAGCGGTAAGGTAAGACAAACGGTAATGCAAAGCTACAGCTCGGGCTCTTCTCTGCATCAGCAGCCATACTGCAACCGGCTTTAAATAGACTCAATTGGACATCTGCTTCACCGAGGAGGAGGAGGAGGAGGAGGAGGAGGAGGAGGAGGAGGAGGAGGAGGAGGAGGATGGAGAGAGTTGACAGCATCTCTCTCCTCTTCCTCTGTCTCTATTTCTGTCTCTTGCAGTCGTATAGACACGGACGCAGACGCACACACACACACACACACACACACACACACATGGCGATCAAACAGAGTTTAGCTCTCCTCTGCATGGATCTCATTTGTTTGTAATAATCACGTCGGCAGGCCTGATGTCTTGCTGTAGGTGCATATGTACACTCTGTCTCTATGTGAGAATAGACGCCTGAGACCGCTGACTGTGAGGTCACTATAGTTTATCTCTCTGTATTGAAACAATACTCCTGCACTCATTGCATTTCTACATTCTGCTCTGCATGTGTCAAAGGATTCACTTCATATTGTTGACTTAGGGCTGGGCAATATATCAAGTTTATATCGATATATTTTCAAACAAGATATAGGGTAAGATAATCTCGTTAATATGGATATAGTTTAAGTTGCATTAAAATAACATTACAGAGGTGCCAGGTCTCCTTCTTCTCATCTCACTGATGATGACTGACTGTCTGCTCCTCCTCTCTCTCTCTTTTATTGTATTTAAGGAACATTTTTACTTCATAATATTACATTTTAAATAGATTTTAAGGTTTTCACTGTTAATAAAATACATATTGATATATATCCAGCCCTATGTTGACTCGTGTTTTCATTCATGACAGCTTCCTTAC
The DNA here is from genome assembly GCF_963930695.1 of Labrus bergylta. Lineage (NCBI taxonomy): Eukaryota > Metazoa > Chordata > Actinopteri > Labriformes > Labridae > Labrus > Labrus bergylta. The sequence continues at coordinate 2,269,371 of NC_089217.1, forward strand.
AGATGTGACAACAACAACAGCGATGATGATGTCTAATATGTCAGGCGATGAGTACAGAACGTGCAACTTAAAAAAAAAAGCTTGATAACACGACGGGGAAGGAAGCAGCGAGCACATATTAGAAGTAGAGCGCTTAAGAGCGGACCTGTTGCTGAAATGAGTGCTACAGTGCATCAAGGAGGCCTCAAATAAACACACAGTGACAACCGACCGTATATCGGGAGGTGGACACCTGTGTGACACACCTGGCTGTCATCACTGCTGTCTTTGTGTTCAATCATCAGAGCAGATATCTCTCATCACATCTGTCTCGCTCTTCCCCTCCATCGACTATCTGCAAAGTCCTGATTTTTAAGATGTTCAATTTCTGATTATTTGTCATCACATATGTCGGGGCTTTTTCTCACATTTTGAAAATCTTGTGTGGCTGTGGGCCTAACAGAAATATGAATTCCTTGTGACCTGTGAAGCCTCACAACAACAACAACAACAACAACAACAACAATAAAAAAAAAAGATCCAATAGATGCAGGGCGGTGAGTCAGGAAAGAGAGGGGGGAAAAGGTGCAACAGCACGACACCAGCCGGCACTCACACTCACGTTGCTCTTGTGACCCGTGTATGCAAATGAACACGATCAGGTGCCTCTGTGTGAACACACACACCCTGCACCCCCCCCCCACCCCCCCCCCCCCACCCGACTGTTTGAACTAACATTATTCAGCAAAAGGAGTCGCAAAATTAGCCTAACTGAAATATTAACACACGTGTATTCTTCATAAAGCACACGCATTCAAATGGGAGCCAAAGAACAATATCAGCATGATAAACACCTTGTACCCCCCGTCCCCCCCCCCCCCCCCCGTCCCCCCTCCAGCTGCTTTTTATTCAACAAAATCGGGCAGATTTGAGGACAAGCCTTGAGGTTTATGTCATCATGCAAATGTAATGTGCATTTCAAATCTAAACAAAGTCAGTGTGTCTTTAAACCTCCCACTGGATACAGATTCCCATTTTACCTCAATCCATTTAGAGGGGGAGGGGGGGGGGGGGGGGGGGGTGGTTGGGTGAGGGGAGGGGGGTTGGAGGTGAGAAGAAAAGCAGAAATAAGCAGAGCAGAGGATGTGGATGAAATAAGTATGTGGGGATTATTTCATAAACGACCGATTTTTCTTTTCTCTGTAAGTCATTTGATCCTGTCAAATACGCCTAAAGCCATACGCCCACGTGCTCATTGTCTGAAAAATGCTCCGTTTATGAGAACCCCCCCACCACACACACACACACACACACACACACACACACACACACACACACACACACACACACACACTCAACCACCACCAACCTTTTCAAACAATGAGCGGAGTGCTTGGCTGCTCGGCTCCAACATCAGCCTCGACGTTCTGTGGAACCGGAAACAGGCAAATGAGATTTAAATCAGGGGCACACACACACACACACACACACACACACACACACACACACACACACACACACACACACACACAGACGCACACACAGACGCACGCCAGCCCAGGAGAACGGCCCAGCGAGCCTGTTTGTTTGTTTGTCCCACGCTGCAATCAGAGTGTTAAATTACAGAAGGCCTCCGTTTGTTGTTGTGTTTACCTCCAGGATGGTCGACATCGATGCAGAATAAACAGCGAGGCTCCTTCTCCCATCTGGACCCTGTATCTCTGCTAATCTCCTTCGACACCTGAAACACACACACACACACACACACACACACACACACACACTCCTATGTGCTGCAGACGTTGGATTCATTGTATCAGGTGTTCAGTTTTTAAAAAGATATGATGTAGTCATTTAAAGGCAGGGTTGGTAATTTTCAAAAATTGAGCATGATTTTGAAAGTAGCATTCCCTCAGTGCTCCGTCTGCACCCCCACCCCCTCCCCTCTGTGCTCCCTCTAAAGCCACGCCCCCTCACTTAGATGCACAAGCGCCATTGGTCCAGAAGTGGACCTCAGCTCATGCTTTGAGTGTGGGCTAGAGCATGCAAGAGGTAGAGAACGAGCAGGGAGACAGGGAGGCGTGTGATTGGTTCATCAGATTGGTACCTCGTAGCAGACATTGGTCAAAGTTTTTACATTCTTACAACTGATACAGATGACGGATGAGTTATTAATTTCTGTCAGGACCTAAAGACAATTTCAACCAAAATCTTAAAAAGTGGATCTGGAGAAAAGTAGACTGAGATCAACGGCGCATGTATCGTTTTAAAACCTCAAAAAGGTCAGAAAAATAGTTACATTTGTGTTGACATTTATTCCAGTAGAAATCCCTACAACTGATTTGAAAACTATTTTTAAAGCATCCAGATGTTTTTAGTGAAAATGTGTAAAAATGTGATGAGAGTCATCTTTATGCATGAGCCGTTGAGGTAATGCATTTATATACAGTATTCTTCTGCATGTGTTTCTTAGTGTGTAAGTGTGTGGAGGTTCATTCTGTTGAAGTGGTGAGTCATGCAGATACAAATACACATTAGGATGTTATGCATAGTGTAGGTATACACCGTGTGTGTGTGTGTGTGTGTGTGTGTGTGTGTGTATGTTGGAATGCTTCCAGCTGTGTGATTTTCTACCATTGACTTGTATGTAAACACATCCACTGCAAATAAAAGTTGTTTTCCCTCAAAGATTCAAAAAAATGGACGATTCTGAAAATATCACCATTTTTTTCAAATTATCATCTAAATTTCAGAATTTCAGCCAAACCTGGCACCACTGCCTGCGTCTCTATCTCTTTCCTTTTTTTTCCTTTTTTTTTTTGTTGGGGGGTTGACAAATGATATGCTCAGAGCGAGCGGGAAAGGAAATGGAGAGAGGAAGAAAAAAAAAATGCTTGGCAGAGCAGCGTCCAGGCGAATCGGGCGAGAGAGAAAAATGCGGAGAATGAGCGATTGAACCAGTGTGGGAGAGAGTGAGTGGGTGAGGGAGGGTGGGGGGGGGGGAGAGAGAGGGGTGAGGGGTGCGAAGAGGAAGAAGAAGAAGAAGAAGGCAGAGGTGGAGGAGGTGGAGGATATATTTAGAGCTGCTCCTAATCAACTTCTCCGTCAGTTTGTGTCTGTGGGGGCGAGAGAGAGAGAGAGAGAGGGGGAGAGAGAGAGAGAGGAGCCACGCAAGTTCAACACTAAAAAAATCAATATGCAGCCCACTCGCTCACCGAGAGCAGCGGAGAGAGGGAGAGAGGAAGAGACAGAGAGAACAGGAAGAGGACAGGATGAACCAGAGACAGATGAGACTACAACAGAAGTGTTTCGTCACCGTGGATGAGGGTGTCATGTAACAGAAATAGAGGCAAACAAACGCTAAAGGGTCATAATAACTCCATAAAGTACTACCAATAACTGTATGTTCAAATAGTTCTTCAAGTCACCTCCACACCTTCTGCTGCCTTTAATGACTGTGAGGTGATCTCACCCCCGAAGGCCCCGGCAGGCTCGCTCTGCAAAGTCAGAGTTATAGCTTATATATATGAAGTCCTGCAGTCTGATCGCACTGAATCAGAGATGACTCTTAACTTTTGGTGAAACTGAAGTGATAATGATCTGTTGCAGAAAGAGAATCCATGAAAGTTGCATCAGAATCAGAATCAGAATCAGAATCGGGGTTTATTACCAAGTACAAATGAACTTCCAAACTCCATGTGATCTGCAGAGTCCCTCTGCACCTTTAAGAAAAAGCTAAAGACCCAGCTCTTTCATGAATACCTACTAACTTAATGATGATGGTCTCCATATTATTGATGATGATGATGGTAATGACGATGGTTTTTGTTTGATAACGACGACTTATAAGATGGTTTCTATACTGATTAGAGTTCTCAAGAACTGCCCTCAATGTTGTGCTTTGCCTCTGGTCACTTCCTGTCAGCACCTGTGTGTCCAATCAGACTCAAAGCTGATCGTTTGCTCTTACTCACATTGTTCCCTTTTTTCTAGATCCTTGCTTGTGTTGTTCTTACTCTCTGATGTATGTCGCTTTGGAGAAAAGCGTCTGCTAAGTGAATTGTAGAATTGTTGTACATTTACACATATGAGGAATTTGACTTGGTGTATTGGTGCTAAAGAATTAACAAGGAAATAACGCAGAACTAGCAGCAACTTCAATAATACAGAATAAGAAGCTATTACAATATATAAAATAGAATTTAAAAATGTAAAATATGAAATATAAAAAACCAAAAATGTACAAAAGGTGCGATGTAGGAGCTGTGCAGTGGACTATGAGAAAAAAATCTTAGTGTGTGTCTTGAAAAAATCTGCATCTGTGTTGACGTGAATTCCTGCAGAAATCTCCAGCACTGATTTGAAAACTGACATGTGTTGTTGGAAAACGTGTCAGATATGTTGAGAGGAAACCTCCTGCATGGGGTCGTCCAGGTTGTACATTTATAGTAAAGTTCAAATTCACTGTTAAAGGGCGATTTCACTTCTATAGGACGTTTGCTCTTTGTTGCATGATTACCTAAAGTTTGGTCTTAGTGCTCTCTAATTGGTCGGACAAAATCCAAAAGAAGTAATCAACGACTAGTCGACTTCTCCAAAGACATAAAAAGCTTAAGCGGGGAAATGGACCGCTAGTTTCATCTTGCAAGCCAGATGAATCATTATTGTGCTCGATGTAGTCACTTCATATTCAACATTATGTCAATTAGATGCTGAACGGAGTGTTTCTTATTGCTCAGTGCTGCGGCTAACAAGCGTACAAACTACAGTCAACTGTGTACATTCTCTAACAATGTGACCCCGATGGCTCAGATATCAAGTAAACACGCCCTCTGAGCCGCCCACTCAGAGGCTTGAAGGCTGAAGCAGCGTTTATGATAGATCCACGAGGACCTTTTGATTTACTTCTTTCAATAAGATAGAAGTGCTTAATTTAGAAATCTCTTTGATTTTGTTCGAGAGAGCAAATGGGATGGATTTTTTGTTGGACTTTAAATGAAAGCTCACATCAAGGGTTCGTCAACTTTTTGGCAGCAATGCTTTGGATTCTGTGTAAATCGCTGCCTGTGTGTGTGTGTGTGTGTGTGTGTGTATGTGTGTGTGTGTTTGTGGATATTGATAGATCTGACTTGAGGTCAATACTGTGTGGGCCATAATGAAGCTGAGATGCAGGAAAGATAACAACTAGACCATTTAATACATGAGGAGGAGGCGGAGGAGGTGGAGGGTAAGAGCTCATATACAGTAGCCTCTTTTAGAACGACCGTCTTTAGCTTTGACTACCCTCCCCCCCCCCCCGCTCTACAATCTCTCATTAGCCACTGATCGATTCCCTCCCTGTGTAGCTCACACACACACACACACACACACACACACACACACACACACACAAAACGCAATTAGAGCATCGACCAAACGATTGTGTGAACCGGTGCTCGATAGGTGATGATCACCTGAGAGCGGCAGCACAGTGGGCTATGAAGGCGGGGGGGGGGGGGGGGGGGGGGTGAGTGGGTGAGTTTGGGGTGAGGGAACGCTGAGGACAATGCGTTGAGTTTACTGAGATGAGAACGTGGGAGGTCACACGGAGGAAGTGCAAAGAGATTAAAAAAAACAAACTTGAAGGCCACTTGGTGAAATCTGAGAAGTTGGTTTCAAATTCTACAAGAAGGTTATTTTAAACAAATGGACGTCGAACCATTGGTTTCCTGACGAGGCGTTATGAAGCCCAATGATGGCAGCCGCCATGAGCTTTTTTTTGAGGTTCTAGCAGGGGAGCGCAGCGACTGGTTTAGCGATGGATGGTCGTCAGCCAGATCAGCCGACTCAACCCTAGCTTGACCCTAGCCTAGCGGTTAGCTTAGCGGCCACATGTACAGAGCCTATGATCCTTCTCTCAGAGGCAGTGGGTTCAAATCCGACCTGTCTCTCTTCAGCTGTCCTATCCAAAAAAAGGCAAAAAGGCCCAAAAAAATAACTTGAAAAAGGAAGATAGATTCATAAGCTATGCTAGAAAGATAACAACTAAAGAGAAAGTAAAGGTACCTGATGACAGATGAAGCTTGAAGGTACGTTGAGGCGGAAACTGAGCACTGCTTTGTTCCTACTTGTGAGATTGGCAGCTGAACTTTGATGATTGATTGGCTTTCTCATGACACACAAAAGAGCCCCCTTAGAGACTCAAAAAAGAAAGTAACCCAAAAGTGGGAAGAAAATGGCTAAAAACTATTACCACTTGAGAAGTCATTTTCCCTCCAAGCAGATTTAATAACATCAGATTTATCAAGTTAAGCAGCAACATAGGAACGAGGCGAGTGCTGTACCTAAGAACAGCCTCACCGCGCTGTGAGCTGTGTTCTTGTTAAACACTGATTCATCATGCAGTTAACGCTGATCTGAGTGGGTGAGACCATTTTACACCACGGTTGACTCTGGCAACCTCTGTTTCTCCTAATGGAAATGTTATTGCTACAGTTCCTCAAAATTAAGACCACATTTCCCATAAAGCCTGTCTTTTCTTCTTCTTCTCCCCCCACCCAATCCCCACCCAGTTGGCTCTGGCTTGGGGGATAAATGCAAAGTATTAAATCTCTTGCTTTTGATATCTTACATTCACTTTGAGTTTTGCCAAAGCAGAGGACATGGTAATCAAATAAACCTGACTAATAAACAACTTCAATTCAAGGAGCATTTAAGAAACATTTATGGCTTTACTTTGGTCTTTGGAGGATTTCATTTAGTTGTTAGACTAACTACTTAGCATGCCAATTAAACCTTACTTAAGTGATTATGTGCAATCATGGAATTTTTTGTTTTTTTTGCACGTCTGCTTGTGATTGAGTTTGGCATTTGTTAACAACCCAGAACAATTGTCTTTATCACTAATGCACTGCCTCTAGTCTACGACAGCTCTGGATGTAGACTTTAAAAAAGGCCAAAATCTGCACTTTGGGCCATTTTTGTCCATTTATTTTTTAAGTGAATAAACAATGAGCCATTTATAAAAATAACAAGTGTTGGGCTATTATTTGCGACTTTAGCGGCTGAATTAAAGAGAACAGACAGTTTCTTCTATCAGTCTGTCACTACCTTCCACCAGCTGCCATGGCGAGAAATTCTCAAACTTCCTGCTTTTGCAACAACTATATTTAGGTTCTCTCGGAAAAAACCACCAAAGCGTGACACAAAACTGGACTCAAAGTGTTGCTTCAGCTCTGGGATCATGTTGCATCTCTCCAATGAATGTTGATATTTGGTGGGCACATTTTTAACCGGAAGTGCCCTCTCTTTCAATTCCTTTTTGGTGCTGTACCGGAGAGAGGTGGCCTCGTTGCTCCCTGCATAAATCCAGTATATTTACTCCCTCTCTCCCCCCTCCTTCATTGTCTCTCACTCCCACTCTCTCTAACCCATCTCTCTCTATCACAGCAGCTCTGTTTCATGCAGTTCACCCAATTTCCTCTCCATCTCCTTTCTCTGTGTGAATAGCTTAAAAAGCATTATGCACCACACTGATTCACTCATACAATGAATAAAATAACACAACCAGTCACACAGGGTCTAATCTAGGCTTTGACATGGGGTTCTTCAAGGCAGATAGCAATATCAGTATTTCTGGAATAGATAGACTAGAACAGTAACGGGATGAATTGGGCCAATGCTCAATTATTTAGATAGAAGCATTAATACTAATATTCAGCGTCATGTACATTACTTCACAAATGTGTCTGACTTTTACTGTGATTCTAAAAGGCACTGGTTGTTGCATTTACTCCTGCACACATTGCACTTATTACTCTACAATCCATATAAATGCAAAAGCTAAGGAAAGCCGTGTAACTGGCAGGTTAAGCTTCTAATTGTTTTAAACCTAAAGTATATTTTTTAATGCATTTGTTGCTACAGATGTTTGATCAAATGATATCAAATTGCACTTCAATCGTTTTTGTTCTCTATCACATACCTTATAAACAGCTTTACATTTGCCTTGCAGGGACAGACCACAGTGTCTAGACCAGTTCCCATGTTAATAAAGGGCTAAAATGAGGCCCATATATTTTGGTCAAATCCCATTCTTATCCTGCCAAGGAGACTACGCATGCAGCACTTACGAACAGGGGAAAAAACAATAAATATCACAGCAAAATACCAAGCAAATCCCAATATGTCAGTGGCTGTGAAAGTATTGTTCCTCCCCTACGGCTGCTCCATTGATCCAACTTCATAAATCAGTCGAGGGAATCCGTTCACTAACTAATACCTGATGGGAAATCTCTCTTTGTCTCAGGTGCCGTGGTCATTTGTGCTAAAAGGTCAGAGATCAGTTGGAGCAGCAGCCAATTAAAGCCCTGCAGATTTGACGTGGGGCAGAAACAATCTCCAACCCCATCTGTGGACCTTCCCCTCAGGGGCCAGGTCACCAATAACGGCCTTACCTTTCTGTACTGTGTGTGTGTGTTTTTGCCCGTGTGTGTACCTGCACCTGCACCTACCTCCCTTCCTGTATATTTTTATGTATCTCTTTCTACATTCTCCTCTGAGAATCTCCACCTTATCTCTGTGAAGGGGTTTAGGCATCCCAATGACCATTGGAGGTGCCAAGCTCCTAGAAGAGTCTCACAAGCACCAAATTGGTCCCAAAGGAGGGCCCAGCCTATGAGACCACACATGAATCGGCCAAAATGGAGCCAAAACAGCTGGTCTGAAGAAAGAAAACCAGGACTAGGGATGTGGAACTCGCTGACAATCCCATGAATTTTGACCAAGCTGTAGAGACCCATGGGGACAAATTCTGGCTCGCTCTCAACCACTATATGGAGTTGCTGTCCTTTGGTCTTTGCACCTACAGGAATAAGTGCTTAGGGAGGCAGTATTGTTATCTCCATGGCTGACTAAAGCAGGGACCTAGGCATGCAGACTGGTCGTAGGGATGTGGAAAGTTGAGCATTTGGTGGAGGAGGAACCACAGCTAGTATGATGGTACCAACTTGACGTAGTTAGGCTCATCTTTATGCACAGCAAAAAGGGGTTGAACATCACCGATTGGTGCAGCATCAAAAGTCAAACAGGTATTGTACTGGACTGTTTTCGTTTTGGATAAAGCTGAACTAGAGGGCGTAGCTTTCCAATTGGTCATAGACTTTAGGTAGAGAACCAAAAGCAAAGCTAATACAAGAGACAAAAAATTACTTTCCTCAGGGGATGGCACGACTCACCCCTATGAGATTTGGCTGGGGAAGGAAGCTTGAAGTGCTGGCGATCAGTTGGGGAAACTAATCAGGATGCCAGCTGGGTGCCTTCCTATGCACCTTGTCAAACATGTCCAATAGGCTGGAGTAGACCATCTGGCTTGGTAATGCCTCAGAATACCAAAAGAGGTTTAAGAAGACATTGGTTTGAAAAGCAATGACTGGCCGTGCCGTTGCGACCTGACCTCTTTCAAGTCTGGTCACAACCAGAAATATGTGACCAAAGTAACGTATATGAATATCATTTACATAATTGTCACAACATTTGTGCATCTCTTAATACTCTTCTATACACTCCCAATAAAGCCTCCCATGTCATGGAGGTGGAGGTGTCAGTCCACAGAGGTGGATGTTAGCTTGATGCTGGTGCAGAGGTCGCTGCAAGCCAGCACACTCCATTTCCCAGGCTGCTGCAGGGCTAACCAAGGGCAGGATGGCGTGCTGTTCCCTTGCTTGATGAAACATGTCTGTACCTCGGTGTCTGTGTGCCTTGTGGAAGGGGTTGTAGGGGTGGAGGGTCAGAGATGAATGTGTGTGTGTGTGTGTGTGTGTGTGTGTGTGTGTGTGTGTGTATATATGTGGGAGTGTATTACTCTATTTCTAGTTTAAGATGGCAAGCTAACAAGTCAAAGGCTCATACATCATTCTGTGGCATAGTGGCAGAGTGATATTTATGGGTCTCTGATGCAACTAGTGTGTGTATGACTGTGTGTGTGTGTGTTTCAAAAAGAATGAGAATGAGTGAGCATCAGTACAAAGAAAAACAGAGAGACCGAGCAGGAATGTCTACTTAAGTGAAGGCAGGTCTTGTTGAGGTTTACTTAAAAGTCAAAAGAGGAAACAGCTGTTGTGTAACAGCTTACATCCTTTATCAGCTTTATCAAGTACAGAATGATTACTGCTAACGCTTTGTCATTGGTAACAATGAACATTCATAGGGATGTGCATGTGACATGAAATCACTGTTCCAAGTCACTTTCAATTTTTCAAATCAAATGCAGATTGTTAGCAGTGACTCATTTTCTCACAGATGGACCAGGATGTACGTCTTATTGTGTTAGCTTGATGCTAACACAATGAAAATTGCCATTAACGGGCTGTAGTTAGCTGTACTAGATGTCAGCATTCAGTTGGTTTGCCACAACAAAGAACCATCGGCTACTGACATCGGCTCATGTCACATTCTTTGCCGATGTGCCGATTTCTGCCGATATCGGTCGTTATCGGTTGATACCGATGTTGCAAAGAAGCATCGGTGCATCGGCCGGTTAGTTGGCTGGTTAGATGAGGTCCATCACACTGCCTAGGAGTTTTTTTTTCATTTCAACACATTGATATTTCATGTAGTCCCATCATAAATCCTAAACTGTAATCATGAGAACTTCAGTAACAAGTTATGCCGTCCATATTAAGAGGTGATTGAACTGAGCTAATCTTATCAACACACAGATATTTAAAACGAGTCCTTGTCATATTTAAAGTTTACTCAGATCAACAAACAGAATTAAGTTAATCTAAACATGACACCCACAGTTTCTCCTACAGCCACGGAGTCTCAGGATTTAAATTACGCAATCAAAATATTTCAGACGAGATGAATGGAGTAAATATTCAACTCGCATCGGCTTTTTGGCTTTCAGTTTATTCATTTGGTTTTTACAGAGAAATTCACCAAACCTGACACAAATAAGCCTTGAGCAGATTTGTAATGGAGCAGGAGGTTATAGACTGGCAGCTAAAAACAACCTCCTAACTAAGCTAACGGCACTAATAAGAGCCAGGGATGTCATCAGCTCTGGATGTGTGGTTTATAGACTATGACTTCTTGCTTCTATCCAGTGGGTGGGAGAGAAAGAGAAGAAGAAAAAAAAAAAAAACAGCCTGCCAAGATATTGTTTTCGTAACATTCGGCACCACTCTTGACAACCGTGAGCTGATTTTTACTGGCCGGAGAAAATCGTTGTTTCCCTGTCAGTCCCGCAGCAACGGCATCCCACACACGCTCACCTCTGTGGAACCCGCTGCAGGGCCGAGCGAGGGAAGAGAGAAAGAGAGAGAGAAGGAAGGATGGAAAGTGAGGGAAGGAAGGCTCTACAATAAAAAATAAAAATAAAAAAATGTCTGACTGTGAGGAGAATAAAGCTTCGAGCATTGTGTCATCGCCGCCAAAGTAAAGCGGACTGCAGCGTCGGTCATCCAAATGTGTTAGCAATAAAGTTTTGGGAAAACACGCTCACACACACACACACACACACACACACACACACACACACACACACACACACACACACACACACACACACACACACACGGTGTAAGTGAGAACATGATCATCTGTTTCTCATTGTTGAGGAATCTTCTGAGCTGCTTCCAAACCTACACCCCTCCTCCCCTTCCTCTTCTCCATCCTGCCTTCACTGCGTCCAATGAGGTATTGATATTGTTGGTTTTTATTGGTATCACGTCTAAGTTTACAATTCTGGTTTCATGACAACCCAACAAAATATAGAGCATTTCTATTCTTTTTTTTTTTTTTGAGGACTAGGGCAAGACAGCATGAATAAGATCAAATACAAGAATGTAAAAGGCACAGGTACAGTACCTAATGGATGGTACATTCTAATGAAAAAAGATATATTTACGAGTCTTTGTCTTTGTATAAATCCCATTTTCTCCAATATTCTCCTCCCTTCTCCCTTTTGAAGTCGCAGGACAAAAGTCATTTTTTTCCATAAAGCTGATGGAATTCACAATGTTCCTCGAGAGTCTCATGGTAGGAGGGTTCCTCTGAAGCCAACGTTTAGTAATGAGCATTTCTATTCTTGTAGGTTCAAGTAGAAACAGAGATTGACAGCCGCTGGGCTTGTCATGTATGTAAGGCTCCGATAGGGAAGTCTTATGGTTGTTGACATGTTTCTAAACACATAAATCTGACAACATTATAGTGTGGTATAAGCATTTATTAAAAGTGCATGTGCAGCTGAAAAGACGCCTGTTGGAGGTGCATGTTGGGGGGCCAGGGGATAGACCAGGGAACAGGAGGAGGGGGGAGAGAAAGACGGGAGTCCAAAGCCGAGCTGTCAGGACCCTCAGGGGTCAAAGCTTCATGGAGGAAAAAAAAAACTACCAACTCAGCGTTCACATCCAGCGAGCGCTGCATAATTGCTTCATCAAATGTCAATACTCCTTTCAGTGACAGATTGCATAAGCAGCGTTTTTTCTTTCACTTGTCGCACATGTTGTGTGTTTTAACAAGTCAAACCAGGTGAAATATGAATGAATCAGTGATGACCGCGTTCATGAAACATGGGTTTCATGAGGGCCCGTTAAATTTCCCAGGATGCCTGCACGGCCCGGATCGTCTAGAGAAACTCTTCCTTAAGCTTTTACATGTGTTAACGGAGCGTTTAAATCCATTCAGCAAAGCTTTTTCACCCCTCCGGCGCGGACTAAATCTGACGTCACATGAAAGCTGAGAGCGAGAGAGGGAGAGAGAGACCCTCAGATGTTTCAGACATGCATTGAGCTCCGGTGATCCATCCAAACCCTTTTGAAGTTTATATCCTCCAAACATTTAAACTCCCTCCAAGAGTGTTTTCAGGCACTGTAAAGCTGGCTTGTGTTGCAATTGGAATTAGCTGGTAGGAAAGACGGAGCGATATGTTGGAGAGAAAGGCGGCAAAAAAAAAGGACAGGCACAAGAAAAAAGAGGTGTTTCATCGTGTTCAGGCCCGTCTCTTTGTTTTGGTAAGCGAGGTCATGAGAGGAAGGTGAAGAGTACATCTGTCACCTCCTTCAAAGACACACTCTCTTTTAGAAGCATTTAGAAGTATTTACAAAAAGGACATATTCTCTTTTTCTCGATCTCTATCTCAGCACTTTACTCCCTCTCTCTCCCCCCCCTGGCATGAGAGATCATATAGTTGGTATTCTTTATGCACGCACATGCTTTCATGCCCCATATTGGATTTGCTGATAAAAATAAAAGGGGGAAAATGAAAAGAATATTGCGAGATAACAATTTTGACGTGGTTATTCAAATGTTCTCCTGTGAAGTGTTCTGGGGGGGGGGCGAGGGCTGTTCTGAGGTCAGCTCTAATACTGCATAAAAAGGAGGAGGCCACTCCTGACGCCTGATCCGGAGTCAGTTCATCAAATATTAATGCCGCGCGTGGTATTCCTGGGAGCGTAGCCCGACCCCGAATACAATTACAAGCAATAAACAGCAGTTCTGCTTTAATCACGAGAGCAACGTTTACATGATTAATGCAATATACTCCCGATCTCATATCGCTGTTATGAGCTCAAGCTGAGAGCATAGTGCCAACGTTGTGATTATGCACATGATTATGTTGATTTTTTTTTTATATTACCTCTTCATTTGTCTTCATCATGGACTCCAGGATTTGCAGCAATCGCTCACGTGGTCAGGATTTTGCAGACGGGGGGGCTCCCTGGAAGCGATGAAACACCGCCAGCTCAGAGCTGAATCGAGGCCGGGTTTGAAGCCTTTCCCAAAATCTGCCTGTCGCTTGTGCTCCAACATTTCTGCACAAAAGACACAAAAATATGCAGCCGGTTTAGCATATTCTCAATTTTATGCTTTCTAGCATGCCCCCGTTCAAAAAACTCCACGTCCTATATTTCTTATCATCTTGCTCCTTTCAGATATTACATCCTGAAATTGGGTCGAGAAAAGGGTCAAGAGGAGGTAAAGAGTGATCCGTTCAGAAAGAGCATCAACTTTTTATTAGAGTTTGTGACCGTGAGGGGGAAGACTATGACATTTCCTGGCAAGTAAGAAGAGACAGCTGGACTGCAATCCTTAAAGAGGTTTCCAGAGATGAATCAAAGTGCAATTGAATAAACCAAAAGAGAGAGAGAGAGAAAGAGAGGCAGCAGAGGCACAAGCCAAAGATTTTGTAGAATGTAAAAAAAAGATTCCTGATTAGGCAAACACTCTCCTGATTAGGCAGAATCAGTAAGCTAAGGACAGCATCGGTGTGATTGGAGGTGGTCACTTGAGGACCGAGCAGAGGTAAAGAGGCTCTCAATGCCGAGGCAGACCTTTTAATAAGATGTTAAAATCCTCCCACCCAGACGCCCCAACATGCGCACACATCACTACCTACGCTTTGAAGAAATCCAGATACATGCACATGAGCAACAAGTTATCCAAACTGACCGACACATATACATATTTTTTCCTGTGTAGTCTAATGAACGTCCAATCATTCCCTTTATTGCCAACTCTTTCGACAGGTCCACCTTTCAACATCTATTTTGCAACTGTTTCAAGGTTCCCTTTGGCTGTTTTAATCCTTTGAATCCTTTTTAAAGGATAACCTTTCATGTTTGTTCAGTAAGTTGTAGGCATTGAACCCTGTCATGATGGTTGACCGCCCCTTCCATCTTTTGCCATCCCAAATGGAGTTATTGAATGAAAAGGGACATCCTTAACAAATATAGCCTTTTGTTAAGGATGTTCTTTTGTTCTTTGTTATAGAAAATAAAGAGTTCTAATGCAAGGCAACTGGAAAAGGAAAGGTTAACTGGACTTGCCTGAAGGTCTTAAAGTCCTTTGTCCAAGTTCAGCTACTCTTTGGATCAAACCTTGAATTGCAATGACTTGGATGACTGACAACATACACATACAGTACATGCACAAAACAACCTTCAGTGTACAGAGGAATGATATGGGAGGGTTATGCAATGTCTTTGACCTAAACACCAAAAACTACGGTTGGCATAAATAACCAATCCTGTCCCAAACCTTTGGCGGTTACATTGGGTTGTTTAATCCAAGCAGCAGCCAAAGTGGCTTCAGGCAAACAAACCAAAAAGAAACAGTTTTTTTTTTGTTTGTTTCCCACTAAAGAATGACTTTGCCTGAAACATCTGAGGCAATAAGAGAGGATATTTCAGATTTTGGTGTGCTGTCGTGGAATAGTTTGTATACTTTTTGTTTGAGGATTCAGCACCCATCAATGGACTGAGGGTGAGACATACTTTTAGTCTCTTTGTCCTTCCAATGTTGGTTTAATACGAACAAAATGCCCATGTAGGTTGAGCATGTTGGTTTATTCTTGTCCTCGAGGGCTGCAGGTAGCAATACAATTTCCTGTCATGTTGAACTTTCTAGCTTGTTTTTGAGCTTTGGACAGTTTATGCTCTCCGTTAGCAGAATATCTATGTTAGGGTTTCCAAGAACTGTATGAATCTAAAGTGCCAGTATTGGAATACTTTTTGAGGAAAGACTTGTCCAAGTTGTCTTAAATTAGGCTGTTTATCCTTGGTTGGTCTTATCACTTATGGAGTTCCACATACACCCCTGTTTTTCAGTTGTCAATATATCTTGTCTTGGAATGCACCAACAAATAAGAGAGGGTACTTGTTGCCTTTGCTGACTTTTGAAACCTCCCATGTTATCCCTAGCATGAGCACATTCCAGTACTGCTGACATATGAAGGGTGGGGGGGAGGGGGGTTACCAGGCAGATTTATGACCCCTCTTGATTACCATTGCGATTTTCAAAAAGGAAAGTGCTGAAGACTTGCAAAACTGGAAAGCTAAACTGTGTTCCATCTGTACTGCCAAACAGTCAGTCTGAAATACATCCACCCCCTCCGTCAAATCCTTCCCAAAATCTGATTATATCTTTATTTATGTCCCACCTTTTCCCTTTCTGTCTTTGAGATACTGTGATTATTTCTATCACAGATGGGAAAGACTTGGTTTGGCCAACAGTTGATGAAGTTTCAGGTTGTTTTGTTCCCTTGATCCAGCCCATTGGACACCATATATCTACCCATTATATCTCAACAAATCCAAATAGTGCAAGTTGCCTCACAGGAAGCTGTTAAAACTGAGAGTGATTTAGTTTGGATGCATGTGAAATATATATTCATATGAGTTGACTGAGTGAGATTATTTGAGGATAGAGGTCTTGATGTCGGGGATGTTTCAGAAGTCAGAGGGGATGATAGTCATGTTTGGGTGTAAAGCAGTGATTCATAACGTGTGATATGCGCTGCAATCCATTTTTTAACATTTGTTAGTCTTCTCGTGTGTCCCCAGGCTAAGACACCTGAGTGGTTCTCCTTTTCTGCCTTCTGCCTGCAGTTTTAAAAAAATCCTTTCATCCTCTCCTGTCCGTTTTCATCTTCTTTTGGGAAGGTGAACCGTGTTCCATCTAAACTGCCAAACATTCACTTTGAAATACATCCACCCCCTCCGTCATATCCAAACCAAATCCACAAAATATCTTTATTTCTCTGGTTCAACCTTTTTGGCATCCCGTCCCTGTGAAGCTGTTGATCCACTGAAACAGACTTTTTATCTTGAGTTGTGGACGTGGAGATTTGTGAACAGGCCCTCGTTGTGAATGTTGGCGCCGCTCCCTGTCATAAATCTTTAATCTCTGAGTTCAGGTCCAGACCTAGATCTCTTCATGCAACCCCTCATCCTCCTTGACCGGAGCAGAAGAAACCCATAAAAAATCTCTGGCCTATAAACTATCCCTGCCGCTGGAAGACACATCTGCCCCACACTGTGCTTTTTTATGGCCACTTCTTATCTTTGTACTGTACATAGACCCCCTGAAGCTGAGGGATGACTCGCTGTCATGATAAACAATGGGATAATTGAGTGCATTGAAAAAGAAGGATAACAGGTGCGGAATGTCGCCGAGAGGATGTCAAACGTTGGGCGCGTTCCCAGACTTGCCTTAAGGAAAGATAGAAAAAACATGTGACAATGACAAGGCTGAGATTGAATAACTCTTTATGAGTCCCTGCTCAGTCGTTTCAGGAGTGGCAGTAAGATGTAAGACTCTGGAAGAATCCCTGTGCTTGCTTTTTTTTTTCTCTACTAAACCGGAAGTCTGAATATTTGTGAGCAAGGAAACTGACATCACTTGTGGCAAGACTTTGATTTCCTTTTTAGTGTTGGAAGGAGCGTCCAGTTTGCATTCAGTCCTGTACCGTGCACTGTTGTGTCCCCAAGCAATTCACATTCCTCGACTTAAGAGTCTCCAGACCAGCAACAACATGGTAATCCCTCATCCCATTGGTTCACACCGTTTCTTGAATTTACCTGGATTGCATTTTGATTGTCCAAGCAATGGATTTATTTAAAACCAATGTTTGTTTTTGTAAAAGCGCTTTGAGGCTTCAGAAGACTAGAAAAGTGCTATACAAGTCCATTTACCATTTACCAAAAATAAATCAAATGTAGTTTTGGTTCCATACAGAGGCCATGACCTGGGTCCAATGGGTGAAAGTCCTGTCAGAGAATGGCAAAATAAACCAATAATGTAAGGTACAGTATCAAGAGGTGACACCATAGGGGTTTCTAACTTGTCATATTTTGAAGCAAAGCGGCACTGACTCAGTCGCAGTGTTCAAAAAGTGGATAGTGTGAGAACAGGCTACACAGGGTTGCTGCTATGGTGGCCAAAAACAGGTCTTGTTCTGTTATGAAGCAAAAAGAAAACTCTCAAAATGTCTAAATTTGTACAACTGAGCTGTGGTTCTAAAAAAGAAAGAAGCTTGAATTATACAGGCATGTCCTCCCATTCAGTTTTGAAGTAGACAGAAAAAAATAGACCAAATAGATGCATGTTGCTATCTCTCATCTCCCCCTCTACATCCCAAAGACAAGCAATCAAGTGGGTAAACACAAACACACATCGGCGCACATATACACACAAGCGCTACAAGTGGCTGTGGATGTTTGTCCTTCTCCTCCATCTCTCCCGCCATCCAGGCTAATCTCCCATTAAAATGGCACTGACACTGCAGGCTGTGTTTACCCCGGCAGATATGAAGTGTGGATCCCTATTTTTTTTTTCTTTCACTTTTTTTCTTTTTTTTTTAAACCAATGCCTTGTTGTTTGAAGTGCTAATTCCGTTGCTGTGCCTTTATCTTGTGATCAGAGGGCCTTCTAGCCTCTCACTTCACACCTCTGGAGGGACAGGAAGAGTCCCAGGTGAAAGCTTTTCACTCGAATGTCCTGGTTTTTTCAAACAGCTTCAAAACAAAACACAACCTGCACTCCATTACGTACTGTAACAGCAAGTCAAATGCTTTTTGAAAAGAAGCAAAGAGAAACATTTTGCAGCCCGTTGCTCCATTTATAGTGGTGCTATGGGTTGCAAGATTTATATTGGCACTGAACAAAAGATTAAGAAGTATTTACCAAGTTTCTTTTACACTTTAGCTCACACGTCAGCAGAGAGAACTCCCATGATTCCCCCTAGCCTCAACGTCATCTTTTGTTGTTGGAGTATTGATTGAGAGTCCCCAGGCGGCGGAATCTGGAATTCTCTTGGTGCGCTTTGGCACCCACCAAAGGTCTCTGAGTGCAATTGCCGTAAAATACACAGTGCTGCTAATGCTAACCCATCACAGACAACATGCACAGGGGAGTACACTTAGCTTCTTGCTCGGTCGCTCTCTCTGCCATTGTATCAAACAGTATCAAGACAAGCTAACTAGCTAGTAGCGTAAAGCCGTATTGTCTTCTTGTGAGAGAACCTCCGCTCGCTGCCAACGTACAAAGTGCTATAAGCAGACGATCGGGTCTGTTGAAGGTAAGGTAAAGTCAGTCAAATGAGCAATCACTTCCTGGTTACCTGCTCACAGAATTGTGTTTTATGGTTCAAAATAAACAGCATGTCAAGGCTACTGATCCAAAAACAAGTTAGTAATTGTTAGCAGAGCTTATGTTAGGAGAACATCGCCAAGAGTAGCTTCATACAAAAGAAAAGAAAAAGGCTTTTAAGGACTTAAGCTGAGCCAGCACCTGTTACCCACTTCGACGCACCCCTCACCAGAACTCAACACTCCTTTACAACATCAAACCGTCAAAACAAATGCAGATATTTTGAGCACTTTGTACGGAAGAGAGAAGTGGCTCTTGTCCTTTGTGATAACTTCTGAATACTCTGCAAGTGATTCAAAGTAAAAGCTCAGAGCTTACACAAAATTGATCTGATGTGCATTATTAACAGCTTAACAACAGACTTATTTTAACACCGAGAACATGGTGAAAGTGAGCAGATGGGAAAACATTAAGAATCCCATCTGTTACCTTAAATTAAATAAAGGACTTAAACAAAAACTCCAAGTAACATCCACTCCTACGTCAAGCAGGAGCTCAAATAATTATCACCCGTGATGCAACTAAGTTATTGAAACAGTTGGCAAGTTAACACAATTCAGATCTGCTCATTGCCATCTCTCTGGCAGCAGCCTGTTGATTAGCCAATTCAGCATGTCTAGCTAGCGCTGCCTCTCCAATGTTTTTCATTTTAACTACATACTCCACATTTCGCACGCAGCGGGTCCTAGTTTTTTCTCACGCCTTATACTTGTCCGTTTGAAGCCAGGCATGATGTAATCAACATTTTCCTGGCATTGCTGCAACTCAGCTCGGAGTCTGAAGTTTACAACGCAGAAAACAACGATCTGCCCCGACAGAAACGTTTTGTTTCGCCTATAGGCTACAGATTTTTCTGAACCACATACACTCTTTTACACAGGTAGTGATGAAGTCATGACTTGTCCAAAATGTGCGATTTATTTATTTTCCCAAAACTTCCACAGGCTTGGAAATTGCTATTTTCACATTCCATGACTTTTCACGGTCGTATGAACCCTGAATTAGATTACATGCATATCTTTGCTTGTGCTGAAACACAAGAGAACTATATGAAAACATCCCTGCTAACAGGAGTCTGTCTCACATTTGCTGGTTTTTGACTTGCATGCTTTTCTAAACTCTTAGGAGACGTAAAACCTCTGTGGATTGATCCCAAGTGGAAAGGGATTTCAGTGCGTTCATATAGCTGTCATTCCGAGCTGTACAAATCGTTTGTGGCTAATAATGCCTTAAGAAAAGGTAGCGCTCTGTGTATGTATGTTCACAATATTTATGTCAGCTTTTACTGGGTGTGATAATCCATTCAGCAGCGAATCGTCTCCAATGGAACAATGCCTCAAAAGTATGTGTATGTGATTTTGTGTAAGTGTGTAATCTGTCAATGTAACTCAGCTGGAGTATCTCAGTCAGGGCTGAGCCAAGCAGGTGACCCAGAAAAAGCGCAAACAGCGATGGAGGGAGTGAAGGGAGGGGAGGAAGGCAGGAGAAAGAAAAGAGTCTGATATTTATAGATATGAGGATAATGATGGTACCCAACTGAGAGTGTGAACACAGAGACTTGGATAAAGAGTGTGTGTGTGTGTATAGGGTGTTGGTGAGAATATATGTGAGAATATATCCCTGCACTAAAACCTGCTTGTTTGCAGATAAGACTCCTACATCATCGATATCCCACCCTGTACAATTTCCTCATATCAAACTCCAGCCAATCCATCTATTTATGTCTCCATTCTTTAATTGTACTTCCTGCTTTCACCTACACCAAGATAAACATGTTCTGGAGATAACAACACAGCAAATATTGGAAGTTGGACTCTTGGAGTTTGTAATACACCTAAAAATAACAAAACAAGTACAAACTTTAAGAAGAAGTCAATTGTCCAGCCAACATTTCCACCTTCCAGAATATCTTGTTAAAAGTTGTGCACCATTTTTGGAACGACTGTAAATCATGGACGTAGTCTCGCGGACGTCACCCATTGGTTGCACAGTTTTGAAGCCCAACGATTTCTGTCGCCGTGTTGGAAATGCTGTCTCAGTCTAACTTTCAATCTAGCTAGTAACAGGCAAAGAGGCAGGCCTTAAGCCTCCTGGCAACCCGCTAAGACACACACTCCAATCAGTCAGATCAGCGCCGCCCATAATCATGCATAACTCTTATCCGTCATATAATCAAAACAGATGAGATCAGTTTTTAATTAGGCAGCAAATTCCAAATGTTTATGTTAGTTATGGGAGTCAAACATTTACTATGTTCTTTTGACAATGACTAAAGAATGAAGTGTTCTTTTTGGGATGCCAGTCTGGGAGGATGAAGAGATAAATAGGCTTGAGATCCAGAATTCAAGTTATTCATGAAACCAAAGATCACTGATGACTACTTTGAAGAAAGGTTTATAACATTGAGTCTTTCAATTTCGTAACTTAACCGACGCTTGCACCTTCTGTCAAACATAACCTTGATGATCTGAACCTTGATTTAATTTTGTTGCTAAATGAAACCAGATACTACGGTAAGAAATCAAACCAGTCTGGTCGTGTCTCACAACATTAACCACATGTTCCCGCTATAAACTGGACGCAAATTGGCGGGCATGATGATGTGTTGTCTGCTTTTTTAGAAAATGTGGGAAAAAAATGACCTAAAAGACCTATGAGGGATGGAATTGATTACCTTTGTCCTTGGGTGGATTGAAATACTTTTATCCAAATATGGAAGGGAAAAGTTTTCTCAACACTCAAGAGACTTGAAACAGAGTTCAAAACTTTCTTTGAAAGACAGCAAAAGTTGCTGCTTTTTTTGGTTTCTCCCATCCAACCCTGTCCCATCTAGTTCTATGAACCATTGGGTACCTTGAAGTCAATTTTGGGAAATTTTCTGGCATGAAATAAGTCCAATTTAAATATGCCAGATGCCAGCAGGAGTGTGTTCAGTCAAATCTATTGATATGAGCCTTCAGAAACCCAGACTGGTCAGACTATTTCCAGCATTAATCCTTTCTCTTTCTCCATCTATTGTCCCCCTTCTCCCTCCTTACTTTGTTCTGTTCACCAGTGTCCTTCCCCACCATGTTGTCATGCAGAGCCAGGCGGGAGTCGGTAGGCCTGCTGACACTCTGTTCCATCGCTCAGACCCACACTGTCACCTGCCTCATTAGTGCTGAACTGGTGGAGAAGAGGCACACACAAAAGCCAGAAAAAAGCTGCACAAGCGCACACACACATCGCCGTCAACAACTGTGGACGTACGTGCATGCAGCCACGTACCCAGCCAGGCGTTCGCATGCACGGACGAGCATCCGCACACTCGACTGAGAACGAGAAAAAAAATAAGGAGGGAAGAACTTGTTCTAGGTCACTGAGATGTGTGTGACAGCATGCCAGAGTGTGTGCAGCACAAGCCTTTTTACTGAGCCGACTGTCTTGCGGTGACACAAGGTTTTGATTTTCCTCTTGTCTGACAGAAGTGACTTATGGCTGTACGGCTGTCTGGTAAAGACCCCAGCCCCCCTCCCCCCCCTCCCTGAACTATGTGTTCAAAGTCCAGATATCATACAGTCCAGACCAGCAGGAAACCGTGGAACTAACATTTAACTGGGTACAGGTTGTTAAAGGCTGAACAATTTTGCAGGACGAAACCTGCCAATAGCTGATTTGCCGTGCCAATATTCATCTTTTTACATTTTCCCACTTTCATGCTAAAAAAATTAGTCAGTGTTTTGTCCTGAATTGTGTTCTTGGCAGAGTGAGACGGCCTCTGCAAAACAGCAATTAAGAGAAACGGAAACTCAACACTAAAAAACTGACTTTCTGACGGTAATGATGATGATGAACACATTCATGCATACTTGTGTGGAATCTGATTAAAAAGGCACATTAAAATCAGTTCAGGTTAAGGGTTTCCACATAGGCTGCCAACGTGGTGTTTATCGACTGCACAGTAAAAGCCACATGAGGACATAATGCTTATTAAATACCAGAAAACCCAAAAGAGGTCCTTGATGAAGTGGATGGAGCCACCTTTGCCAACCATAGTTCCTCAATCTGAACCAAAATCATGAATGAAGATTGACACTGGAAAAAGGCCATGTTGAGAGACGACGACGACTCTACCACTGAGCCACAGTGGCCTCAATGCGCTGCTTGACGTATCAACATGGCTTTTTTCCAGTGTCAATCTTCATTCATGATTTTGGTTCAGATTGAGGAACTATGGTTGGCAAAGGTGGCTCCATCCACTTCATCAAGGACCTCTTTCGGGTTTTCTGGTATTCAATCAGGGGTTTGATCCCCAGCTCCTGCAGCCACGTCAAATGTCCTACGGGCAAGACCCTTAGCGCTATGTTGCACCAGCTGCTTTGTTGGCGGCGAACAAATGTGTATTGCAAACTCAAGTCCATTTACCATTTGGAATACAGGATCCACTTCCTTTAGCACAACCACAGGGCCAAGGTTTCATTCAAACTTACGACATTAAACTAAGATTTCACTCGAGATTTTTGCCACTGTCGAGATAATTTACAGTATTCTGTAGAGATATAACCTAAATAACATTGAGTAATACATGCCACAATCACTCTGTGACTTGATTTCTTTTTACATTTACAACTTTAAAAAAGAATGTGTCAGCACAGCAAGCTTGCAGTGCCAGAAACCCTTGCTAACTAGCTGCCAGGCACTGTAGCCAGATGTTAGCT
Organism: Labrus bergylta; assembly: GCF_963930695.1. Taxonomy (NCBI): domain Eukaryota; kingdom Metazoa; phylum Chordata; class Actinopteri; order Labriformes; family Labridae; genus Labrus; species Labrus bergylta. Next base: position 2,292,959 of record NC_089217.1, read on the forward strand.
TTGCTTTGCATGCTTCTCATTCATGTGTTTGGTTACAACGGTGTCAACATGGACAAAACAACTCGTGTTTTCTGATTTTCAGTAAACACCTGTCACAAGAGTTTATTTCACCTTGCAACACTTTTTTCCGACCGCTTTTTCATGCTCGCTGTTTCTCTCACTTATGTTGATTTTAGCTTTTCCCTGTTAGCCGCAACCTCACGTCTCTGTTGACCTCACTGACAGTACGTGGTTAATGTCTCCAAAAACAAGATCTTCACCCCTGGAAGTCCCCCAAAAGTTGGAATCTGAGACGCCATTACTTAACCAAATCAATCCTGTAAACAGGGTTACCTAAATAGTAGATGAACACACAGCTGTCTTGCATTATTCCTAGTCGCTAATCAGTTCCATACAGGCAGTGTTAGAGGCACGCTTTAAAGAAGACTCAAATAAGAGAGCGCACTTCTTAAAACATGTGGAGGAAATAAATCCTCGAGTTTGCTGAATTTTAGGGAGTAGAGTTGGAAAGAAAAGTGCAGAAAAGGGAGAGGTTAGGACGATAAAAGTCCAATCCATGTGGTCAGAGTTATATATATAGTATATAGAACATATATACATAATCTCACTCGTGCACACATTATGCTGATGCAAACGCTCACTGACATTTGAAAACAGCTCTGCTCTAAAGTTAAAACATGGGCCACTGAAAAACTACCTGGCAGCCTTGCTTCTATACTTACAAACCCAAGAGAAAACAAAGCGACATTAACCAACCAGACCAACAAACTACCTTTATTTACCTATCACTATGTTCTCTAGCTCTCTTGAACATGTCATGAAATATCATTAACCTCTTAATTAATGGTTTCCTATTTCTCAGAGACATGAGTCATCTGACAAAAATGCTAAACCGCCAAATATTGAAAATTACATGCACATATCCATGAAGCATATGTGCATGTCAGATCGACATATCCTGTGAAATGTGATGGCTTTTGGCAGCAGATAGACCCAAATAAATACGATACATTTAAATGGTTATGAATCTGACAGATTCTGTTACGCACATGTCATTCTTGAAGAATGCTCATACTGTATGTTACAGTGTCGATTTCTGCTTCTGTTGAGACTGTTTGTGACTGTGTGTATCTTTCTGAAGGATTGTGAATCGAAATGTCATCAAATTTACAAAAAAACTGAAAAAAACAACATGTTACTAGGGTTTTTACGCTACAAGGGCTTTAAACCATATTGGTACCTGTTTTGATACCATGGCAACAGAGTAGTCCTAGGCACCCAATATCTGTTTGTTTCTTGTATTTACCAAAAACTGCAGCACCTGTAGAGTAGCACAAAAACATTGGCAACGTTTCGGTACTGAAATCCGATGAAGATATTTTCAGTTTTTGATGGATCTATTCCTCTCCAACGCACGTGTCTTATGAAATAGTTTGATTTTTATTTTCAAGTTTTGTTACTTTTCAGCTCCATCAATCATCACAATCACAGAGGTTGTATCGTTATTTTTAAAATGGGATAAATATATATATTTTTTTGTCAGAAAACAGTCAAAATCAAGCATTGGGTAAATGATGTAATTTTGGTTAGCTGAGCGTTGGCTAACATTAGCAATGTTAGCATCGCCAGCCTTCTGACCTTCCTGCAACTAAACATCCAAATGCCCGTGCTAAATTTGGTTATGCATTGCTCCTTTTCGAGATCAAAATGCTGCCAAACACTCTAACACATCTTACAGGATGCTATCTATGCACTGTGCTTGTTTACATCTGGGCAGTAGAGCAGGGAGAGCAGGCCTGTTAATCAAAGCTACAAGGGAGGCAGATAGCCGATAGTTGTGTGGCCCATGTGCAGAGGCTATATCCTCATTGCAGCAGCCGTGGGTTCAGTTCTGATGCATGTCATCCCTCACTCTTTCTTCCCTACACTTCCTGTCCAATAAAGGCAAAAGTGGCCCAAAAATATTACTATTAACCGACTATTAATCCTGCTGCCGACTAGCGATGACCTTTTACCGCTTAGTCAACTAAACATGCACATCCCTTCTTCTTTCTGTAATCTGCAAATTGACAGTATATATCTTTTATCTGGAGCTTGACTACAAACATTCTGTTTTTTAAAACACACACTGTAAAACCTGATAAAGCACCCGCCTGCTGTATAACACTCATTTGACCAACAACACCAGCTTTATAAAATCCTATCCAATAAAAATCCTCTCTCCCTCTCAGACACGCATAAACACACAATGAAAGACCTTTTCTGCTCAGGAAAAGGAGCATTCATTTGCAAATGAACACTTTCACGACCGTCATTGTCACAGCCGTGTGCAGTCTGACGGAGAAGAGGACGGAGAGGAGGTGAGAACAATGAGCGAATAACAGAGCTCTATCAGAGTAAACAAACTGCTGGCCGGGGCCGCTGAGCCGTCGGAGTGTGTGTGTGTGTGTGTGTGTGTGTGTGTGTGTGTGTGTGTGTGTGTGTGTGTGTGGAGGAGAGACAGGTGGACACAATGTACTCTTCACCTGAGTTTAAGGGTTCTCCAGGCAGGGACGAGTGAGGCAGGGTGGCAGAGAGGAGAGAGAGAGAGAGAGACTGGAGAGCTCAAACTCTGCTGAGGCCTCCAAACAGTGCATGTTACTACAAGAGCCCAAAGGTACAGAATACATTTAAATATATATACAACAATACAGCATGTATATGAATGTACACTCACCGGCCACTTGATTAGATACACTTGTATGATCTAATGTGATCCAATACAATAGCTCTACCAGGATCCTTTGGAAATGTGTGCTTCGGTTATCAGAAGGGGGCGTGGCCTAAAATCCACAGTACGACCAACAAGCTCCCTTCTGCGCATACCTTGTCTAGAAATCACACAAAGCCACACATCAGTTTATGTGAGCGCCTGTCTTAGGGGTATTTTGGCTTCAATATGGTGGAATGTGAGGAAATAGAGATGTGTTGTCCATATGTATACACAGCCAATGATGCAAACTATGTCATACATTTCACTGCGACTGGAGAAGCTGGTCTGAGAATGGCTCACAGAATAAGATAGTTGAATTATTGCATTGGTCTGATGAGTCGGATCAGCTTGGCTTGCTGTATATATTTCATCATACAGGTATGACAAGATTTATTAAAGATAATGTTTTCAAACAGGTGGTTCACCTGTTGGAATGACATAATCCCTCTGTTTGTTTATTTGTCGCTGTCAGAGTTTATACTCATTAATTATTGCCTTTGAAACTAATCACACAGCCTTGCTACACAGCCCTTAACTTAAATGAAATTACTACAGGTAATTAGGATTTAATGTATTGCATGATTGCAACATTTTGTTTTTTAAAAAATGCCTGTGAGGCATGAACGCAAAAAAATACAAATACTTCTATTCTTGCTCCTCACACACTCGTGCACCCAGCATGACACGGACCTGTGCATGGTGCCATGCCAGGAGTAGAAAAGCTAGTGGAGCAGAACACAGGGGCAGCCTGGGATCCTGCCAGGCCCAGCTGGTGGCACAACAAGAAACTGGAGGGAAGAGGAGTGAGTGAGTGAAGGAAGGAAGGAATGAAAAGGGGGAGGGAGAGATGGAAAAAAGAGGGAAAGGAAAGGAGCCAAGGGAGTGGGATTGGAGACAACACCAACCAACATAGCAAAACAGCCCTTCTATCTCTGGAGAGGAAAGAATCCCGTGTGTATGACAGAAAGAGGGGGAGAGGGGGATTTAAAGGGGGTGGGGGATGCATGTTGATGCATGTATGTATTCATGCTTCTCAGTGAGAGGTATGTATTTTGTGCGGGCGTTTACAGGGGGATGATGTATGGGAGATGGAGGAGTGCAGTAAGCAGAGGCGATGGAGTAAAGCGGTGAGGGGAGTCGACTCTATAAAAATTGTGAATGCCACTAAATCTTCCCATTATCCGCAGATAAGGCGGTGACAGATGTTTCGGAGCCGGTGGATCGAATTCAAATCGTTCGAGTTTTTTGGGGCTGATACGGAGAAGGGTGAAGAATGGAGAGAGATAGGTGGAGACAGACAGCAGATATACTGGAGCACTGTAAACATCCTTCATTCCTCCTCCTCCTCCTCCTCCTCCTCCTCTCAGCTGGAGGGTGTTGCAAAGTTCTAGGAGCTCTGACAGGGTCGGAGGTGAGACGGTGCCGCCCCTTAGGCTGATTCGGATGAGGAATGTCTGTTTTTTTTAAAATTTTTTTTATAGATTTCTGCAAGTCTAGTGTGTAAAAAAAAAAGATGTATACAGTGTGTCTGTGTGCTTAAACACTTGTGAATGTGGCAGACTGCTGGTGTGCGTATTAGCCTGTGTGTGGGTGGATTTCACTGCTGGTGCTGCTGTCAGGTGAAATAAACTTGTATCCGCAAATTGTAAACTTTTTCCCAAAACTTTGAATGTGTGAATATATTATTCTAAAGGCTCAGAAAAATAATAATAATATCCAGTATAATGTAAGCGATTTTAACACCGAACACCAACATGGAAAGCCATCAGAGGCAGTGTTCAGACCATCATTTGATGCTAAATCTCCAGTGAAGCCTGGCCTAATGAAATTCTTTCAAGGTGGGTTAGCAGCTCCGCGAAGCAGGTGGGGGGGGGGGGGGGGGGGGGGGGTGAGGCAGGGTGAGGTAAGTTGAGGCAGGGGAACATTGCAGGGACTGACAACCCACCCCCCCACCCCCCCCCTCTGCTGAGTAAAAATCCCTGGAAACATTTGTATTATTGAATTGACGCTGATGCAACAACCTGCACAGACGTTGAAAAACAGACACACACACACACACACACACACACACACACACACACACACACACAGAGGAGGCAAATTACTGCTGAGACAAAGTTCAAACAAACAAGCTCTGTGTGCTCTGTGTGTTGTACTGTTTATGAATCAGCTTATCTTATCTATTTTTAATGTGATCTTTTATTTCTTTTAGTATGAATGTTGAACTCGTGTTCAACTTGGACCAAAGTCAGATTGATGAAACGTCTCGAGAGGGGGAAAAACAAACTCCCAAAGCAACCCGAGACAGTCCTCTTCTTTGATAAGGAATCTGATATCAAACCTGTGATAATCAGCGTGTGCATGAGTAACCCCGGTTTGATCTGGGTTTTGTTCTCTTGTTTTGTGTTGACTCAAATCATCCCAATTTCAGAAACCTGGATATGCCCTTATCCTGATTTCAAGAACCCCAATTTTTCAACCTGGAAAACAAACATGGCGTCAGCAACTAGAGCAGGGATGGTCAACTGGCGGCCCGGGACCCACATGCAGCCCCCATCCACCCTCAGCGTGGCCCTCAGGTCATTTTTTACATCTCAATTAATTGGAAAACATGACAAAATCTGCCATGAAATCACAAAAAACAGAAATATGTCCATAGTAATATCCGATCACTGGTATATGTAGAGTATTTGAGACATAATTGACTGTAATTGTTTTTGGAAACTACAATTTTCCCCCCTGGCAGTGAGAATTAAACGAATGTGGCCCCTTGCTGTGAACAACAACTACCTGAACTAGAGCATCTTACTTCTGGATATGATATCTGACAGTATTTACAGCCAAAAGAACTCCAGAAATGAAGAAATCAGATATCAAAGTGTCAATGGAGTCACTCTCAATGCAAAACTCATGGCAAAGATGTTAAACCCAGTGTGTCTGAAGTGCATCAGAACAGCTGAGTGGAAACTTAAAGAGAGAGCAGTACAGAAAACAATATGGTGCAACAAAGTCGTTCCCCATGAGACTTGGCAACACGATAATAATAAAGAGTTTCTGTATCTCTTTCAATGTGCAAAAAAACCCTTCAGGTTCGTCCCTTTAAAAGTGGACCTGCTGCATCATCGGATCAGATCAGAGGTTTGAAAACACAGACGGCCCGACATGTGATTTGTATCAAAAGGCGAGCTGAGATATGGGTCTGTAACCCCGGTTTGACACGCTGCGTGTGTGTGTGTGTGTGTGTGTGTGTTCCAGAGCCATGTGATCTCACTGTTTCCCTGCGTGAGAAGAGAGACAGCAGACGCATACTGAGTCAGTGTTCAGCCAAGCAGCCGAGGCCTACTGCAAGAGACAGACACACACACACACACACACACACACACACACACACACACACACACACACACACACACACACACACACACACAAATACCAGCCTTTTTTTTTTTGTTTTCAACACACACATCGAGCTAAAGGAGACTATTGTCCTGGAGTGGAATACAGACAGAGAGGAGGCCAGAGGCAATCTGCACAGGAATCTGCTGCAAAGAGGATTTAACACACACACACACACACACACACACACACACACACACACACACACACACACACACACACACACACACACACACACACACACTGCTCCACCCTCTTCACAACAATCACTCCATTGCCACAAGTTTTATCTTTAGATTGTCCAACCAGTCTCCTCCTACAAATCCTTTTATTCACTTTCCACTCGTGGTCATGTGATTAATGAACGCCACTGACACACACTAGCCAGAGGTCAGAGGTCAGCTCAGCCCAGGGTCCTGAGGTCGCCGTAGCTTGTGGGGCGCCACTGTGCTGTCCACTGTACGCTGTCTCTTAGAAAGAGAGATAAAAAAAAACCCACTGAACCTCATGCATATTACATGAAGGCCCCGGCCATGACAGGACGGAGGGGGAAAACAAAAGGGCAAGATTTCATCGAAGAGAGAGAGAGGAAGGGAAAAGAGAAAGATGGAGGAGGGATAAAGAGGGTCCTGTGAGGACCAACAAAGACAGGCTTTATAGCGGCGAGGGTCAAATGGGCGTTTTATTCATGGTTTCCCCCCTACACACTGAGAGACGCTCCCTTAGGACCCTTTAAAGGCGAGGAGGTGTGCATGTGTGTTTCTCCTCCCGGCTCGAGCACGCACTCGGGAGAAGAAGCGTCAGTCCCCAAATATCCACACTCTCCCGCACACACAAACAGGGTCTTGGATGTGTGTGCATGCATCGGTCAGATCTCTGCCATTTCTTCAGCCTTAAGCTTCTTATTATCCCAGATAGTCTAGCGGAGCTGCGATATGCTCGGCTGTTTCCCGGTGGCTCGTGCTCTGAGCATTGTTCTACTCGGGCTCGCAGCAGATGTTGGGTCTGCAGCGGCCCTGCCAGCGTCGTCGGGGGGGACATTCCTCAGCGGCTCTCGTTTGGCAAAGAGCTGACTGCATGTTCTCGAGCGCGGCCAACAAGCGAGTCCATATTTAACAGGACACGTTGCAATGCAGGAAACGGTGGAAATCCTTTTTTTTTTTTTTTTTTTTTTCTTCTGGCGTGTGCAGAAAAACACAACGCTGAAGAGGCATCGGAGTGGGCGGACAGCAGAAGCGTGGAGAGTTTGTTCTACTGACTGAGGGCCAGGAGCGCATGGAAGACACATGACTAGTGATGCAAAGAAAATAATATTGAAATGTAAAGCTGCAGTAATCCATGTCTGTATGTTAATTAATAAAATCACAATTAATATCACATATTGCTCAAGGCCCCTCCATAGGCATATCAGTTATAGAAAATGTCATCTTGAAGTTTTTTTGTAGACTCAGTTTCAAAGCCTCCTGCTCGTCCCCATCTTGTTTTTTCTGAGCTAGAAGTGACCAGATTTGAACAAGAGGGCGGCTCCCATAGACTGTATAAAACAACCGATACAACACAGCACGATACACTTCATTGTCCCCTTGGGAAAATGTGTCATGGACTCAAAGTGCTGCCAAACAATCGGCTGCTTCCACTAGAATCAAAACATAAAAGACATCTCAGTGAGATCACCCGTTGGTTTCTGAAGCAGACTTTTAAAGACCTATAACAAACCATGTGTCGTATTTTTGTAGGCCGACCCTGAAGTAGCATCGCCATGGGGGTCTAACGAGAATTCACCCTATGGGATGTTTTCATTGGATTTTGTATCATTGCAGAAAATAATCTCTGTGTCAAACACACGTTTCTGAAGCGTAGGCGTTTTGTTCAGCAGGATAATCTTCACAGATGAACGCCATTTTTATGATGTTTGAAGCGTTAATGCGGCCAATGAAGTAGAAAGCTAACGTTATGCTACAAGCTAACTACACCACGGTGGGATGATTGTGACATCACTAGCGTTATGCTTCAGACGATCTCTCATAAACTAATCCACGTAGCTTAATAAATAGTTTATTAACATAATATTTGACATAATAATATAACAAACCGGTTGACTTTTAGACGTTAGACCCCATGGCGCTTAAATGCTAACTTACTTTCGGGTTTTAGGACTCATTCCTGTGGCGCTCTATGATGATCGCCATGTTGGAAATGCTGACTGTGGGTCGACTTAGCAACAGGTCAAAACACGGAGCTGAAGCGGGACTTCAGTCTCTTGGGTTACAGCTACAGGTGTGCCCACCTGCCAGTCACCTTAGCCACACACCCCTAATTATGCAAAACTCTAAATCTTCATATGATCAAAGTGGCTTAGTTATAAAAACAGTATCCCTTGTACCGTGTTTGCTAGGCTGTAAAAACATTTGTTTTTGGTTTGTATCCATGGAGTTAGCGTTCCCTACTTTATTATCGTTAAACTGGACTATATTCCATAAACATTATGCTGCGTTGAAGAAAAGTCAAAACAAAAGATCGGGAACATAAACCCATTATGAAAATGTTAAGAGGGCAAATAATTCAACCAAGAAGTAGAGCCATTTTCTCACTGACTTTAAAAGAAACAGTGAGGCGCCCTCTGCTGGAATCTAGAAAAATTCAGGCTAACGACATTAGCTTCATTTCCAAACATGAAGACTATGCCCACTTCTTTAAGATGAACACATCATGAATTATAAAACCAGAAGTTTTTGGACTGAAAAGTTAAAAACAGCACATTTCACTTCTATAATCTATAATTTGGGATTGTCAGCAGAAACTTCAGAGACAGGAGTATAAAACTTCAGACTAACTAGCTCATATCTCTGTATTCTCTTTGATATCACTCACAGTTCCATCATGCATACACTGGCTTTGAAATGCTAAAGGTGCTTATCGCTCCTCCGCAAATAAAATCAAGACTGAGTAAACTGGGAGGATACGTACAAATGTTTTAGGAATAGAGATAGGAACAAAAAAATCACAGATAAGCTAACACATGTACATGCAAACAAAGCAGCGTCACCACATCATGGCATGGACAAACAAGCACTTTATTTGTTTTATGATGATTGCCATTTCCCTTGGCATCCCCTCTACCTATTTCCCGCTATGTCTAATACGGCTGTAATCACCATTGTAAACCTTGTGTCATTGTGAGGACACATATAATTAAAAGAGGATTAGCAATGGACGGGCCCAGATGCCTTCTGCATGTAATTAACATTCAGACAATGTGGCGGGCATACAGAGAAAACACCTGTGTTTGTGCGTTTTTTTTTTCCTTTTTGTGTGTGTGATTTGAATTTGTATCCGTCTGTGTGTCAGTGTGTGTTTGAGTGTGGGCGTGTCTGAAGGCGTGTTTTTTGTCCTGTGTGTGTGTGTGTTTGAGAGGGATTAGCCTGAGAAAATTCAGTCTGACATCGGCCAATCAGGGCCCTTCAGGGGGGCTAGCCAATCATCCACAACAACACAGGCTGCCAGGTAATTGTACGAAAATAGGCTACACAGTGATGTTAGGCAACACTGACAAGAGTACATAGACAAGTGTGGTGGACAAAAGCTGTTAGAGACGTACACAAAGTTTAAGTTTGCAAAAAAGCTTCTCCAGACGTTAGCTTTAGCCAGAAGCTGAGAAACAGGCTGCAAGGGCTGCAACTTAACCGTTGGAGGCAAACATACTGGAAGTGTATGGGACTTCCAGGGCCTCAAGTGGAAAAGAGGAACTGCAGTTTTTTTACACTTCGACATTGGCTTCATTTTTCAACACCAAAGGTTTGCCGCTTGGTTTTAATCCAATACAATATGTGTGCAGAACACAACAACACTGAAAAAACCTTCCAATGTGGAAAATCAACTCGTGCCCTGTGAGGTTAAATGATGTTTTTTTTTTGTGGCGTCTTGTGGAATTTAAGATTTACGTGACAGCTGTTTCTGTTTAAAAGTAAAACATTACTCTTTAAAGGCTTTATATGTGATTTTTTTGATCCAGCAGATGTCGCCCTTGAGCACCAGCATGAAACCAAAACAACTCTCGCTGCATTGTTGTGTTAGCATGCTAATGCTAGCGATCTTTATTATGCTGGTATCTTCACACTGCATGTAAATTTACCTGAAATGAGCGTGATCTAGAAACACAGTTAAGCAGTGAGTACAGTATGTTATTCTTCTTTTCTCTAGTCCCTCAATTAAACAACTTTTATACACGAGGGGAGGAGTCAGCCGGCCGTCCGGGCGATGTAAACAAAGTGAAGATAGGACTCTGAAAACTCTGAAAACATCACAGACAGTGGGACTCGGGTGTTACACCCATTGTAGACAGTCATGACTCACAGAGTTATTTTCAGAGGATATACTCGATTTATAAATTTAAGAGTGAAACATCACATAGAAAGACTTTAACAAAAGACTTTGTCACAGTAGGGATTCTTCCCTAAACAACAAGGGTAAAAAATAAGCTCTTTTAGAAGATTTAAATTGACCGGGCACACCTGCCCTGAAAGATCATGTTGTAGCAAAATACAACCTGTTGCACACCTGTAGGATGGAGCAGTGGAGCAATTCCAGAGGTGTCATTTAGACCCCTAAAAACTGTAAAGGGGCCTTGGTTTAAAAGTATTTGAATCCCTTTTTAAATATGTCTTAAAATTGCATATGCCACATTGATATTATCAATGTGTTAGAAATCATTTTGAAGGCTTTAATGGCTTCAGAGCAACTAATGGAGAAAAAAAACAGCACAGAATACACACAAGGTTTTCTGAGCTATGGGGATAAAAAAGAAAAACAGGAGAGTTTTTGTTCTGTATCATCGTTCTGTACGGACGCCAGCGAGCAGGTTCTGGCGGGCCTGTGGGACGAGCTGCTGCCGTGTGATTACACTGTGATGTGGTGCAGAGACGGGGAGGTCGCGGTTGCTCTTTGCAGGCACTGTGACATTAAAAGGCGATCGTCTAATGGAATTGACCTTTCAGCTTTATCTCCCTATCATGCATATATGAAGATGACGCGTCCGGCTGCGTGTGGGTGTATATGAAGGTGTGTGTATGAAGGCTTTATTTGGCGCGAGGTGGGTAGGCGTACAACAGAATGTGTGTCCACCATCGGGTGTCTGTGTTCCTGCACACAAAATTCAATGGCTTGGTGTGTGTGTGCATAGAGAAAGGGATATTTGTTAATGCCAGTGGGATCGTCTAGCATTACCCGAACGACCATGAGATGAGGTCGGAGAGAAAGGGCACGGCGAGACGTGCGAGCGTGTCACCCTTGACCTGTGGGGCCATTAGCTGATGGGTAAATACTGTCGCCCCGCTGCAGAGCCGGAGAGAAGCTGACTCACTGAATCGAGCCGCCAAGCCGCTCTGAATCTGCGATCTTGTCCGTACAAGCTTTTTCATCCAGTGATCGTTGTGTTAAATTGTCCCTCAGTTATTAGAAAAAAATCCAGAATTTCTCTTACAACCAACCTTGAAGTGAGGACTAACCGGCATTGTCGTCTTCTTTTAACAACAACCACACTCGATACATATCTCTGAGTTGACACTGGGTAATGAAGTCATGTATAACAGGTTACAGGTTAATGTGTCCATCAGAAGTTATATTAATACACCGCCGACAAAGCAGCGGGAGCAACTGAAGGTTAAAGTCTTTATCTGTGATTTTTCACTCTTAAATGTATAAATCAAGTATCTCCTCTGAAAATAACTCTGTGAGTCATGACTGTCTACAATGGGTGTAACACCCGAGTCCCACTGTCTGTGATGTTTTCAGAGTTTTCAGAGTCCTATCTTCACTTTGTTTACATCGCCAGGACGGCCGGCTGACTCCTCCCCTCGTGTATAAAAGTTGTTTAATTGAGGGACTAGAGAAAAGAAGAATAACATACTGTACTCACTGCTTAACTGTGTTTCTAGATCACGCTCATTTCAGGTAAATTTACATGCAGTGTGAAGATACCAGCATAATAAAGATCGCTAGCATTAGCATGCTAACACAACAATGCAGCGCCAGTTGTTTTGGTTTCATGCTGGTGCTCAAGGGCGACATCTGCTGGATCAAAAAAATCGCATATAAAGCCTTCGAGTGTCTTCCGAAGGACACACACATGGCTGCAGGACCAGATGGTCGGGGGATCGAACCGACTCTACCGACCTACTTTACCAAAATGATGATAGCTTTGTTGAGTAGCTTTGTAGGAAGAATGTGCGACTTTCTGATCCAGTAGATGTCACACCTGCAGACGACACCTCAGATATACTGAAGCCTCCGCTCTCCTCCAGAGGAACGCCTCCCAACCCCCCTCCTCTCTCCATTTATGAATTAGAATGCATGATAATTAAGCACAAGATTATTTCTCTATCTTATCCTTTCACTCATGTATATCAATTTTTTGAATTCTGTGCAGTGTGCTTTCCATTTTACTCATTTAGAAGTCTGTACAGAGTTTTTTTAATTGTTGGAATGACATTTCACAGTAATGAATACAGATTACAGATTATACAGATTTATTTCATTATAAATCGTCCTGAAGAGAGACTGCACTTTCAGTAAAAAGCATATATAGCAATGTCATAGCCTTGGGTTTTCAAACAGCAACATTGGTCAATTAGGGCCGCGTGGGTCGCAGAACATCTACAGTATGAGAGGAAGCTTTGAAATGAAAAAAAAAAAGAAAAAGCTGAGAAATGTTTGGACGTATGTTGTTCCGAGTCAACACTTGAATGTCCCATCCTCTTGTCTGCCGCTGAGTGCTGAGTGGCTCTGACTGCTCCAAGAGAGCACTCTGCTTCTCAGGGCTGAATCACTCAGGACTCATAAAGAAAGGACCTGCGGCTCAAATGCCGACAGTGTTAGCTGAGCAAACAGACAAATGGAAGTGTAGGACGTGTGTGCGTCTGTGTCTGTGTGTTTGTCGGAGACCATCAGAGCCTTTTCATCAATAATAAACTCTGTGTTAAACCAACACACACATGCAATGTACATCCTGTGATCCTGTGATGGACCACATAACAAGCCAAGCTTTATTTTATGTGACACCCATATCTGGATTTTCTCTTTACCCTTTCTTAAACATAAAGAAATGCAGTGTAGTTTTCTGTGCATGTCGAGCTGCTTGTAATTTGCAATGTCTCCATACTTTTCCGTATTTTCATAACATTACTTTTAAAGCAAGAAAAAAGTATTTTCCCATGTTTGGAAAGTCTGTTGAGACGACACTCTGATATTAAGCCTGTTAGTACACATTTTCATGAATTCATTCATCTTGATAATTTTGTGGATATATCTTTAAATTGTGTCAACCATCTCAGAGTAATTCTTCTTTTAGGCTTGTGAAGCTGTAATAAACATGTGTTAGAGACCTCATAGCAGCAGAGTTATATTTGGTTTGGAGCCAAGTGTCTGAGACGGAAGAAACCTACATGTCTGATATTTATGAGTCAAGGTGATGTCTTCTCTCTAGCCTTTTAAAAATGTAACGAAGCAGCCGGGAATTTGTGGGTTATACCTTCTAGCAGAATATAAGCAACACTGTGAAGATGAAGACTTTGACAATATTTGTTAATGACTGTGAGATCTTGGTCAGCGTGGGTCAGCGATGGTCTGCACTTTGTCAGCCATGTGTGTTGTGTTTCTGTGTTGTCTGACCACGGCTGAATAAATCTAAGATGATCCACAGTCTGTTTCACGATTTCATCATTGTTCATCTACTTCAGAAATAACCCCCACCTAACAAAGCCCTAAAAAAAACATGTATCAGTGTGAACACAGAACTAAGAACAACAACCCCAGACGGACTTTGACTTCACTGCCTCCTTGCAGGAGTAAGGCGATACACGGCAGGAGCTAAACAACCAATTCAGGATCAAGACCAGACTTCATATTGTCCCCCCCCCAATCTAATGTTCAACAATCAGTCACTACAGCACCCTCACATCCCCTTTGTGTGATCCCCCAGTTATTGGAGCAGATGGTCCCTTCTTCCACCTTTCAAATGGGGACCAATTTGTACACCATTCAGCCCTCCTTTGGGGACGCCACTCGCCCTCTCCTGAAAATGATGGGAACTTAAGACACCCTTCACAAAGAGAGAGAGCTTATCAGCTGCGGAGGCGTTTGAGGGTGAAGTAGGAAAGGAGACAGGAAAGAGAAGAAGAAACCGCTCATCTAGAAAGAGAAAAAAGAAACGCGACTGGGTGACTTTCTGTGGTTCCAAAGTATGACCACCTCCCCCAAAACAAAACTAAAGTGTCTTCTCTTATTTTCCTTCAACAATGCATGCTTGGTGACTGAATGTAGGTCTTATTCATGTGATAATAAAGCTGTATCTGCCAACAAGAAGAGAACTGAGATTAGGTTTAGTCGAATCTGAAGATGCTTTAAAGGATGACAAAACCTGGAAGAAAAAAACGAGCTGAAGGCAAAAGCTCATTCTGTCATTCTGTGATTCTATTTTTCTGCAGGAGCCCACGAAAGATATCGATCTCATTATGTCTAAAATAAAGTGAGAGAAAGAAGAAACGAGACGAGGCGTGGTGGAGTAGACGAAGATTACAGCGGGGCTGCGTACACACCCAGAACTACCCTGCCTCCATGGCTCCAATCTATTTCAATTGGACATGGCTGCTGAGTGTGTGTAGCGCCGGCTCTTACACACACACACACACACTCTTCTCGCTGCACGGGCCTGTAAACAGAGTGATGGAATGCATTCAGATTTTACACACACACACACTCGTGCACACGTATGAAAAGCCCACAAATAAATGCCCATGTTCGCATATGTAACGACACACACACATGCCCACACACACACACACACACACACACACACACACACACACACACACACACACACATGTGAGCCCACAGCAGACAGAAACCCAGACTCTCCTCCCCACACACCAGCTGTTTACTACTGTCAGGAGTAATAAAAACAACATGAGTCAGTTTGAGAAAAGCATTTGCAAGGAGAAAATCTAAAACTATGAAACTCCATATGGTCTCTGTCTGTCTCCCTCCATCACTTCTTCCTCCTCTCTCTCTCTCTCTCTCTCTCTCTCGCTCGCTCTGCGTGCAGCGTTGCATGCACTCGGCTGAGAGATGTCAGATTATTGCAAAACGCTGACAACCTGTATAACACTCATGGCTTGGAAAATTACACTCAAATCTTCGGCTTGGAGATGTAACTCGAGAGATGAATTAAGGCAGGAGAGAGAGAGAGAGAGAGAGAGAGAGAGAGAGAGAGAGAGAGGCGGCGGCGCAGGATGACAGTGATGTTTATTGAGTTTCTTTTCCCACCCTCACATTAACGGCATGTCACTTTTAACAAGGCGAGGATATTGTTTCCATTTGAGCTTCATTCTCTTGACTGCAAAGATTCAAAAGGTCTTAAAAATGAAGTCAGAGCATTGAAATGCAAAAGTACGCGTTCATCCCCCCCCACCCGTCCATCAGCGCAGTGACGACTTTCAGCAGAGTCGCACACCAGCCTGAGCCCGCAGGAAGGAGGAGCAGCAGCAGCAGCACTTGTGCTTGACAGAAAAGAGAGAGACTGTTATAGAAATGTAACACATTGCCATCTGCAGGCAAGTGAAATCGGCAGGCGGGGAGGAACATATACACACACACACACACACACACACACACACACACACACACACAGAAAGATTCTCACACACTCAAGCAAAGCAACAAGCAGATGAACCCGCTGAGAGCGAAACAAACTTGTCTAATTTAATCAGAAAACTCATCATAGGAAATAAATTGCAACCCGTGAACGAGTTTATTATTCATTCATTCATTGTTGAGTCTGGACTCAAAGCTGCTATTTGACACCGAAACGGAAATACATACGAGCCCCACACTCATCAGCTGGCGTGTGAAACTGTGCTGATGTGGACCGAGGGAGGACGGCTGAAGTGTACAGAGTCTGTACTAATCATTAAAAACATGTAAGACAAAGAGTCCCTCTGCACCTTTAAGAAAAAGCTAAAGACCCAGCTCTTTCATGAATACCTACTAACTTAATGATGATGGTCTCCATATTATTGATGATGATGATGGTAATGACGATGGTTTTTGTTTGATAACGACGACTTATAAGATGGTTTCTATACTGATTAGAGCTCTCAAGAACTGCCCTCAATGTTGTGCTTTGCCTCTGGTCACTTCCTGTCAGCACCTGTGTGTCCAATCAGACTCAAAGCTGATCGTTTGCTCTTACTCACATTGTTCCCTTTTTTCTAGATCCTTGCTTGTGTTGTTCTGACTCTCTGATGTACGTCACTTTGGATAAAAGCGTCTGCTAAGTGAATTGTAGAAAGTCAAATGTTTATTGATCCATTTTCTCTGCAGCCCCAACCAACTGGTTTAACTCCATGGTTAGCCTGCCAGTGCATCCAGTGGTACTTTATGTTAATGTGAAGCCTTTGAATAGTATATCTTCCCATCTTTAGACACTGTAAAAACCTAAACTCATCAGTTATTTGAGAGAAAAAAGCAAAAATACATGATCAAAATATTGACACTGTGTCCAATTTGTGTAACTGGGAGAGTATTTTATGTGCTATGGAAAGTGACCATTAGTATTAGCTAATCCCATTCATACACATTCATACACCTCTGAAAAAGCAGAGGGAGCAACTTGGGGTTCAGTGTCTTGCCCAAGGACACATCGGACATGTGGCTGCAGGAGCTGGGGATTGAATAGAATAGATGTTTATTGCCATTTGCACAGGTACATTGGAATTGTTTGTGTGTTTCTCCCTGAGTCAGCTTCTACAAAAAAGTTAAAATTTTACATAAAATAGAAAAACATTATAAGAAAAAAAATGAGTAGAAAAGTACAAATAAAAAAAAATAATAATAAGTTGTAGTAACAGCTAAGTAAATTAAAATAAACAGTACAGAAGCTATACACTGTATTAAAGCAAAGATATAATACAAAACAAATAACAAAGGGGAACGCTGTACAATGAAATGAAAATATAAATATGTTTTCTTGTCTCTACTTTCTATAACCGTCGACTTTCCGGTTGAGAGACGACCAACTGAGCCACGACCGCCCCAAACTACAGAGAGGAGAGAAAGGTGAACTGGCTGCTGGACATAAGAAAAGTGTCATATATTCTAACACAGTTTAAACTACTGTAAACGATATTGTCTTTAAAATATATCGATATATCTCAAAAACTCATAAATGGTCCTTTACTTTAATCAGGTAAAGGTTTTTGAAAGCAGTGACTACGTCCTCCTTTGGGTGCTTTCATTAAGAATTCATGGCACAGAGTCGCACATGCAGTACGGAGTAATACACCAAGTGGAAACCACTCCGACACATGTAGACACACACACACACACACACACACACACACACACACACACACACACACACACACACAGTGAATTGGGAGCCATCAGAGAGGGCTGCTGATGGAAAGCAATGGTGACACCAGCCGTCAGCCAACATCAGCCCCGGGAAGATCGCCGTGACAACCACGACATCGACCCCTCCGAGAGATTATCGTCAGCTGCACACACACACGAGCCGGAACACACATTTACACGTCCCACCGGACCCCACTGAGTGAGATCAGGCCTTTAAATGAAGCAGGAGGACCAGTACACAAGGGGGGTAACAGACACAAGAGGACCAGTACAGAAGGGGGGTAACAGACACAAGAGGACCAGTACACAAGGGGGGTAACAGACACAAGAGGACCAGTACACAAAGGGGGGTAACAGTCACAAGAGGACCAGTACACAAGGGGGGTAACAGTCACAAGAGGACCAGTACACAAGGGGGGTAACACACACAAGAGGACCAGTACACAAGGGGGGTAACACACACAAGAGGACCAGTACACAAGGGGGGTAACAGTCACAAGAGAACCAGTACACAAGGGGGGTAACAGACACACAAGAGAACCAGTACACAAGGGGGGTAACACACACAAGAGAACCAGTACACAAGGGGGGTAACACACACAAGAGGACCAGTACACAAGGGGGGTAACACACACAAGAGAACCAGTACACAAGGGGGGTAACAGTCACAAGAGGACCAGTACACAAGGGGGGTAACAGTCACAAGAGGACCAGTACACAAGGGGGGTAACACACACAAGAGAACCAGTACACAAGGGGGGTAACAGTCACAAGAGGACCAGTACACAAGGGGGGTAACACACACAAGAGGACCAGTACACAAGGGGGGTAACACACACAAGAGGACCAGTACCAATCGGGCATCGTGTGACCCATCCCAGGCCCTGGACCACCACCCAAACTGGATTGTATTGGTTGTTTTCGACATGCTGGACAGATTCAACAATTTGAATATGAATAAATCATTAAGTTGTCTCTGGATCACATCAGTGATATGATACGTGTGTTTGTGGGTTTAGCTCCGTATGAGAACAGCCCGTCATGGTACGAGCCAAACTCAGGAACATGAAACACGAGCAGACAACAGTGTTGACTGGTGGTGACTTTGTAGAAATCACAGTCATCTGAGCCTCTTCCTCTGGCGCTCTACACTTCAGTTTACTCTGTGTCTGATTACACACATCACCCAAAAGCTCAACTACCACCTGCTTAATCACTCACAAACACCGTCATCCAACACTTCCCTTTTCAACTCCTTCAATTGGTGTCTGTTTATACACATCTCATTGTGTGCATCTGTTTGTTTGCTGTGCAGAATGCAAACAGGTGACTATTAGGCTTCAACTGATGCAGGGAGCTCAACGTTTATCTTCACAAAATCTTCTACTGTCTGTGTAGAAATGAACCTTTTTAACAACTTTTATCAAAGAAATGCCCACAAGCTTCGTTTTTCAGCCTACACACACCTCTGTGTCTTCTTCAATGAGCCTCCCTTAAAGGGCCAGTGTCTTAATCTTAAAAGGTAGATAAAACACACAGTATTTACTGTTTACTCTTAGAAATATTTAAATTAACTTAAAGTCTTTCTATGTGATTTTTCACTCTTAAATGTAGAAATCAAGTATATCCTCTGAAAATAACTCTGTGAGTCATGACTGTCTACAATGGGTGTAACACCCGAGTCCCACTGTCTGTGATGTTTTCAGAGTTTTCAGAGTCCTATCTTCAGTTTGTTTACATCGCCCGGACGGCCGGCTGACTCCTCCCCTCGTGTATAAAAGTTGTTTAATTGAGGGACTAGAGAAAAGAAGAATAACATACTGTACTCACTGCTTAACTGTGTTTCTAGATCACGCTCATTTCAGGTAAATTTACATGCAGTGTGAAGATACCAGCATAATAAAGATCGCTAGCATTAGCATGCTAACACAACAATGCAGCGAGAGTTGTTTTGGTTTCTTGCTGGTGCTCAAGGGCGACATCTGCTGGATCAAAAAAAAATATATATATAAAGCCTTTAAAGGGCCAGCGTCTTAATCTTAAAAGGTAGATAAAACACACGATTTTTACTGTTTACTCTTAGAAATATTTAAATTAACTTAAATACTTCTGGAAATTAAATTAGTTTAACTAGACACACTGATATAAAAATATGAAATATGAAAAAGCATTTTCAGTGTGTTACATATGATGAAAACATTCGACTGCCCGTGCTAATGAGAGTCTAGTATTTCCTGCATGAATCCTGCACTTCACTGATTGTCCAAAAAGCCAATTGTTTTAATTGAGTTATAAGGAAAAAGCTTTCATCACGTCCCCATTTCATCCCCACATGCCTGGATGTTGGCTTTTAAATCTGATGATAATGTACATTTCATATCCAACTTTCTGTCGCATTTAAATGTTTTGCTTTTAGACACACTGTGACAGTCGGCGTCGCTCGCTCTCTTGGCAGCGAGACATCCTCCACAGACACTCCTATTTGAATTTTGTCTTACTTCAGCATATTTGCTTCATTTTCCATGTTTTCCCCATAATTAATCTGTTTGCATTCGATGTCTGTGTATATTCAGTCAGACGCTAATCCACTCTACAGAAATTAAAAACTTGTAAAAATGTTTTTTTTTTGTTCTATCACCGCTAGCAGCTCGTCTAGAATGAGACATGACTTTGCACAAATGCCAGACAAATCCAAAAGCGTGCGTCGTCTGATTTTTGGGAGGGTGGTTGTGTACAGTAAACGTGTGTGAACTGGGGGTGAACTCTGAAGTGCAGCGGTGAGAGCCCTCCAAGCCGATGGGGGGGGAGAGAAAGAAGGAGGCAGAGAGAGAGAGAGAGAGAGAGAGAGAGAGAGAGAGAGAGAGAGAGAGAGAGAGAGAGAGAGGCTCCTCTGGAGATAAGACTCGCAGAATTAATCCTCTTGATGAAGCCTCAGCCTCAGCCCTCGCTCTGTTTATCTGCCATTCAAAAGGCTGCAACTAGGACCGGATGGGAACATGGGGAAAAAGATTAGGGGCCTCTCTCTCCCCCGTCTAGACACCACACACACACACACACACACACACACACACACACACACACACACACACACACACACATATACAAACACAGCACAAACGCAGCGGTACTCTCAGCCAAAGGGACACGTGTTGACATGGCGGATGACAAAGAGCGGTATCGCTGAAAATAAGCAATTTAAGGGGAGCGCAGATTGTTACAATTTCCTCTTATGTTGTATTAGATGCTCAGTCACAATGACACACACACACACACACACACACACACACACACACAATGAAACAGACTCAGGTATGTCTGTAGTTGGGGAAAAGCTGACATTGCAGGAGTTTTCTTTCTGTGATCACACGTACAGATCAGGAGGGAGAAAGGTGGTGAGAGAGCAGGAGGAGCGACTCGTCTCTTCATAAAGGTGACAAATAAACCTGAGGCTTGTGTTGTTTAGACGTCATCGTCTATCTCTAAAAGATGTTTCAAAGTTATCTTTCATTTGCATTCACCAGCCCAGTGACAGACTAAGTGTTGTAGTGCTCGAGGTCGGTCTAGAGACCACTTTTTGAAAGTCTCGGTCTCAGAGTTGAAAGCATTTTTACTCGGTCTTGTCTCGGTCCCAGACTGGGTAGGTCTCCGGATTTTAAATAAACACAAGTCAAGACCTCCACTGACAGGATATTTTCTCCATGTCATTACTGTTAGAAGAAGGACAATGCCTCTTTCTAAAAGAACAAATAACTCTAATTCATTCATGATTTGACTTTTTATCCCCCCGGTTATGGACGCAACCTTCCCGGTGTTACAGTCTGAGTGAGTGACACGCCCACTGAAGACAAGAAGATGATTTGTCAGTGATATTGATGGTCATAGTCTGGTCTCCATCTCGCCCTGCCTTGGTCTTGGTCTTGACTTGGTCCCGATCCCTAAATGTCTTGGTCTTGACTCGGTCCCGATCCCTAAATGTCTTGGTCTTGACTCGGTCCCGATCCCTAAATGTCTTGGTCTTGACTTGGTCCTGATCCCTAAATGTCTTGGTCTTGAATTGGTCCCGATCCCTAAATGTCTTGGTCTTGTCTCGGTCTTGGAGCACTCTGGTCTGGCATCGAACTGAAAGTGGCACCATGACGTACTTCAGGTCACATGACCAGCTGACTATCGCCGTGGACACATCCCAGTTGCCATGGTAAAAAGATATATCATTCAGCCGTAGTAAAAAAAGCATGGAATATATTGTTTTATCTTTTTTTTAAAAGCAGTCTGAATTCCAAAACGGACTCCACAATTAGGGGAAGTCGTGAATGAACAGAGGCTAAATGAGTTTATAGACACAGCATGAAGAAGTCGACAGCTTGAGAAAATATTGCGAGATTATGGAGTGAGAGTAAAACCAAAAACCTGAAAGTGTAAATCTCTGCAAAGTATAAGTCTAGAAGTGAAGGAGCCATGTTGGATAGAAAGAAAAAAAAAAGTGAGGAGGTAATGACGGACAGTGGTGCTGATTCTGGCGGGAGCTCAGACAACAAAAACAAGCGATGAAACCCTCGGAGAAGCGTTTTCCTTCTCTCTCTCCTCCTGTGAAGTTTTCAAATTGCAAATTGGCAGTAGTGTCCCAATTTTTCAGCTCAGTTGGCTTCCTTTAGCGCGACGTTGCATCATCTCCAGTTTGTACAACACAGAACAGTAGCCTACATCAGGTTTCCTCTTTGCTAACTGCCAAAACTGTGCACAGTCAAATCTAGTTCCAAGTCTTACAACACTTGTATGTTATTTGTTTTTCATAGATTTGGGTCAAAATTTGAAGGGCCGATCCTTGAGCGTGGTTCCAGAGCGTGTTAGTTTATGTTGAATATTTCTGGGCAGATATCCTTAATAAGAAAACACACACCTACAGGTGGTACAAATTCCAATTAACTCACTTTTTGGATAACGCTTAACGCTTCAAATGACAGATTTTGCTCCTTCATTGAGATAATTAGCAGCCGTTTTGTCCTGATGCATCAGTGACACAGAGCCTCGGTTAGAGGGGCATTGTGCCTCATTCTTTTTAAAAACCTGAATAAAAAAGGATAAAACTTCATTTCTGTAAATTGATTTTCTTTAGAAAATTCTCCTTTCATTACAGAGCAGCTCGGGTTAATAACAAGTGAGTGATTATGAACTAAAGTATCCTTTAATTTTTCAAAAGGAGCGTCGTGTTTTGTTCAGCCTTCATCTGAAAAAAAAAAAAAATGTTCTCTGGCAACGAGAGGAGGTGGATGTGATATTTGTCTGGCAGTTCGAGACGACCAAACAAACAGTGAATGGCTTGTGTTTGCGATGGATCCACTCTAAATAAAACTCTCGCAGTGATTGCCACAAGAACTGTCAGAGTGTCCAGAATGGGAGTCCCATTTTTTCTTTTAGCTCTGAAGCTTTTTGTCTTTGTCTTGTCGGGGAAATTAGATTGGAATCTGATTTTCCGCTGAGTTTTTTTCTGAACTGGTTCCAAGTTGGTAGAAGACCAACATTTCTAAACCGGCATCTATCATTGAAATCTCATCCCTTTTCTTTTTTTCTTTTATTGGATTACCAATTGTACAGTTTAAGCCAAACAGAAACTTTGATATCTACTGATAAGGACACAACTGGAAAAAATATCTTTTGGCAATCAATAAGCAAACCTTACATGGGAGTGTGATTTCATAAAATACCAACAAACTCATTTTTAAAAAAGGGGAAAGTGCTTTGGGGTGAGATGTGTCTCTGATAAAAGGCTCACCTGTGTCTACTTGAGGGCAAAAGCAATTTTCAGATTACAAAGCAGTTGATGCCGCCAGAAGTCAAACACTTTGCCTTGAACCCAAAATGATTGGGGTGCTTTATTTTATTTTTTGTTAGGAGCATTTCAACAATATGCAGTCCATACAGAGTGGTGCATCAGTGATCTCCTGCACCTCTGAGCTGTAACGCAGAGCCAACATGAAAGTTAATGACCTTCAGTATAGGTGTAATGCTTCATAATGCTTCCTGTTTAATCAAAAATCCCATGTCTGAATTTATATTTCCCTTTAGCCAACTCGGAAATCCGTCACCTAGGACTGAACGTTTATCTTCTTAAGGCCCTGACACACCAAGGAGGTTGTCGGCCGTCGGGCCTAGTTGGACCGTCGGCGATCGGTCATCGCCCTGGACACTCCCACTGGTTCTTTGTCGTCTGCTCGGTGTGTCAGGACCTTTAAGTCTGGCTCACTCTGCAGGATAATCGGGCCGGTTTGAGCTCCGATTCTTCCTTCCTGACAATCTCAGGGTCTCTCCCGACTCGAGGCTGCTCGGACCCGATGATCTGCTCAGATTATTTTGTAGTGTGAGCGGTCCAAAGATCCAATCTCAACGTCCCCGATCTGCCCGGCGATCGTCGGGGACTCCCCGATTTATTTCAAACATGTTTAATATTTAGAATTAAAAAATCTTCATGATTACGTCATGAAAGGGTCCGGCAGACATTGTGTGTGACTACAATATAATCAGGAGAGACAATTGAGGACTGTAGTCATGGCGACCAGCGGCAGGACGCAACCCGGTACAGATCATCAGTGCAGCACTTTTCTGAAACTTGTCTCCATATATCTACGATTGTATCAACTTTCCTATATCCTACAACAACTTCCACTTCCTTCTCTTTCACCAACCGTCGTCCTTTGTTTTTTTCAAAAGAAACTTTATTAACAATTGTCAACGCTCCGTCCCGATTTCACTCGTACAGTGTGAGCTGACATGCCACCCCGACTTTTATACAGTCGGGGGGAAAATCGCACAGTGTGAGCGAGGCTTCAGAGGAAGGAGAGCTTTCTATTCAGAACCAAAAGAAGTCTGAGTACGTTTGTATACGAGGCCTGAAATGCAGAGTCACCACACCTCCACGCACCTGGCCGTCTGCTAAGCTCGCTGCTCTGAAGTCAGATTGATGCCCCTGGAGATATAAACTACATCCATTTATCACTAATTGGTTGTCATGGTGCGAGTCGTTCCGCTGAATTTGAATTCTTCTGCAATTTTCATCAGGTCATGTGTTTTCATTTGTCTCTGTTTGCAGCCATTTATAGAAACACATTTGGGTCAAATTCCACTATTTGCCATCAATTCAGAGGCAATTCTGCTTTGGTAAATGAAAGAGACGGAGGAGGGAATGTGTCTATTACAGCTGGTTTGGTGCTGAATGAGCTCCATATGTATTTACTGTCTGTTGGAGAGTGTGTGTGTGTGTGCAGGTGTGAGTGTGTGCTCTGTTGTTCATACACAACAACGTTAAAGAGGCAGAAACAGAGATAATTAAAACAATTCAGAATGCAATGTCTATATGATAATGTGTGTGTGTGTGTGTGTGTAGTATCTCAGGCAGCTGTGTGATGATGAATGGACTGATAGCTGATCTAGCTGAGCTTACACCCTCTAATTACTTTTTAATTGACAGCCATTAAAGATCCCCGTTCCCAATCCTGATTATCTGTTGCACTGAGCAGCGATCTGACTGCCCTCTTTCTCTTCCTCTCTTATTTATCCACTCTGCTGCTGAGCATTTCTGTCTCTCGTGATATTTTGACGCATTGGACGCTCGGTCCCTGTGGGTACAAGCTTGAGACAAGATATCTCTGGAGGGCTTTCTGATAATTGAACGAGTTCACTTTTGTAAAGTACATGTCATGATAAATCTAGACTACTTGGATGGCTCATGGTAAGATCATGGTACGACTTAATCAAAGGAGGCTCCTCATGTCAGTAAGATCAGGGTAGCCATTGGGAAGTTTTCAGACCACTCAAAGCGCTTTTACACCGCGAGAAGCAGCGGGAGCAAATTTGGGTTAATTGTCTTGCCCGAGGACACATCGGACATGAAGCTGCAGGAGCTGGGGATCGAACCCCCGACCTTCAAGTTGTGAGCGACCCACTCTACCAACCGCCCCATTTAGCTCCTCTATCTCTCTCTCTATGTACTCACATCGTATCTCTGCACGCCTCTGTAATTCTTCATGTAAGTTACAAACCATCAACTTTCCCGGGAGCTCCCTCGTCTCCTATACTCTGGATCGTAGGGGTCAGAGGTCAGAATTCATAACAAGTCAGACGCAATCACAACGTTGGGTTCAATATTTGAGTGTGGTGACCAATAACTGTCTTGTCTCCTTTTTTAATTGCATTTTATCCTGGGAATACGCGGTTGCTGTATCTTGTGTCACTTCTTAATGTTTCAGGATGAAACAGTAAATTTTTGCTCCTGTTATTTCCATTTCCATCTTTATTAAAACCCATCTTGAGAAAAGGTAAAGGGGGTAATAATGGATTTAAAGTGTCTAAAAATGTAAATTCTGGTTGGTGTTTTTTGTTTTGGATTTTGAAAATTTCAAAAAAATTAAGAGAATCAAGGAAGACCAAGTACTTTGAGTTTTCTGTTGTATTTTTCATCACAAGAAGAAGTACACTGATTTACAAAAGTCTTATGCATGCAGAGTGAATTAAATTAAGCATTGGAATCAATGGGAACATTAGGAGTGACTTCAGTTTTGCAGGTTTACCGTTTGGCCATGTCACTCCTTTATTATAAGACAACAATCGAGCGTACAGGAAATGAGACGAGGGAGAGAAAGGGACAGGAGAGACATGAATATGAGGTCCCTGACCGGACTGGAGCGGGTTTGTTTTGGTTGAAGAGCCCTCAGCCTCCGGGGCATGTTCGCTAACATCATACAATCACAAGTCATGCTACTGTTTCAAAACCAATATGATACAGTTTAATGTGATGAAATCCAAAGAAACAACATCCAGCTTGGTAAACCACTGCAATATTAAAGGTACTGAGAACTCTTGGTATCAACGCAGAGGACCGTGTTTCAAGAAGTTTGAGGATGACAGAAAGATAAGCGTTGACAGGATCACGACTCTCTCTCTGCTGTTTGTTCTTCTCTGAGGTTTGACTGTCTCTGAGTGTGTGTGTGTGTGTGTGTGTGTGTGTGTGTGTGTGTGTGTGTGTGTGTGTGTTATTGACACACAGACTGTCAAGCATATGTGATCAGCTTTCATCCCTGGAGTCTCTGTCTCTGTTATTCATGATGAGCGGTCCGGCTATTAAAATAAAATGAAGCCAGCATATGTGTCCCGCCTACACCGATCTATATATACTGACTGATAAGACAAACGTATGCATTCAAGGTGAACATTTTGGTTAAAGTCTTTATATGTGATTTTTTGATCCAGCAGATGTCGCCCTTGAGCACCAGCATGAAACCAAAACAACTCACGCTGCATTGTTGTGTTAGCATGCTAATGCTAGTGATCTTTATTATGCTGGTATCTTCACACTGCATGTAAATTTACCTGAAATGAGCGTGATCTAGAAACACAGTTAAGCAGTGAGTACAGTATGTTATTCTTCTTTTCTCTAGTCCCTCAATTAAACAACTTTTATACACGAGGGGAGGAGTCAGCCGGCCGTCCTGGCGATGTAAACAAAGTGAAGATAGGACTCTGAAAACTCTGAAAACATCACAGACAGTGGGACTCGGGTGTTACACCCATTGTAGACAATCATGACTCACAGAGTTATTTTCAGAGGAGATACTTGATTTATATTAGTGTGAAAAATCACATATAAAGACTTTAAGCTTTAAGACAATGCAGTGTGTAAATTTACACTAACAGTGTAAATATGTCAGCAGGACAAACCTGACTATTTAAACATAATATGGAAAATTAAGTCTTAACATTCAAAGACCAATTTGCCCTAAAACCAAATTAGTAAAACCCCTTAAAAAAACATATAAAACACAGAGTCAGTCTCATGGGTCAATGTGCCTGAGGCCGGGCTGTATTCAGTGTGAAGGTGAGGTATCGAGCCTCAGGCTATCAAAGCATTGGTTTATTGTCTTCAGCCCCACTATCCACCAGATCAAAGTGGATTTGATCTTTACCTTAGAAACTGACACTGGACAATACCTCGTACTGTAAATACAGTGAAGAACACTTGAGCATACTGTACTCTGCGCTCCATATTCAGGAGGGACAGGGATCCGATAGAGCTAGTAATGGAGGATGGTGAAAAGAAAATAAAGAAGTGAAATAAAACACAAGAAGAAAATGGAAAAAAAAGGGAAAGGGAAGTGAAAAAAACTGGAAACAGAAATGGAGAGAAAAAGTAGAGAGGAAAAGAAATGGGTATAATGGTAAGGGATGAATAAATACAAAATAAAGAAAAGATAAAGTCACAAGAATAGAAAGCAAGAAGTAAGAGTGCTGGAAAGAAAGGAGGAACAGATTATACCAGAGAAGTTAGAAAAATAGGAAGATTTCACAAAGCAAAGAAATGGAAAAGGAAATGGAAAAGGAAAAATGTAGGGATAACAAAGAGTAGGAAATGAAAGGGCAAAGAGCAGGAAGACAATAGAAGGAAGGAATATTAAGAAAATCCAAGTGGAGTACCATCGAAGAAAGGGAAGTGGAGCTTTAAAGAAGACAGAGAATAGAAAACAGGAATGACAAATAAAAACTGAAAGAAATCAGAAGGGAGCGGATGAACCAAGCATGGTAAACATAAAAGAAAGGGGGGGGGGGAGCAAACAGCGTTCAAAGTTAAAGTGAGGAGATATGTGGAGTGATTGAGGCAGTGTTGGTGTTGAGGTTTCAGAGCTGTTGATGTGTTTGGCGCCGTGCCGTTATTAGAGGTCATCTCTGCGGATTACAGAGGCAGAGTTCAGCACACAACCCGCACCGTGCAATTTACCTCCATGAAAAATAGATGCAGCTCCCGGAATGAAGTGACACATGGGCACTTTCACAGGCATGAAAACACACTGAAAGGCATGGGGCGATGACACCGTGTCTGTGTGTGTGTGTGTGTGTGTGTGTGTGTGTGTGTGTGTGTGTGTGTGTGTGTGTGTGTGTGTGTGTGTGCGCGCATAGGTCCATATGAAGCTACTGCACACAGAGCTACACTGATGTGTCTGTTGAATAAGTGCTTTGAAACATTCGCTTGACCTTAAATTGGTCCAGAAGCTTTTGAGGGATGTGATGTACAGTCGCAGTAGAATGTAAACATGTTGGTTTCCTCATATAGAATCACTCTCTCATGTCTGCCACAAGAACCATCACAAGAACCATCATAAGAACCATCATAAGAACCATCACAAGAACCATCACAAGAACCATCACAAGAACCATCATAAGAACATCACAAGAACCATCACAAGAACCATCACAAGAACCATCATAAGAACCATCACAAGAACCATCATAAGAACCATCACAAGAACCATCATAAGAACCATCATAAGAACCATCACAAGAACCATCATAAGAACCATCATAAGAACCCAGCCAACACAAGAACCATCATAAGCACCATCACAAGAACCATCATAAGAACCATCACAAGAACCATCATAAGAACCATCATAAGAACCCAGCCAACACAAGAACCATCATAAGAACCATCACAAGAACCATCATAAGAACCCAGGCAACACAAGAACCATCATAAGAACCATCACAAGAACCATCAGAAGAACCATCATAAGAACCATCATAAGAACCATCACAAGAACCATCACAAGAACCATCATAAGAACCATCATAAGAACCATCACAAGAACCATCATAAGAACCATCACAAGAACCATCATAAGAACCATCATAAGAACCATCACAAGAACCATCATATGAACCATCACAAGAACCATCATAAGAACCATCATAAGAACCCAGCCAACACAAGAACCATCATAAGAACCATCACAAGAACCATCATAAGAACCATCATAAGAACCCAGGCAACACAAGAACCATCATAAGAACCATCACAAGAACCATCAGAAGAACCATCATAAGAACCATCATAAGAACCATCATAAGAACCATCACAAGAACCATCATAAGAACCATCATAAGAACCATCAGAAGAACCATCATAAGAACCATCACAAGAACCATCACAAGAACCATCATAAGAACCATCATAAGAACCATCACAAGAACCATCATAAGAACCATCACAAGAACCATCATAAGAACCATCATAAGAACCATCACAAGAACCATCATATGAACCATCACAAGAACCATCATAAGAACCATCATAAGAACCCAGCCAACACAAGAACCATCATAAGAACCATCACAAGAACCATCATAAGAACCATCATAAGAACCATCATAAGAACCCAGGCAACACAAGAACCATCATAAGAACCATCACAAGAACCATCAGAAGAACCATCATAAGAACCATCACAAGAACCATCACAAGAACCATCATAAAAACCATCATAAGAACCATCACAAGAACCATCATAAGAACCATCATAAGAACCATCATAAGAACCATCACAAGAACCATCACAAGAACCATCACAAGAACCATCATAAGAACCATCACAAGAACCATCATAAGAACCATCATAAGAACCATCACAAGAACCATCATATGAACCATCACAAGAACCATCATAAGAACCATCATAAGAACCCAGCCAACACAAGAACCATCATAAGAACCATCACAAGAACCATCATAAGAACCATCATAAGAACCATCATAAGAACCCAGGCAACACAAGAACCATCATAAGAACCATCACAAGAACCATCATAAGAACCATCATAAGAACCATCACAAGAACCATCATAAGAACCATCATAAGAACCATCAGAAGAACCATCATAAGAACCATCACAAGAACCATCACAAGAACCATCATAAGAACCATCATAAGAACCATCACAAGAACCATCATAAGAACCATCACAAGAACCATCATAAGAACCATCATAAGAACCATCACAAGAACCATCATATGAACCATCACAAGAACCATCATAAGAACCATCATAAGAACCCAGCCAACACAAGAACCATCATAAGAACCATCACAAGAACCATCATAAGAACCATCATAAGAACCATCATAAGAACCCAGGCAACACAAGAACCATCATAAGAACCATCACAAGAACCATCAGAAGAACCATCATAAGAACCATCACAAGAACCATCACAAGAACCATCATAAAAACCATCATAAGAACCATCACAAGAACCATCATAAGAACCATCATAAGAACCATCATAAGAACCATCACAAGAACCATCATAAGAACCATCACAAGAACCATCATAAGAACCATCATAAGAACCATCACAAGAACCATCATATGAACCATCACAAGAACCATCATAAGAACCATCATAAGAACCCAGCCAACACAAGAACCATCATAAGAACCATCACAAGAACCATCATAAGAACCATCATAAGAACCATCATAAGAACCCAGGCAACACAAGAACCATCATAAGAACCATCACAAGAACCATCAGAAGAACCATCATAAGAACCATCATAAGAACCATCACAAGAACCATCACAAGAACCATCATAAGAACCATCATAAGAACCATCACAAGAACCATCATAAGAACCATCATAAGAACCATCATAAGAACCATCACAAGAACCATCACAAGAACCATCACAAGAACCATCATAAGAACCATCATAAGAACTATCATAAGAACCCAGGCAACACGAGCTGAGACCAAGAGGACCAAAGATTTAAAAAGATGGAAGAAACTAAAAGAGCTAAAAGCAAATCCAAAGATAAACAGCAATAAGAAGGTAAGAGCAGGAAAAGAAATAGAAACAAGTGAAGAAATGATAAAAAAAACCCAATAATATTAATAATAATAAAAAGTATTTATACATATAAAACATAAATAGACAAAGTAAGTAAGATAACAATTCAAGGTCTTCCAATGGCAACAGCTTTGTGAGGTTTTACTGTTTACAAAATTGCTGCTGTAAAAAGTATGAAGTTTCTGGTTCGATACTTCTGCCTGCACTTGTTTTTTTATCAAGGTGTAACCACGGCGACCTCACCCTTTAGTCTGTTGACTCCCATTTTGAGCCGGTACTTTATTGGCTTTTTGTCCACCATGCTACGGGTTACATCTATTATTCACACTAACATCATTACTCTTTAGGGAGCCAATTAAAGCTGCTGAGAAAATCAGGCTTTGAACAAAATGTAATCCCTGAAACATTTTTGTGAAATAAAATATCGACTACATGATATTACATTTTCCTAAACACAACCTGCTCTATCGTCAGTTTCATTGAAAATTGGACCTCTTCACGGTAAATAAAGACTTTTATTTTGTTAAGTTCAGGAGGATTTAAGGTTAAGCTTTGACGAACAAAATGATTCTTACATTTAGAAATATTTCGTAAACATCGACACGGTGACAACATTTACTGTTTTTTTTTTTTGGAGCAGGAAACAGGAAGAATGCAATTTGCAATTTCAAAATAAAAGCTCTGTTATGTTTAAGTTTCAGCCACAAGAAACTTGAACTGAAGGAACTGTTTTTGCAGTGACAGAAGACTCACCCTAAACCATCAATTAAAAAAATGAACATCATGCCGTGTTGAATTTAAAAACTGAGACCGTGAAACTATGAGGTAACAGATCGAGACAGAAGTGAAGGGTCATTCTCTCATTTAAACAGGGACACGTGCAACACATGCTTTACAGCCCGATCGATCTACCCTCCTGTACTTTCTGTCGCTGACCTGTTTATTACAGCTGGCAATCCTTCACTTAGGCTCAGGCTAACTCTGTGAGATGTGGTATCACCTCCCCGGGCTTATTTGATTCATGGTGCCACATATTGACTTACAGTGATGCAGTATAACCGCCCACACGAGGACATAATTCTCCTCCCTGGAAGACAGGGAGCCTCTGTGTGTCGACAGCGCTGGACCGTCTCCTCCATCATGAAACTGTCACAGCGCCACTACACCATCGACCCACAATCTATTCTGACTAATCCAGCAGCAATTCTTACAGAGCTGCAGCACAAGAAAGTCAACAAATTAGTGAAAACCGGCCTCCCCTAAAGTGACCTATAACGGTCAAACTGTAGAATATATTGAGTGTGCATGTGAATGTGTATGTGTGACCACAGGCCTGGCTGAGGCGCCCATTCTACCACCTGCTTTGTTGACAGAAGATAATTTGGTTTTGACAGCAGATGCCGCCTTGTCCTCTCCTGTGCCCCTATTAGAGGCAGAGAGGTATCGGATCTGACAAGCAGTGGAATGTGGAGAAGCTCCCCCGAAACACAAACCACTCTCCAGCCTCCTCTCTTCATTCACCGAAAAACCCAGCGGGGCAACACGACCTGCAATGGCAAAATGAGTTCCCCCTCGCTTTGCATTTCATTTTTCTCTTTCCCCTTAAAGCTTCTGAATTTCCTTGTTGCAGCAACAAAAGAAAAAGGGGGTAGCAATCCGATAATGTGGCTGATATGTCTCCGGCTTGTGCTATCTGCAGCCGTTAAGGAAGGCGTCTGTGACAAGATAGTGAGAGGAAGATGCATCATCTCAATCCAGATACTCATTCTTATTTAGTGTCTGCAACAGAACTTACATTCATAGGGGATGCACCATGCACCACATGCACCATGTGCAAACACAAAATGTTCCATTTAAGCGATGCATTTCACATTTCTTTGCTCACTGTACATCAGCACACACTTAACCATAAACTGCAAGGGTGTAGTAGAAGCAAAAGATTGATGAGTAAGCAAAGTATGTTGAGCTTAAAGCTGACTCGTTTTTATCTTGATAGCATTATTGTAGCTTTGACCATATTAACACTTTAGGGTGCGGTCACACTGGCCATCTGTACCATGCCGTACTCGAGCACGATTGGCCCCCCGCTGTGCTACTCCCACGCTGGCACTACACAGGACTATCCGTGCTTAAGCACGATTACCTCTTGTACATAACGTCGTAACACAGCACATGCACGATTTATGTTACTATGAAGCGTGTTCAGTTTACAAACAGGCGGACGAGAGAGAGAGAGAGAGAGAGAGAGAGAGAGAGAGAGAGAGAGAGAGAGAAAAAGGGACGCGCAGTTGAGTCGACGGCCGCACATCGGAGAACAACACAGAGAACGTGACAGCTACTTTGTGTCTTACATTGAGTCATGTTATTCAGACACAGACATGAAACTCTGGATTTCTTCATAATGAAGGCTGTCAGCGTCGTGTACCCGCGTGCTTGTTGCTCGAGCATGAAGTGTACCGTGCTGAAGCACACCTCTCCAAAGTGTGCCAAAGCCAAGGAAGTGTACCGAGCCTGAACACGGCACGGAGCGGTCACATTGACCAAACGAACTGAACTTTAGGGTTGAAGCGTACTTGGGCACGGTACGGATGGCCAGTGTGACCGCGCCCTTAAATTCCACACTGATCGCCCATTGACTGAAGGAATAATGAAGGTATGACCGGTAGAGTCAACAGTAGAGACATGCCATCCCTGCATAAATCATTAGCCCCAGTTGGGTCACTTCTGTCCAACATGTGTGGACACAACGCCCTGGACCTGGTTAACAAAGACAACTGATAACTGCATTTGTGCTACATGTTATATCTTAACTGGCTGTCCTGACATCTGGTAATATTTTTAGGTTGAAGCCAGGACAAGTGTCTTACACACACACACACACACACACACATCCACCACCAATCCCGGGAGAGAAGCGGCTCCTATATCCTTTCTGCCTCCTGTTAATATTTCATCTCCTGACTGGAGGCTTCATGTTTTATTGAACCAGTCGCAGCCATCGGAGGGGATGTACTACATTATGCACCATCATTTATAAATGACCGCCAATCAATGTCTACTCTCGGACATGACGCTCACTAAACAGACTCGTATTGTCTCTCTGAGTATGACACAGACACCATAGACCTATCTCAGCCAGGCGCAGGAATCACAAACTAACCTTTTTTCTTATTTAGCTGGAGGAGATGAGTTACATTTAGTTTAATAGAAGCCACAAAAAGTTATCCGAGGCAGCGCTAACATGCTCATAATTCACACGGAGAGAGGGCATTTCAGTTCCCACTGGTTTACTTTAGCTCCTCTTAATGTGAACTTCCCACATAAATATTTTACTTTGTTCTGTTTTTTAACCACACTCGCTTCTGCACACACACACACACACACACACACACACACCCTCAATCACAAAAAAACACTAAAAACTTCAGCCAAAGGTAGTGCGAATGGGCGCTTACATGGCTACTTAACAGAAGACTACAAAACATTTCAACACATCTTGTTGTTGACAGGACGAGGGGTTTAACTGGATACAGTTCATGTAAACCCCCCGACAAAGCTCTTTATCACACTTTAAGACACACACACACACACACACACACGCTGACACAAGGTGGTGGCACTTTGAGTCTCCATAACTTGGCCCCTTGATCACTGTAATCAAACATAGTCTCCCGTAATAATGGGGCTGCTCGGGCCCCTGCTTGAGGAATGCACAAAAACACAGAGCGGCGGTGCACTCGCCTGCACGCCGGTACACAATCACAGTTTCCAAAAACATTCACACACACACAGAAAGACACACGAGCCGGCGTGCGCACTCTGCCGCATGCTCAGCACAGACGGAGCCTCGGTAAAGGACACTAATGAGTCCAATGAGACTGAGGGGAAAACAGCTCCTGAAATCTAAACCACAGTGAAACACCTCAGAGGGGCTGAGGGGGAGCCGAGGGAGCCCGGTGGAGGGGAGCGAGGGAGGGAGGGAGGGAGAGAGAGAGAGAGAGAGAGAGAGAGAGAGAGAGAGAGAGAGAGAGAGAGAGAGAGAGAGAGAGAGAAGGAACATAGATAAAGATAAAAACCAAGGAGGGAAAAGGAGAGAACTGACGGCAGCGATGGTGGTAGGTGGTGTGTTGCCAGGGCCCTAGCGAGAGCTGTTGCCAGCTGTAGCCATGGTAACAGGTTCCCATAGCGTGTGTGTGTGTGTGTGTGTGTGGTACAGCCGGTGAGAGTCAGGATTGGGGGTGTGGGGTGTTAAGTGTGTGGAAGGAGAAGCAGGGTACATTTCTTTTTATTCAATCGTTTTTGGTGAGCGTCCCACCTTCATCAGCTGCCCAGCAGAGGCGGGCTTTATGTAAGGTCTGGTTTTTATGTTCTGCCCGTAAAAATACATCGTCTGGTTACATAAAATGATTTTTACTAACAGTAAAACAGCAGTGAGAGGCTCAACTCACTGGATCATTGTTCCAACGAGCCTGCAGTCATCGGGCGGCCTTGATGAATGAACGCCGCGGGCCGGTAGCTGGTCCAGATCTACTGAAGCAGCCCTGAGCTGATGGCTTGATCTGTGCAAGTTTTCAACCAATGGGAGGCCTGTGTGTGGTGGCAACCCTTCGGCCCAATTGAGAGCCTGCAGTGATGTCACCATGTAGTGACGTGCATCATGTCGGAGGACTGAACTGAGTGCATGAAAACGACTAATTCAATTATTTTGAATTGAGTCACTAAATGGGTCGACTCTTCATCCTGGTGAATCAGCGATGACACAGCAAATGATGTGTTTAGGAAACAGTGGGGGATTCTAGTTTGTTTTATGGCTAAATTATTGAGTGGCTGTGTTTCCAGTGTCTATCGTGTTGTCGTCACCAACTTGCAGAAGACAGCAGCTTGGTTGTGCTGGTTACACACTCGACGATTTTCAACCCCTTACTCTTATTTCAAAAACATGGGAGACCACAGACATTACGATTTCTAACTTCATAATCCTCTGAACGCACACACCAGACCAGTGGTTCCCAAAGTGGGGGTGTCATGAGTTACCTTCCAAAAAGGTAACCCCCCCCCCCACCCCAGGATGTACAATGTGTAGCAAAAGTATATTATGACGGATGAACCTCTCTAGCATTATTTTTGGAAATTTCACGGCTCTAGGCAAATAAAAAAGAGAAAAAAGGTAAAAATGCTAACTTTGATTTTTTGATAAGACCTTCAAAATAAAAGCAGGACAAAAGCAATAACAGTAAGCTTCTGTCCAGTCAGACCTTCCTTTTCTTTGGCATGTAACAATACTTTAAATGAGCTTACAATAATGGTTTCATTGGTTAAACTGAAAATGCAATAGAATGACTTTGTCCCTTTCCCTCATCACTGCTATCCACCTGCTAAATTAAAGCTATCGTACTAAACAGAACTGTTCAAGGTTTTACAAATCTGTGAAGCCAATATTCAAATCAAACCAAATCAAAATCTACCAAGAGTCCCAATTGAGCAGTCAGCCTTTATAGATCTGGCCTTAACTAAGGCCTGGTTTTATTCTGCCCAACACAAGTGTGGCTTCACAAGCGGTCCAGGAGCCTTAAACACTGTGTTTGCATATGAGTACATGAATGTGTGTTTTTCTTCTGTCATTTCCTGAGTGGCGGTTTGAGTAAGTTTGCTCAGCGGTCATTAAAGCAAAGCCAGGAACCCTCACAGTACTTACCCACTGGGCCCGAGACGCACACATACAACAAACCACTACACATGGAGAACAGCCAGCATGTCTGGTTCCACTTGTAGGCATGACTGTTCATGGAGCGAGTCCAGCTCTGCCAAGCATAAAGAAAAGAAAGAAAGAACGTGGTGGCAGCGGCAGCAGCAGCAGCGACCACCACTGGGGGAACCGGGGGTGGGAAAACAATTTATTAGCATCAAAATAGAGTGTCCATCATGAGCGCATTGGGGGAGTGGGTCTTTTGTTACAGGCGGTGGGGGATTTGTCTACAAACCAGGGCAGAGGGAGGCAGGTAAAACGTTCTTTTCACTTCATTTTCTTTTAAAAATAATGACTTTCAAGGGGAAGGGATTTTGTATGATGGTGCTACAAAAAGCAGACCTGTCCCTGAACGCTGTCAGTGTCCATAATCACAAAGATTTTAAAGGTGAAAACTGCTGCTGCACCTTACAGCTGCTAATGACATTAGAATAAATAGTCTGTCCTTGTTAGTACGTTTCTTGAGGATATTATATTAATGTGTTAAATGTCGCACATTCTGCCTTTAAAGTCTTTCTATGTGATTTTTCACAGTTAAATGTAGAAATCAAGTATATCCTCTGAAAATAACTCTGTGAGTCATGACTGTCTACAATGGGTGTAACACCTGAGTCCCACTGTCTGTGATGTTTTCAGAGTTTTCAGAGTCCTATCTTCACTTTGTTTACATCGCCGGGACGGCCGGCTGACTCCTCCCCTCGTGTATAAAAGTTGTTTAATTGAGGGACTAGAGAAAAGAAGAATAACATACTGTACTCACTGCTTAACTGTGTTTCTAGATCACGCTCATTTTTGGTTTCGTGCTGGTGCTAAAGGGCGACATCTGCTGGATCAAAAAAAATCACATATAAAGCCTTTAAAGGATGGAATTGTCCAAAATGAAGGGAGTTTGTTGGATGCTGAGCTGGTCCATCATGAAATAATCTTAAAAAACAATCAGCTGTTGTGTGAGGAAGATTTTGAGGGCGATAGCCAACTTTTTTGGGGCTTCCGGTGTAGCCAGCGGTTAGCATAAAAAAACACTTCCAACTCAGACTTCCTGTTCTTCGCCCTGCTGATGTTTATCGTAAGATTAGAAGCTTGAAAGTGGGTTTGGTGCTGAGAGACGCCGATATCTTAGAGCAGATTGTTAGCTGCACTTGCTGGCAGAATGAAGAGAAGCTAAACCATCAGAAGATGGCAGCCAATGCATCACAGGGTATAACATACCAACCCTTTAGCTGTACACCTGTGCACAGACAATACCTGCTAACATGCTACTGGGCAAATTCTACTATGGAAAGGAGAACATTTCTGTTAGCAGAGCTGGTCCATCTTCCTGCACAGTCTATAAACAGCGAATGAATCATGACACAGACCAATGACCTGCTTTCTGTTTGTATCATTTTAGTCTTCCACCAGCAGATTGTAACATCAGTCCGACCCCTTTATTTGTGTGTCTAAACCACTGCACCGATACCAGCGCCCTGCCACAGCCCTGCCAAGCCTCTGATGCAGGGGGGCCTGATCCCTCTAAGTCGGCCATTTGCTGGGGGTCAAAACAATATGGCTGCACACTGTCGGATAACACACGAAGCCAAAGGTCAGCGCTGGGGGAATGGGAAGGTATCCATTATGTCCCCACAACACAGCATATAGCGAGACTCCACAAACACACACACGCCGGGGAACAATATCCACATTCAGCCGGAGTCCAATTGGATATGTGAAGAATGAAATATTCCATGGCCATCTATGAAATCTGGGCTGCGTGTGGGCGTCTGCAGCTTGCCGCAGGCGTGCTTGTAAGTGTTAAAAATGTGTATTTATGGACGGATGGAATACAATGTGAGAGAAACCAATGTTTGGGGCATTTATAGGTACAGCGTAGAGCTTTCTCTTGATAGAGCGTAATGACATTGATTGAGTTTAATTAGAGATATAAATGAAGGAATCCATGATGGGAATAGGCATGCTTTTCTCTGCAGCCTGGATTTCGTTTGTGGGGAAATAAACCAGCAAACTTAAAAAGGAAAAAATGGAGCATATCATAGGAGGAAGCCAACTGTTGTCAGTGGTTTCAATGGCTTAAATGCATTTATTTATAAGCCAGTATTAGAATGAGGCATCACACCTAATTTCACAGTGAAATATTCATGAGGAGCTCTTGCATGTAGCATGTTTAATGTCAGCAGTGTACTGTAAAAAGAGATAAAAACACTTTCCTACTGTACATGGGAGGATGGAGAATACAGTGAGAAAGATGTTGCTGTGCTAAGAGACACCAACAGAAAATGAGATTCTTCCTTTTTGATAGTATTTGCCTGGTGAAGTAGCCATATTTATTCAACATCCTTTGTCCGTACTTATCGTTTCCTCTAAAAATGTGAACATCATTGTGAACAACACACAAGCTGATGGAGACAGAGAAAGGAGCCAATGTGAGAGGATAGAGAAAGGTCTCCAGTTGTTTTTGTCCTCGCCGGCAGATGCGCCTTTTTTTTTGTTGCCAGGGTGTAATTTGGGCTGATCCATCAGAGAGCAGTAATGAGGTCTAATGTTAGAGCCCACTGTGTCCTAATGACACCTCGGCTGTCCCATCGCCAAGCCCACTCGTTCCAGCCGTGGACTCCTGCTGGGCCGCGGGCAGCTGGGACTTGACATCTGACCTTAAGCGTGACAGCCCCTCTCCATCACAACCAAA
This sequence comes from Labrus bergylta, assembly GCF_963930695.1. Classification (NCBI taxonomy): domain Eukaryota; kingdom Metazoa; phylum Chordata; class Actinopteri; order Labriformes; family Labridae; genus Labrus; species Labrus bergylta. The sequence continues at coordinate 2,332,612 of NC_089217.1, forward strand.
ACCACTGCAATCAACGGCATGAGCACCCTCGTGCATTATGAGCCGAGATGTAGCATGGAAGATATCTCTATTGGTCAATGGAGGAAAAAAGCTTCGGGTGTATCGATCACATTGGTATCTGCTGAGCAGGATAAAGGAAACATTTCAAATGTAAACGAGGCTGGATTAAAGATGTTGAGTGGGATTTTGTGGCCTCACCAACCGAGGTGCATGAAGAGTGAAAGGCTTGAAGAGGTCAAACAGCTCCAACAACACTTGTAGAATAAAGATCAACATTATTACCAAATTAGACCGACGCGTTTCGGCTTGATGCTTTGGATGACCCTGATGAACGCCACAAGCCGAAAAACACGTCGGTCTAATTTGGTAACAAGAATGTTTTGTTAAAAAATCCAGTTCAGGAAATGACATCAGATTTCTGCAGGTGCACTTAATTGTGACATCAACTTTTAAAATCTAAATTTTGCAAATTCGGTCAGAATTCATAAAATCAAGCCAGAATTCGGAATAAAATTTTTGAAATCTGAGTTAATTTTGAGATTGAAGAGAGTGAAATGTTAATCCTGGCTGCAGCAGGACTGATATCCAGCGCTGTGGGGCTTTGTCAGGCAGACATTTGTTGCATGATATTCTGTTTTTAATTCCAACTACACAGACAGCAGCTCAGACAAGCTGTGTGTGAGGTGACCATCAAAGTACACGACTGCACATGGCCGTCTTTCTTTACTTCCTGAACCCAGCGCCTGTGTGTGTATCGTTCTGAGACAATATGAAGGGATTGCGGTAGTAGCACTAGCAAGAATTCAAAACCTGCATGGTACTTAGTTCCACAAACATGTATGTTTCAAAAACAGTAAGTTAAGGAATCTAACGTTAAAACAACAAGGAGATGGAAATGATACAGACAATTTAAGACGACGGGAAAAAAGCATTTCTGAACCCTACACAGAATTTTTTAGAGTTTTTGTTGTTTTGGAAGAAGAACGTAAAAAAAACCCCAAGAAAAGTGGTTGAAATGTGCAGGTCTGAGGTTTAACCCATAACACCTTCTTGCAAATTTATGACGAGTAAAGCAGCAGTTAGCTGAGACCTGGCACCCTGGTAAATGCAAGGCTGAGCTCATTAGGACTGGCCCAACATCACACACACACCAATCTGTCAGTGTTTTCACATTAAAACAAGCAGACACACACACACACACAAAAAGAGGATAGAGACAATGCAGGGAGAGAAACCGAGAAATAAGGCGAGCTAGGGAGGGAGGAAGAGTTGGCAAACCAGCGAGGATCACACAGGAGTGGTGAAGGAGCGATAGAGAGAATGACAGACAGAGATCGAGCGAAAGACGGAGAGGAAGATACAGACAGAAAGAGGTGGAAACAATGAGGAGAGAGACAAAGCAGGTGGCCTGGGTAATTGCCTGGGGAATATAATGAATGAGCCACAGTGCGTCTGACGGAATAGGAAATCGTCTCTATCTCCTCATCCCCCCTCGCTCTCTCTCCTTCTCCCTCTCATTATCTCTCGCCCTCTCTCTCATTCCACTCCTCCCCCTTATCCATCTTCGGCGCACCCTTTTAAACATATCTCCTAACCCTATCTTTCTTTCTCGCAGATTGCCAGCATTTTCTTTTCTCTCAGCCGCAGAGCTCTCACCACCCTTTCTCATCCCTCTCAACTCCACTCCCCGCTAGTTTTATGTTCCCACCTTTTTTTTAAACATCAAACTTCCACCTCCGCTAGCCTCCCCACTCATTCCCCGAGTGTACTGCGGCTGCATGCATTCTGACTAGTCTATATTTCTGCAGGACATCACAAAAATTTTGGAACATCCTGACAAAAAGGAAAATCTTCAAATGTTCCAAATGATGCAAGTTCTCTTCAAATGTAAAACCCGGACCGATAACTTCCATTTTAGGTGTAGAAACGGCCACTGCCTATACAAAGACTACAAAATTTGATTGCTTTGGCCTTTCAAGCCACCAAACAGATTATTCTAATGAACTGGAAAGAATGCAAACCAATCTGTCTTAACCTGAAGAATCGGCCTTGGATCTTCATAAACCTGTTATCTATGCAGCATGCTGCCTATACCCTTCAAGAGTAACATAGGCCTGATGATGCTCAAGATCCCTGGTACCCTTTAAGGATCACGTCTTGATGAAGTTCTTCTGTCTGGCGCCTCCATTGGGGTCTTGATGAAGTGGGATGTGGGATGAATGGATTTAGCCACAAGGAGTGGAAAATCAAGAGAGCGCACTTTGACTCCTGCGACTCATCTACACTATAGAAGTGAATGGAAGAGGATGATACAGAGTGCTAGGGCTGTAAGACACAAAAAGCCCATTTTCTGAAAATTGTGGGTTTTTCTTTTAACTGTGTGGTTCAGTTGCTACTCAATGGTTCACCAAAATTAACGTCTATCTGGAATCATTTATTTGAAGATTGATTTTCTCATTTTTGTTGTACAAAAAAGGTCGGACACAAACCTCTTTTGGTCCTTCATTCAGAGGGTGAAAATGTAAATACCCAAGGCAGAGATCCAAATAAACTCAATGATCAATACAGCAAACCTGAAATGTCCCAAATTACAAATCATTTGGTAAACTTAACAAGTATTCAAATAAGAAAAAGAAAACAGTTCAAATAGAGACTGGTCAAGACTTAAAGATTAGCCAGCAGTATGTCTTCATTTCATCTCAACATTTTTCTTGAAAGGTAGAAAATGATTAATGGAAAACACTTCAGATTTAAGTTCTCCAAGCTCCTTTCCCCAGAAAGCGTCAAGGCCAAATTACTTATTGGGTTGTTAAAGAAAGCATTTTACCGTAATAGGTTATGAAATCATTATTGCAGAGTGGTAAAAAACCAGCACTGTGCAGCGGTGCTAATTCAAGTAGCGGCTTAATATGCAATTCCTTACAGTTTCTCGACTCAATAAAACCGTGCTTCATTGTGTGCATAAAGCCCTTCAACTGCAGCGGCATGGCGGCAGCACAGCAGCCTGTTGAGTATGTATTTATTCAGACTGAGAGCCTGAAGAGTGTATTCATGTATTGTAGGTGTCCAGATTTTTTTGATTGATTGACATTGAGCCTCTGTATAATCCACAGAGATTCAGATCTATTGAATTCTACCTTTACATTTCTCCTTACATAGTCATGCACACAAACACATTCAAATGCTATATAAAAAAACATCATCAATAGAAGGCCTCAGTTACTTGTACTTTATGAGAACTCATCATCAATGCCACTGTCTGTTCCCCCTTTGGTATTTAACCACTGGGTTCCTTTTCCCCCACCACCACCAAGTGTCGCCTACATATGGTTTGAAGTCGCTGAGTGGATAACAGGCCACTAAAGCTTTCAATCTGACCGCTAACCACAGTGCAAACACATCAGCTGTGCTGCAGTCAAAACCACAGCCGGCTATTACCCAGACTGCCAACCTCTGTTGGTTTGGCAGGGGCACTCTGGGTAGGTGCTGTACTGTCGGCCTCCAAAGCCTGCTGTTGAGAATGGATTGAATTTCCTTTAACGCTGTATTTCACTGAGTCTCCAAAGTGTGCGGGCCATACATTGTTTAGGAGGACATAAACGTGTGGGTTACATTTGTATCAATACGGGAAGAAGTATGAATTTACTGAATTATAACACCTTCTTTTTTCCAACCTGGTTATTCTCGAATAAGAAAGTGATGGATTTAAGTGAAATGACGTAGTTTCCTCGGTTCATGCACCCCTGGTGTAAATCAACCCACTGGCATACTTCTTCGACCAACCCCCCTCTGATCCCTGTCTTTGAAAAGAGAGAGAAGAAACGGCTGTGTGATTGAACTCCTCTCTTTTATTCCCTCCCTTTTTAGTCGTTTCCTTCTGATTGAATGTGTTTTATCTGTCCGTGCAGGGGGGGGGGGGGTGAGGAAGAGGAAGAGGAAGAAGGAGGGCTGGATTGGGGGGGGATGGGAAGGTTTTTTTGCAGCACGAGTCGCCGTGATGAAAGGGGTCTTTCACTCTTTAACTCTCCTCGTCTTTTTCCTCTTTTCAGCTGTTTGAGGCATCTCATCAAACGGGGGCCTGAATAGTAGATGTGACACTATCAGTCTCTCCACCATCACCAGCTCCTTCCGTCTTGGTATCTTCCCCACACATCCTTCCATGCTTTCCCACCCTCCCTATCTGACTTGGACTCTGTCCTCTATCTACCTTGCGGCCACCGGCATCTGTCCACCCTTTCATTCGCTCACAATGCCCCTCAGAAAACCGCTGACAGAAGGCCACAAGAAAGAAACCCCGAGCTCAAGTTCAAGCTGAATTTCAGACATTCAACCGTTGCTTTTACATTTCCTGTTTACTCCTATATCAGCAGGGGATGCTGTGAGGCCACTAAATTAAAGATTCTACCCTTCAAGGAGGTGGTGAACCAACCAGTAATAGGTCAGATGTGACAAAACTGAGAAGGATGAAATAATCTCCACCAAAATCATTGGAAAAGCCGTGTAGTTAATATTTTAGTAACCTTCAAGGGTGGGTTTGACAAGCTTGTTGCCAGAGAGGAAGGATGAGAACTGGGTGCTAGAATTTGGACTGTCAAATGATTAGTTCCAACCCAAAGTTTGTGTAACACACATAAACATGAAAACCTATCTGATCCAGGAAGTGGTAGACAACAAACTACTGTGTTCTGCCAGGTAAAATAACCATTTGGTCAATGCAATTTTTCGACTGAAGAGATTACTTCAATTAAATTCCATGAAGGTGTCACACACTAAATAAGAATCCAAGCCAGGTGGGCTAACTTTGATAGCACACTTTGGCCACTTAGGACTAGGTTGCTGCCATTACAGCCTGTTTCATGGCTGCCAGCTGAAGTGTTGTACTGGAGCAAACTCCATAGCGTTTTGAACCTATACGTCTTCCAAAATGAAAAAATATCTAAATAAGATCAGTTACATTTCATGACCATCACGTCGATTCTGTTTGCGTCCATTACAAAGTGACTTCTTTCCATTGTCCTGTTAACGATGCCAACATTTCCTTTTTGAGTATTTCATCTATCATGCTTCTGTGTAAAATGAGTTTTGATTGTTTAAATAAGTGAGTCCCAAATTATTTATTCTCTGAATTCTTCCCCATACTAAGTCCCAACATCTTTCTGATTCGATCATTTGGATAGAAACTTTGTCCATGGTAGATATGGAGTCATTTCAGCCAACCTCTTTGAATCAGGGCTGACAAAGGGTGCTGGAAAAAAGGGGGCACAATGTTACTGCCACAAGTGCAATTCCAAAATATGGGACTCTGAGATAGAAGTACACCAAACTATTGAATATGCAATTGGATACTTAGAGCCACTCTCTGCTGTTCTTATGACCCTTCTCTCCTTGGTAAAATATGATTCTCCAGAGCAGAGGAGGTACAAACAGCCCTCATACAGGGGCACAAACTCATCATTAGCAAATGGAAAGTGCTATCAGCTCTCGGAGTAAATGTGTGGCACAGCCAGCTGGGCACAATAGAAGCCTCAGAAAGCCTTTCTGCTTGATGACTGGGGTCGAGATCAGTTTTATACAAAGGGCACGAGCTTCTTATCAGGGAACCAGATTAAATGGAGACAAGTCCAATGGGAAACGCAGGCAGATAGAAGAACTCACTGCAGCAGTGGACATATTTCAGTGTTCAAGGTATCCAAGGTAAAACTACTGTAGATTCAAAACGCCTTCTATACAACGAAATATACATTAAGGTGATCTGATGTCCAATAATTTCCTTTGCAAATTGGGCTTTTCCTTGGACAGGTGGGCTTCAATTGGGTATGGGATAAGAGTGGGCTTAGTGGGATGTTGTTGGGGACCATGTTGGCAAGCCAAAAATGAATATACATTGGCTGAGATTAATTCTACTCTTTTACTCCGCCAACTCATCCAAGAAGGTTCTCTTTTGGATTCCTTTGGTGAGGTGCTGTTAGGCTTGGAGTGTGCTCTAAAGTTGGCTGGTGTTGGAGCCCAAGATAGACAGTTAAATAAATTTACATAGACTAAAAACGGGCACAACATTTGGAAAGTGGATATATTTTGTATAGGATGTCGATGTTTTTAGTTCGACTGCTTGAACTACTGACTCCCAGATGGCTTGTTTTAAGCCCATTAGTGTCGGCTTGGTTTGACCTTCTTAGGGCCCATATATAGGCCCATTGAAACTGAGGGAAAAAATGGCTGAGCACCTTTGTAAATAAATCAAATATGGTTTCTTGGTTAGTACCAGGTGGCTCACATTATATCCAAATGGGCCCTGTTTGTAAGACTACAGTACAGTATGAGGTCTATATGGAAACTGAGGACAAAATTGGCTGTGCCCAAGTTTGTGATCCAAAACACTGATGTACTTGCTGGGGCTATAAATCTCTCTGATACGGACTGAACCTGAAATCTGCAACCTCATGTTAAAGAGAAGGTTGCAGAAATAATCATGCCGCTGATGGTTATGTATCCTTTGGGAAGGAAGGGCTTAAAAATTCTACTTTAGGTATTTTCCTCAGAAGGATACTGTGACAAAAATAGGAAGTAACAGCTGACTTTGTGGCACAAGGACAAACAACAATGAATATGCTTTGCTGACTTGAATTCAATTAGAGGGTGCAAGGTCTTCCTTTTCATATATAATATTGTACTATATCGTCATCCTTTACAGATGGTGCTTACTTGATGTACTTGTGAAGTGATGAGTCATTTAATGAACAAGGCGATGGACAGAAAAGGAATGAAATGAACACATACATCGAGACGTTCATCAGGCAAAAGTTTGAATTATTGATTTTCATGCTTTCAAGTATTCAGGCTTTAATTTATTTTTTTTGAGGACATTCATTCTTCCTAAAACTTATCTTGTGTTTTGTTTTGCCTCAACCAATCTGTGCTGTGTCTGTCAATAAAAAAAAGACATTTTTTTAATTGAAAAATGTCAGGAACGTGTAAAACCAAAAACTAGATGCTATATTAACTGCACAGAAGTTTATGTATTTGAAACTCACATGATTAGACGGTGTGCAGGAAAATTAAAACTCTTCCAAAATAAGTCACCAATTTGCAGCAAACCAGTTTGGTTTGTGTATTCCTCACTCTAGTGCTGGTTGCACAAGATTTCGTCAGGGCACCTACACTGGACGAGGCCTGCATGATTGCACAACTTATTGAAAATGCACACTTCATTCCTCGATTTACAGGCTGCAGATGGAAGGCACACACCTTTCCTGCAACCCTCTGATAGTTAGAGGGATTTAATTATCTAAAAGGACGGACCGGAGTAGCACTGCACTACCTGTCTACCACTAACACATCTCCTGATGTGCCTCTCCTCCCAACTCTGCATGGAAAAAGTGCACTCTTCTTCTACAGTTTAGGATACTTCTTTGCAGATGTCAATGCCTCATTAAAATGACATTTTCCTTTTTTACAAATGGCCAACATTTTTCACATGACCTCTTTTCAATCCATCTGTTAACACTCATTGTTCGACGTGCGAGGGGGACAAGAAGGCTTTGATCTGCAGGCTGCGGGGATTCTTTTTGTGAATTCAGCGCTTGTGTCCGTTCACAGCTTCAACATACTGTAAATGGTGTTAGAAACTAAGGTGAAGAAAATCAATACATTCAACAGATTACAAGGCGGTACACGGAAAGAGGGCCATGTGGGGAGAATTCCTCTATCTCTGGCCTGCTAATGGCTGCCTGCCCTCTTGAATTACACAAGTGGAGAGACAGAGTGAAGAGTGCAGGGAAAAGAAAGGCTTTCTCTGCTTCTCTGTGAATGAAACAGAGAGTCAACAATGACGGGAGCAATCAATCACAGTTTCTGACTAATGTTTGCCTTTAAAGAGAATTACACCCATTGAGATTACAGATGTATAAGTGCACATAATGTACACTTAGTCACTCATTCCTACATTCAGTTGTGTTATTATGTCAATTTTAAACTGAACCGCCTTAAAGACTCTTTTGTTCCCCCGTCATGTCAAAACTCTGAATTTTGTAAGGCCGTGAGGGTCGTGTAGGAGCGTCATGGTGCAGACCTAAATATGGAAGTTGGTCTGGTAGCTGGAGGGGTGCCAGGGCACTTTCTGATTTCTGCAGAGGTGCCCTTGAGCAAGGCACCAAACCCCCCAACAGCTCTGGTGCGCTCCCTGTGTAGCAGCCCCACTCTGACATCTCTCCATTAATTAACGCCATTAACTATGAAACTAAATATGGGTCATGAAAGCTGTTTGAAGGTTGACCTAAGGTTGCATTTTCTCAGCGCGGAGTCTCTAATGTTCCACAAAAACGTACTAAACCTTAACACAAATAGACACAGTTTTGTTAATTGTAAAAAGTGATGAAAGATTTTAACAATCTGACCACCAAACAGTGAATATCCCAGCCATCAATCTAGAGTTTATTTTTGTTTCTTGCCTATTAAACTGCTCGGCGCTGCAACCGGAGTGTGTGTGTCCTCGCTCGTCGATGCACACACTCATTTCCTGAGCTTTGTTCTACCTGGCCGTGGGCTCGCTCATTACCACAGAGGCCTATCACACCCCAGTGCTCTGTGGGGTGAAATCAGAAAGGGAGCGACTCGGGGATGTGCAGGGGAGGCGGAGTCAGCCAGGCGGAGTGCAGAGAATCAAACAGTGTGTCTTTCACGCCTCGCTGTGGCTCCTCTTATTAGAATATTGTAATAGCACTTCTAATGAGTTGCACTTTACTGTTGACTCATAATGCTAAGATGATGTGTACACAGCACACACAGACGGAATTACATTTAAGACCCTGGATGAGTGTGTACTATGTGTGTGTGTGTGTGTGTGTCTGCACATACAGTGCTCCACTGGTTCAAACAATGTCTTCTCAATCAGAGAAAGGGCAAGAAATGCGAAATAAAAAGGCCTGGATCACATCAAACACATCTTTGGCCTGAAGTTTGAGCGATAAACATGCGGATCCAGACATCACAGCGATACAAGCAGACACACAGTGGGCAGCAAACAAACTCCCTTTCTGCAAAGTTTCTCTTCAAAACACATCAAAAGTTTCAATCTGGGAAAAAAACTCTTGCGGCTGTTCCCCCCGCCATGATGCGAACACGTCGTCGTGTCTTAGCCCTATCCATCTATGATGTGATTTCTTTGATGGGCTAGCTGTGGGGTGGGCAGACATGCAAGAAGTCTGAAACAACGGGGGGTGAACCAAATAACAACAGCATCTCACCATTTAATGCTTTTCAACGCAACAGCCCTGCAATGAATTCTACCTCTGTGGGTCTTATATTGTTCAGTTTGTGTTTACGTCTTGCAGAGGCCACAATCTAATTCAGGCTTTTATCACATTCTGTGAGGTCTTTGTGCTATAAGAGCATTACCGTTGTGTGAAAATCTTTTTGGTGAAAATACTTTTCTTCAAGTGTCAAAAGTTAACTTTAATGAAAGTCGATCTGTCAGCTGCTGCCTCTCAAATCCAGAAGCTTGAGCTCGGTCCTATTGGACTTCACTTCTTCGGCTTTATCATAAAATATACAAGAAAATAAATACATGTTGACAGAACTAAAAAAGATGCACCTCTAAAAATAATCCATCGGCATGTTTGTGTCCAATGTGTTCAAACGATGTGTTTAAGGACGTTAAATCGTTTTTTTTTTGCCTACCATCTTACATCCAACGTTCAGCTCTGGTTCAGTCTTCATCAGTTATTGAGAGGAACATCTGGTTCTCCTCAATGGTCACCAGCTTGCGGCAAACATTGTCTACCCACTGGCCCATCTGCGGCAACTGGAAAACAAAAATAAAAACATCAATAAGAGTTCAACTGGATCAGAATAGAAACATTTAAGCTGTTGGCTGTCAAACCAAAACAAAGAGCTGAAAGGTTCTTGGCGTTAAGTGTCTTACGCAAGGACACATTGGACATGTGGCTGCAGGAGCAGGGGATCAAACCCCCGACCTTCTGGTTGAGAGACGACCCACTCTACCAACTGAGGCACAGCCGCAAATATTAAGCACACAGAGCCATCAAAAACAGACCGGACTGTCTTTACAGAGGGAAGTTGGGGTTAACTTTCATGACCGAGCGACAGTAAATGCGGGTGAGATCTTGGGTTAGCGTACACAGGCCCTTAATGACTCACAGAGGCTTTGGATTTTCATCCAATTAAAAATCATCAAAGGTCAGAATATACTGTATTTGCAGCAATATCTTCTCACTTGGTTAATGAGTCATCAGCTAAGCCATTTCAAACTCTGAATACTGGACTCTATTTCCAGTTTTAAAAACAAGGCTACATTTCCTACACAACCAGCAGACTGGCCCCCGCCCTCGCCCCGCTAAGTTGTGAAGATGAAGATAGCAAGGTGACAGGGTGGCCGGGGAGCGAGGCAGGAGGTTGAGATGGAGATCGGGTTTTATAAATCTCATTTCTGCCGCTGATTTATCAGCTCGCCCCGGTCCCTGTCAGCCACACACATGTGACCGGCATGGCAAAAGGCTAACTCATTAGTCTGCCTCATCACAGTGGGAGGCTTTGCAAAGCGAGCACACACACACACACACACTGACACACACTCTTTCTTTTTCGTCTCATCCTACTTTTTTTTTCCTCGCCTATTTCCTCCTTTTCTTTTTTCTCCAATCAGTCTCTTTCACCGCTGCTCTACCTTTTCCTCATTTTCATCGCCTTTCTTCTTCTTCATTCTCTAAGTCTGAGTGGTGGCCTCTCCATCCAGGATTTAATTAAAGCAGTTTAAATGGCCAGGGGTGATCCTCATCATGTCATCCCCTTCCCTTTCTGTCTTCCTCTGGAGGTTAATATCAGACTAATCCACTCTTGCCCCCCCTAAGCCCTTCCTCAATAATGCAAGGCTTCTCTCTCTGGCCACCTAGAGTGGCTGCCTGGAGCTTACAGGACTCACATTCATTCATACCGTCAATGGCAGACACACCCTTATCTTTGTCTGTTTATGCTGGATAAACCTGCAGCGTGTTGCTGTGTTGACATGCAGCACTCCTCTCGAGGGGGCTGCGTCGTTTCAAGTACAGATGAGACAATAAATGAAACAGGACCATGACGAGTGATTTCAAACAAAGATCCATTAAAAGAGAACGCTTTATTAAAGCAGAACCAGTTGTCACATTGCTCTCTTCAAAGCCAGCAGCATGCATTGACAAACAGATGTTTTTTTTCCTTGGATTAGCTTGTCTACTTGCGCCTTGATTGGTTTGATTTCTTTGTGTTGTTGTTAGTAACAACTACTGTGTCAATTATGAACCGACCATTAAAAGAGTTACACATGAAATGAACGTAACCAGCAGAGGCAGCTGTAGACCAGACGCTCTGGGGTGAATTACTATTTTTGTGTCAAGAGAAATCAGAGGTCGTTAAAGAGACAATTCACGACTGTTTCTGGTGATTAATAGATGCTTACTCATCCATAAAAAGGCCGACTTTTTCCCCTCTCTCGTTATATTAGACGCTTAGGATAACAATTTGTCATTTATGGAAAACGCAAAGTGACAAGGATTACATTACAGCTATCACATCCTGTTTCCTTGTTGCCGGTTTAACAATCCACTGAAGCAATACCAAAACCCTTTTAGTAGCTTTTCTCTTTTACAGTAGACCCCTAACTGCCAGTTAGCATTGCCAATTAGCCTACCAACAGGTTGCTAACTAGCCTGCAAACTCCTTTTCCAACATACGCTTTCTGGAAGTATTGGCAAGCATTCTTTCAAAGGGCGAAGTAGTTAACCTGCTTAGCCTTACTAGCTGACATGCTGGTTAGCTCATGAAAAAGCTATCAACCCATTTGGACTACAAACAGTAATCTGCTATCTACTAAACTACTAATTGGCATAATCAGCTTCTAACAAGCCCACAAAAAGTAATGACTTACGAACACCTAGCAAATTAGATATTCAAATCACATACTACCAGTTGTTTTTTATTCTTTTGATACTTCATAATTTTGCTAGCTAGCGTCCTTAAATTTAGAGATTTAGAGCTGAACTGGGAACACACATATCACAGCAGATATGAGTTTTCTTTTTTGATCCACAGTGATGCGTCTCTGCTGTGGTTTTCTTGCACCCTACCCCTCTGAGTCTGTTTCCTAAAGTGCAACCATTAGCAGCTGGACTCGGGGGGTTCACATCGACGCAAACAACAGGTTTGTCAAGGTTGATGTGCTTTTCATTTGGTGCCTATCTTGACATAAATTTGATGAAGTGATGGGATATACAATCGGCAGGCTGAACATGGTGTTTTATTTTGAAACTGACTGGATGCTCCATTCGTTTCCTTGTTTGACTTTCTGTCGGGGTCAGTAGAAAATTGGTGAAATCCTTACACGATTGAACATAAGGGATATAATTCTTGTGTATTTATCTTGTGAATAGTCGCTTTGAAAGGTTGCTGATGCTTAAAGAAATTGCCCTTATTAGTATTTCACTACATCAGATACAAGTCTGGAAATATGCTAATTGATGAAGCCCTATGTTGTAATTTTTAGCCTATTTATTTAGACGCCAGTAGACGTTTTTATGAATGACAACTGAGGTAGAAGAAGCTTAACTTGTCTCTAAAGGAGGTCTGAAATGCTTGTAGCGAGAAATATTGAATTGGAGGATATAACTCATAAGCAATACTCTCTTCTTTCAGCCTCTTAGGCAGCGCTCCTCTCAGTCTTGAAGGCTTGCTTAGCTGAATTTCTTTAGACGTCAGAGGCAGCTGGGGGAAGAAAAAAAAAAAGGAAAAGAAGTCCTGTCAGTTGTTGTAATTGCTGATTTCATAAGGCGCAGCTCCACTGCAACGCACAAGAGCAGGTATTCACAAAATCTGAATTAAGTGAATGAAAATACCTTGAGGTGTCTGCGGAACGGGCGGCAGAACTGGATGACAATCTGCTATTAAACCGAACACATCTAATGACCTTTTCACCAATAGCTGTGTGCGAGTGTGTGTGTGAGTGTGGGTGGAGGAGAAGGTAGTCTCTGGCTGCTAATGAAGACAGGGATATACACGACAACTACCAATTAAAGTTGTCAGAGCCACAGTGTTCCCGGGGTTTGACAGTCTCCTCGCACAGCCGCTGATTTTCCTTTACATGCCTTGCGGCGCAATTAGCGCCCCGGTGGGTGTGGCTGGATTGAAATTACCTCACGTGCCATTGTCTTTTCTCTCCATTATGGATTTATAGCTGGCATTTTGTGTGTGTGTGTGTGTGTGTGTGTGTGTGTGTGAATGCAGCACCACAGCCACCAATTAAACACACACACCCCGGATTTCACATTCATGCCAGCGAGGACGCAAACGTGCAAGATAGAGCACGGCCGGTGCACACAGTATCACACAGGAAGACATGCACGATTTGGTAGAGGTTATAATCTTTTACCCCCCCCCTACCCCCCCTCCTCCTCTGGTCTCTCTTTTTTCTCCCAGTAACCATGAATCATCCCCTTGGAGAATTAAAAAGACTACAGCGAGGCTTCATTTGCTAACCAGCATGGCTAATCGCCGCTTCAGCCACAGCCACGGCCATAAATATCATTTCACGGCTGCTCTGCATAATTTATGAGAGAGCAGTTTGATAGGAAGCGATTACCACTTTACCAGGGCTGACCTTACCCTAATTAGAGTCTCCGATTCACATTACGAGAATGTATGATGAGGTTAGACTGACACACGAAGGGGTCGTCAGTGAAGGAACGGTTAATCATGGATGGAGAAATAAATAAATATTAAGACTCATTCCCTTGTGGTCAAATCTGTAAATCCAGTGAAAGTAAGATTGCGTATTGCCAGTTTCCCTTTTACTTATTGAGTTTTAATCAATAAAATAAAGAAAACAAAACACTGAGGTTCGCTTTTTTCCTCCATCGACCTTTCTTTTGTGTTAGATTCTGTAAGAAAGAATTTTGTGGTGTTTTTGTAGCTTCATGCGTCATCACAAACAGGTGATGGTTCCTTGAAAGTGTCAAAAAGTCTTTGTGAATGTGTTTTTTTTGTTCAGTTTCTTGCATCTGTCACATGTTTTGTATTGTACGAGATCCAAACTGCACGATTTTCCTTCGAAAAAATCTGATCGGTTTCAACATTTCCAGAGATTTGGGGTCGGTTTTCAAATGGAGGTGCTGCTGGTTGGTCCTGAGGCTAAACGAGTTGAGAACCACTGGTCTAGAAAGCTCCAAAATCCGCAATGTCAATACCTACCAAAAGCGAGCAAAACCACAATCACTACCTCTGCACCTTGAGCTTAAGTGCTTGTTAGAAAAGTCTCCCGGAGTTATCATAAACGCTTGTATGTATGAAGAAAGTTCCTCTTAGAGTCTGAAAACTCGCCCAGTTTCTTTAAAATGTTTGCTTTTATGATGCAGGTAAAGTGTCTCAGTGTCAAAGTTCAAAGGCCTCTCCACCAGAACGGCACAAAGTAACCGAGACGCAGACAAGTGAAAAAAGAGAAAAAAGGTAAAGGTTAAAATGCGGAGGGAGTGTGAAAGATATAAAAGGTGAGTGGAATCAGGGTGAGTCGAAAATGAGAACGAGAAGAAAGTGTGAAAGAACAGGAGGAAAAGAAGTCAGCGGGTGGTTTTACATGTGCGCATTAGAGAGAGAGTAAGAGAAAATAAAAAAAAGAGGATGCTGAGTCAAGATGAAAGCATCGCCTTTTGGGAAGGAAATAATGGTGACCAATGCATTTGCACTTGGTACGAAACGTGTGTGTGTGTGTGTGTGTGTGTGTGTGTGTGAACTTTGAAGTGGAAATCTTTCAGCTGGTATACCTACGCTGACTTCAGGCCGGTGTCGTTAAAGGTGGAGGTTAAGGGTCGCTGTGAAGTAGTCAAAATTAACTATTGTTGCTCATAAAATGCACCGATTGGCTAACAAGCACGTCTTTCGTAATAACTGCATGAAGTTAAAGGACCCTTGTTGAAAATGTATTATTACAATATTTCATTTGTGAAGTGACGCTAACTTCATGGGGCTAATTTTTTGCATTGTTGTTGTTTACAGCTGCTTCTGCTGCCCCCTAGAGGCCACAAAAAACAACACAAACCATAAATGAAAGGACTTAAGAAATCATACAGAATAAGTGTTGTTGGTGGAGCATTTCTTCTTTTTTTTTTTTTACATTGTTTGAGTTGTTGATTTTACCCCGGCATATCATCTGAACACATCTTCTTCCACCTCACAATACGGGAGCATCATGGGAAGGCTCCGGTGTCTTGCCAGCATTCATTCAATCCCCCTAACTAGGCTCAAGTGACTCCAGATAAGCAGAGCGAGCACACTGGGCCCCTTGCACAGCACGAGCGGAAGGGCTTAAGACCCCCGGCTAATTTTCTATTTCCATCACAGGATGACTGAAAGCTTGCCAAAGTTGCTGCACAAACCAGCCCCGATGCAGAACCAAACACACAACCCCACGTAAATTCTCACATTTCAACACCCACAATCCTTACCCTGAAATCTCTCTTTTGGCAGCTTATCGTATAATTTGAGGAGGCCACAGGAGACAAGCGTATTGTGTTCAAACTACCGGGTTCAGAACATGATACAATATCTAGTTTAAGAGTCCAAATTACTGCTGCCAGCGGTTGCCATGACAACTTGAAGGATGCTGGCTGTGTGTGTGTTGTTGGCGACGATGTGGGGGGGTGGGTGGGTGTGTATATGGGGTTACGGTTCCCCTCCCAAACCCGGGGTACTCAGGATGAACGCAGCCAATCAAAAAGGGATGTGGAGGTAATGAAGACTAAGGCGCTGAGAGGCAGGAGGCTTTTAGAAGCCGCCGTAATGCTGAGCACTTCAGACCGGCTCTCTCTCCGTCTTCCACAGCTCGTCGGATTAGCCGGCCTAGTCTCTATGGAAACCTTGCCCCACATGAAAACACCGGGCACACACACACACACACACATCCTGAAGATTTTTATTTCCCTTCAGTTCAAAAAATGAAACAGGATAATTTAAGTGCTACTTGTGATTTTCTGGGCTTTTGACATCGCGTTGCCTCGTGGCTGTGGTTATGGAGTCATCAGCTCGACTGAGGGAAAACAGAACCTGACTGCAGCAGACAGGCACATATATAAAATCTGACTCCTCAGACCCTAATGCCTCTCTATTCAGCGTGCTCCACAAACTAAAATGTACTTAGGGTATTGGAAAGAAGAAGATCCGCAGTGTGGGAGTGAGATTGCGGCCTGTGAGCCGAGAGAGGAATCTCCCTGCAAAGTAAATCTACAGGCTCAATTAAACGATCACCTGAAGGTATATTCTCCCTCTCTAAGGTTGATCCCTCCTCCTCCTCCTCTGCTGAACACTGTAGCCAATAACCTCCGCCTTTTTTCCCAGTGTAAGCTCCAGCTGAAGGCTGTGGTGAAGTCGGAGAGGAAGTGCAGCTATTTGGAGTCGAGCCAGGAGGGCAGAAGCCACCCACAGCATCGGAGAACACACATGAGCGAATAACAGAAGAGCAGGCAGGAGAGAACTCATACGTACAGAGGTTTATATATGCTTATACTCGAGTCAGCTGATGATGTATGGGCACCAACAGATGTGATTGACAGCTTGGTTCATGGATGATAATATATTCCCATGTGAGTTTGGGGAGTGGGGGGGCGTTCCAGCACTTTTCAGTGCAGCAGTGTGAACACTTTCATGGTGAGTAGGATGATACTACCTCGTGCAGAAAAACAATGTGAAGGATGCATCTCAAAACTGTATTTATAATCCACAGATGTGTCAAATATTTTCAGGATGCATTCCTTGTTTTTTTATTTTTTATTTTTTTTGGGGGGGGGTTTGTGCCTTTAATGTAGAGATAGGACAGAGGATAGAGTTGGAAATCAGAGAGAGAGAGAGTAGGGAATGACACGTGGGAAAGGAGCCACAGGTTGGATTCGATCCGGGGCCGCCTGCTTTGAGGACTATAGCGTCCATACATGGGGCGTGCACACTAACCACCGCGCCACCATCGTCCCAGGCTACATTCATTACTTTATCTATTAAAGTCTTTATTTGTGATGTTTCACTCTTAAATATATAAATCAAGTATATCCTCTGAAAATAACTCTGTGAGTCATGACTGTCTACAATGGGTGTAACACCCGAGTCCCACTGTCTGTGATGTTTTCAGAGTCCTATCTTCACTTTGTTTACATCGCCAGGACGGCCGGCTGACTCCTCCCCTCGTGTATAAAAGTTGTTTAATTGAGAGACTAGAGAAAAGAAGAATAACATACTGCACTCACTGCTTAACTGTGTTTCTAGATCACGCTCATTTCAGGTAAATTTACATGCAGTGTGAAGATACCAGCATAATAAAGATCGCTAGCATTAGCATGCTAACACAACGATGCACCGCGTGTTGTTTTGGTTTCATGCTGGTGCTCAAGGGCGACATCTGCTGGATCAAAAAATCACATACAAAGCCTTTAAATGAAAACAGGTATGTAAAAATGTGCCGCCCCAAAGTAGAACACTTCTAGAAACTAAAAAGTGCAAAAAGAGCTGAGCGGGCATCGTCAACGCTCATTCTGCTGAAAGTCATTAGATGCTCAAACTCTTCATGTCCTACATCAGAGTGTCACCATCTGACATGTTTACCTGCCTCACAATTGCGTCCAATACAAGTGTTGTGCTTCTACCATAGAGTCATATGGAAACCATGAAGCCAGGTGCATCATTACATTCCACATGTGACAGAAGTGTTCACATGAAACTATTGCAAGCGAGCACATCTTGAAGACGTGTCGAGGCAGCTTAATCAGCGAGGATGAGAAAAGCGAGTCGTCCTCGTCGTCTATCAGCAAGCTTTTCATGTCCTCCTGCAGCTTTCCCAAGTTGCTGAATCGCCTCCCGCTAGCGTCCCTCCTGTCACCATCTGATCTGATAAAAAGCGGAGGCTACAGAACGGCTCATCTGTGCCGCACGCCACGATAAGACTCAACTTCAAATAACCGGCCGAGGTTTTTATGTGTTGGAAATGTTCAAATAAAAAAAAAAAAAAAAAAGGACCCGGTGACAGTCCGCTCCTTTTGTCCTCTGCCAGGCGGTAATCTGTGGCTGTGACCGCCGCTCGCCGTGTGGCCCTTTGAGGCTTGTACTCTGGGTTTGACCTCGCAGCTATAAGCTACCTGTCAGGGTTCAGCTGTAAGCAGTCAGCAGATAGAGACGAGGGCAGTGTGACAACCTGTAGATAAAGACAGAATCAAAACCAACGCTCTTTATTCACCGCTCTTCCTCGAGCTCTGACATCTGTCTGCTTGATAACTAAATCCCTCTGTTCAACGTCTATTTGTTCTATTATTAATTGCCTGTTTTTTTCCACATAAAAAACATTGTATTTTTTTTCATGCCAACTCTGTTCCTCTGCTGCCGCTGTGACCCCGTCTCCCTTCAAGCATCATTAAAGTTTGATCTAAAATAACCAAATCTAATTAAAAACTTCAAGTTAAGTCGCTTAGTGGCTCGTTAAATGCTGCTAATTGTGTTAAACATGGTGAATCCCAATTAAGAGCCCAATCACTTCGGCTAAATCTACTGGAAGCTGTCAATTTCAAACACTTTAACTTTCTATTATATCGTGGAAACTGTCATTAAAGTTGCATCCTCTTCATTGTATTATGTTCCAATTTGGAGCCAAAGAGGAGGGTGTATGTCAAAAGTGCAGATTTGCTGTATTAGGCCCCGTGTCAATTAGCGTTTTTTTTCCGAGCAGAAAAGCGCTGGCTGTGCGCTGAGAAGAAAAGTGCTGCACCAATCCGACCGACACGACATGTTTTATATTTAGGATTGTTTATTTCCCGATCAGACACGGAGTAAGTAGGATGAGGGGTACAACACACAATTTGAGGCGGCAAAAATACAGGGAATATTCATACATTTTGAAAAGAGCGTCTGTGACATCTACTGTGCCTTTCCTGAAAAGCTTCAAGATTTTCAACTTGAGCGCTCGGAGTACTTGTAGAAAACACGCTGTGCGCTGCGCTTTTCATCCAGGCGGCTGCTTTCTCCTGCGAACGCTCTATACTCATTGAAAACAACTGAAAAAAAAGGCTGGCGCTCAGAAAAAAACGCTAGGTGGACACCAGGCCTTATACTTAAAAAAGTGTTATTTTCACAGCAGCAATGTAAGCAGATAAGATCTTCCAAAAGATGTCAATTTCAAATACTTTAACTTTCTATTATATGGGGGAAACTGTCGCTGAAGTTGCATTCTCTTCATTGTATTGTGTTACAATTTGGAGCCAAAGAGGAGGGTGTATTGCAGGTATGTCAAAGCGCAGATTTGCTGTATTACGCCCCGAACGCAGAAAAGCGCTGGCTGTACGCTGAGATGTGTTTGCATGAAGCTTTTGTGTGCTGAGAAGAAAAAAAAAGAGGCTGGCCCTCAGGAAAACACAAGGTGGACACGGGGTCTTACACTTAAAAAAGTGTTATTTTTACAGCAGCAATGTAAGAGAATAAGATCTTCCAAAAGATGAACAGACCATGCATATAGATTTAAAATATACAAAGACATAATTTATTTTCATTTGAGTTACATTTTTGGGTAAGAGTGTTACATTTTGCTTCTTATTTAACCATGTCTTCTGACCCTCTTGTTTCATCAGCTTTCCAACCAAAGGGAACCCAGACCGTCGCTGCCATATTCACCCACTTGCAAATGTCATTCGGGGACTTTTAATACAACAAAGAAGTGTATTTTTTCTGCTTTGTGCATGAGCATCGCTGGACTCTCTCTACGCAGCTGGCCTACAGGTCGACTAGCCCACTGGGAGCATCTCCCGCTGCTCCAGATGGCTCCTCAGCCCCCGCTGCCAATGTCTCCATGCTACATAATCATAACCAGCTGGTTTGCTAGGTAACAGTGAGGTCAGGATGCCCAGAAGTAGGCACGGATGTGGTCACATGGAGTATGAAAAAAAACAACAATGTCAAAGCAAAGAAGGCAATGTTGCTGTTCCCCGTCGTACCGAGGGTACTGCTATGTTTCACAATAAATTAAAAAAAGGAAGCATGCCTGTGTGTCATCACATCTGATGGCAGTATCTCCATTATTTCTTACAATATAATGTTGAAAAACCCAATTAATGTCTGTAATGTCATGTTCCCAGTCACATGTCTGAAAAAAATCTATTTCTTGTATGGAGCAGTGTAGTGATGGAGTTTGGAGCAGAATGTTCTGATTCAACCCAACAAAACCAAAACAGGAGTAACTCGGGCTACTCCTTCACCAAATAATCCAAAACACAAACCTTTAGTGTGTTTTGACTCCCCCACTGGTCTGCATTCACATCAGTAGCATCCTTTCCATACCTGAGTACATACAGATTTTAAAAAAGAGATCAACTTGGCTATTTGGGTGTGATGGGCGATGTTGCCCAGGAGTCAATTGTTTCCGCTCCTGTGATGCTGAAATGATCCGTTGAAGTTTCTAAATGTACCATTTCTCAGCCAATTAGGTTTTAATAAGAGGTTTTCCCAGATGGTGCCGAGGAGGATAAAAGGAACAGATGCCAGCTCGAAAATAAACTGACGGGAAAGCCTCAAGAAATGATGAGTGTCCAGTTTCTTTGGGGTTTCAAGTGAGATTGGTCAAGAGTTTGGGTCCGTCCAATTTCATACAAACCACCAGGCAGCAAAACATTGTACTGCTGTATATACTAGTTTTTATATTTTAGTGAATCATTCTCAATGCTTGTTCAATGAGAGCAAAGTCAACCACAGTTCAATCCCTTGTATGTACACACATACCTGGCCAATAAATCTGATTCTGATTCTGACACTTCTAGCAGTCCTCATTAGGTCCAATGCCTATATTATTTCCCTGTGAGAACAATGGTTGACTTTGATGAAATTTAGGAAGGTATATATTTGAAGTATATATTTTAACAGACTGGTGAAAAGAATGAGGGATGGTTGGATGGTCTGGAGGTCACTAAATGTGACCGATATTTGCTGCTTTCAAACGGACAGATCTGTAACTCTGTAACAACATCAGAAGGTCAACACTGTTTTATTTTTTATATTTACATTTTTTTTTATATTTATGTTTTATTATATTATATAGGTTCTTGTTTAAATTTCACATATATTTTTATCCCTGCACGGGTTATGTACATTTCTTGTATAAATCTATTTTTAATTGCACAGTTTAAGTTTGATTCATCTAGGGGGATTCTTTAAATCTTTTTTTCAGGTTAATATATATGTATGTGAGGGGGGCGTCGGTTTTGTGGTTCATTTGTAACAAATGTTTCATGTCATGTCTTTGTAACCTGCTACTGGATGCTTTGAATTTCCCTCAGGATCAGTAAAGTATCTATCTATCTATCTATCTATCTATCTATCTATCTGTTCAGCTGATTCCAAATGCCCGGCCCAGCACCCTCTGGACGTGGATAAATATTGTCACATCCAGCAGGTTCTCTGGAGGTTCTCTTGGGGCTTTTGACCACTGCACGCGCGCTCTGGAGCTGATCATTTTCACTCCCGCCAATGGTTTCGACTGGTCTTGAAATTGGCACATTTGTTCAGTTGGCTGTGGCCTGTTTTCATGTTTAAAGGGACTTAGAAAAACGACTCATTTTACAAACATCAGCTTGAAAAAATAACATTGTCACCTAGAAGAAATGTCACCAAATATGTAGTTTTTTCATGTTGTGTCCTAACTGTATTCATGTGGACAACTTATTATTTGAGTGACGCAAATTCATGGTTATATTAAGTTCCTGTTCCCGTCTGAGAGAGGGGGAGTTCATCCCGAAGCTTGCTTCTATATTCACCCCCCTCCACCGAAACGAAGGGAACTTCATTCAGCTGTGTGCGTGACGTCAGACGTGAGAGTGGCTGCTTTGGGTAAGTAGCGCCATCTACATGTTGTGTTTGTTACTAAAATTTCAATAAATACATTGATAAAAAAATGTTGGATTCAGTTGTAAAGTCGGGACATTGGGCTGGTTATCGGGTCGGGGTACATGTGTTAAAGTGGTCTATGGGTCTTTGTTATCAAAGGTACAGTACCATCTCATCCCTGAAGAACACACCCTGGAGGCTCTGATTGTTTGACGCCGCGGCAGGCACAGTTGTAGGAGTGAAGTATGAAACGTTGAGCAGCATAAGGGATGAGGTCAGAGTTGCGGTACCCTGCAGTAGTCACGCTTGTAGGAGTGAAGTATGAAATATCCGACAGTGTTACGGTAGTGCTCAGAGCTCCGGGAGAGGACCTCGGCTTCGCTCTGCCGGGGGATCAGGCTCAGCCAATCAAAACCATTCCACATCATTGGCCAGGGCCATCTCTTATCTAGCAGAAGTGGAGAGGCTTTCCCTACTAATGCCACCCAGCTCGCTAGATCCTCCATCCTTTGCTTCACCACTCACTAAAACCGCCTCCATCTCTCTCTCTTTTTTTATCCTCACTTCTTTTTTTTCTTCTGATTCTCTCTCTCTTCTGCTTCTCTCTCCATCCAGTTAAAAACTCTCAACTCCACCTCTTCTTTCTCTCATCTACTGCCTCTATCTCCTTTCATTTTTTCAGTCATGCGTTCTTTCGGTTATTGGCTACGCATTGGCTGAGGTGTGTGATAGGCTTCTATACACACCGCGGTTGGAGAAATAGGCCCGGTCACACTATACATCTGTGGGGAATTCTAATGAATCTGTGTGTGGGGTGGAGTGGGGTGGTGGGGGGTGGAGTGGGGGGATTGGTGGGTTGGGTTGCATGTGTGTCATATGATACAGTACAAAGTGAGAAAGACATATGGAATTAGAAATGTGGGGACATTAAGTGCTTTCGACTTGCTTGATATTGCAGGCGGGAGCACAAAAAAGGCAAATCATGGTCTTGATGATTTTTTTTTTTCCCCCCCTTCCGTAGTTCTTCCTGAAAAGAGTCGGGGAAAAAGGCGGCAGGCAGTCAGGAATAAAAAGAGGAAGCAGGCAATCATGTTACTTCTAATCTGTTAATCTTTTGCTTGGAGAAGGAGGTGGGGGGTGTTAAGTGGACAGGAGGGAGGTGGGGGGGGGGGCTGCTGGAATGAAATATATTGCAAATGGGAAAAGACACCAACAAGAGATGGGCGCTCGCAGATGGAGACCCTGCTTAATCAAGACAAATTGCAGATGGGCTCGGATTTTTTATTCTCACAGAAAATAGACTAAAGCTGCCATCCGACAACACTACAACTGCAGTCTAAATCAACAAGCACACATGGAAGGAAGAATTTAAAAAAAAAACACTTCCAAGAAGCCAGGATTATCACACACACACACACACACACACACACACACACACACACACACACACACACACACACAACATACACACGTAAAAAAAAGCACTCAGCATGCAACTCAAAAGCTATTATTGCTCACATAGTTCTAATCTTCTTAAAGGTTAGAACAGGACAAGTGTGTGATTTGAATGTTGAATATGAGTGTGCATCAAGCAGCATATTAAAAACAGAGTCCCCGGTCGTTCAGAAGCTCGCCTGTAAGGATGCACATGACTCCTCCGTCTGCTGCCTCATCCCTCCATGTCACCATCCCCCGTTCACATCCACAAATCAACAACAAATTCCTCATTTATTTATTCTTGCATCATCACAGCGGCAAATTGCTTTGTAAAT
Source organism: Labrus bergylta (assembly GCF_963930695.1). Classification (NCBI taxonomy): domain Eukaryota; kingdom Metazoa; phylum Chordata; class Actinopteri; order Labriformes; family Labridae; genus Labrus; species Labrus bergylta. The sequence goes on from NC_089217.1 coordinate 2,356,263, forward strand.
GGCACACTTCCCCTCAGCCCCTCCTGTAAATACAATGTCATCGGCGATGTTAATAATCCTTTTTGTTTGCTTGACCAGGAGCATCTCGAAACGCCCGCTCCGCTCCCTTGATTCAATTACCGCGGGTTTAGGGAGTGGGGAGAATGGAAGGCTGGACCTTAAAGCCGCCCCGTGTTAATGACATTCAAATTGATCACTGCCACATGTTGCTATGGTGTGGCCCATTTTAAAAAGCGAGGGTAATGAAAAGAGGAGCTCTCCATTACGGGGAGCGTAACTAAACATGACACCTCCATCGCTGAAATTACAAGGCCTCCCGCCGCGTGTCTCGCTGCATGCAGCTTAGAAACCAGGAACCTGCAGGAAAAAAAACAAAAACATGCATGCAATCTGGAGCTCCGTCATGCCTCATAGACATGCTGATGGCCAGGAGTGTGTGTAAGCATGCATGTTCATTCACCCGGGGAAAAACATTTAAGCAGGAATTAAGGCTACAATGTACACCCAAGCCACAAAGGAAACCTGTAATAAAGCTATAATGGGCCAATGTATTGGCTCGAGGCTGTGAGCGGCGGCGTCAGTGGCTCGCATTGATGGCCTACAAAACCGTTAGCTAGCGGCTGCAAAAATGTGCCGCCATGTCAATGCAGGAGATGGAGGAAAAGAAAACAACACAATGTGAGCACAGCATCGAGGTAGTGGAAGGAGTCTGCAGGGAAATATAGATTAGAAAAGCCCCCAGAAGGATGGGGCCACTTCCGCCATTTTCATTATAGCTAATGGTCCCCAGTTTCCCAAAAGGGAAGCGCCATAAAACCAACAGCAGCCAAATTAATTTCTTAGGTATTTACCACAGTTACAAGGTTATTAAAATACTGTCACCGGGGTGGGCTGCCATCTAGTCTTTCTTTGTCCAACTGTCTATCTCTGTAAATGCATCATGATGTTTATATCTTTCTTTCTTTATGTGCAATATATATCGTGTTGCATGGGGCGCTGGTGGCCTGGTGGTTGGTGCACGCGTCCCATGTGTGGAGGCTGTGGTGTATTTCCCATGTCTTAAAACTTCAGGTTCAGTGCTTGAGGTGTGGCTTGAAGTTGTTGATAGTTAAAAAAGGTGATTCTGAGGTTTGTTTCGTCTTTGTCAGTGCTGGACAAAAAGTTGAAAGTGTAAAATTAGAGCATCTCTGAGAGACCTGCCAGGAAATGTGCCAGAAGAACAGTGCTGTCAGACATCGACCTGCAGGGAGGGGGGGTGTCAAGCACTGAGCACAGAGCCAAAAATGAATTGGCTTGCATTGGCTTGCATTATGTGTCATACTGAATGTATGTATGAATGATAATGAATGGGCTGCTGAAATATGGGCTGTTGAACAGGATGCAGGAGGAAGCGCTCAAAGTACGGTGACAGACGACACCAAGTCCACAAATAGCTTTCATACACCTACACTCCTCGAAGGAGAAATCACAGCTCCGCTTTTTCGTTTGGTGTTCCAGTTTGTTGTAGACAACTTTCTAATACGAGACATTGAGAGACATAAACAGCTCTTAATGAAGCTGTAATATCTTATAAGAGCGTAACTGGCAAGTGGGTTAAGCTAGCAAATGTTCTCAATATGAACTCATCGAATGCAGCAGCTTGGACATTGACTAATACTGTTATCACTGATCTTCTGCCTGCTCCACTTTCCAGAAAATGTGTGCTCAAACAGCCCGTTTGGAGATTTTTCCCTTCATGACATCACAAAGGGCAGTAGCCCCTCCCCCAGGTGGGTGACACTCCCACAGCTAGGTGTTTGTTCTGCCCTCTGAGTCTGCCTTCTCACCGTAAACAATAGGACATGGAGCGAGAAAGCATCGAGTACACCCAAGCCCTTCCAGAGAGGGGGCGTGGTCAGACACAGCTCATTTACATATTTAAAGGTACAGACACAGAAACAGCCTGTTCTGAGCAGGGCTGAAATAGAGTGGTTTATAGACATGATCAAATACAGGATCAGAGTGGATTTCACACACATGTTTTGGGGACCTTGGGGCCGCCTGCTGCTGCAAACGCTCTCTGCTCGTTGGGGGACGATTAACAAAAGAAGCTTGCACCCCCGAAAAGATGCTAGGCAGACACAGGCCCTTACATCCTGGCCACCGTACCTTTATGACTTCCTTTGTGTGTTTTTACCAGATTCAATTTGCACAACACGACATGACAGCGGTGTTTTGTCCTTAATTATTTGCTTCATTGAGTTATGATGTTTTTATGACCTTTAAAAATAATCCAAACTCTCCTCACTTATGTTGCCAGTGCATTCAATATTTATTATCATATTGCATGAAATTTTTTCTTCTTTAAAGGAGAATTGCATCAGAAAACTGTCATCTACATCCACTCCTCGGTTGTTGCAACAACAGAATGGAAATTTACCATCTGTGTTCCTTTGACCTTTTGGAGGGTAATGTATTTTCTTGTTTCATACCTTGATGTGGAAAAATTCCCCCACCGCACACCCGGGCCTTTTTCCCTCCTAAACAGCTTGCATTGTCTTCTGTGAACGCACGCATTCATAATTCTCCCTGTGAATAACACCGAGCGTCTAATGAAGCAGCTCACAAACCCTGTCCCCCGGGGGATCTGAACCCGCAACCTCTCCGCCTGCAGTGCAGTTCATCACCCTCAGACAGTCCCCCGTCTCCCTAACCGCCGAGTAAATCTCAGCTAAATGCTGTAATCACTCCAGTTGGACAAAAACCTCAGAGTAATGCGTTGGTCAATACTGGCCTCGGGGCTAAAGGGGACACACCGGCATCAATGCATCTCTGTTTACTAGACGGCCAGTCACGGGGACAGATAGTCTTTACAGAGACACCACGTCCCTCACAGGGAGAGAGAGAGCGAGGGGACGCACTGGGTCACTTTTCATCTTTAACTCTCCCTCGGCACACAGACGGATGAGGAGAATCTTCTGCTCCCGGATGGGAAGACATCTGTGGGGCCTCCATTTAATGAAATGGGGCATTACCGCTAACGCTGCTCAGCCAATCAGAAAGCAAAAAAAACAGCTGTCATGTGACAAGCCCATCTCATAAAGCACTTTTTGCATCACAGTCAGCCCCCGATGAGAGCAATATCATCACATTTATGAGAAAATAATGATTTCTTCTCTGAATTTATGAGCATCTTGGAGGGGGAAAAAAAGGCTTTATATGAATTATATCAGTATGAAAGAAGAGGTAGAGAGGGAAGAAGGGGGAAAAAAACACCCCCTCTAATTTGTTTTTCCCCCTCAAGGGAATAAATACAGCTCGGTATTATCCGGCATAAAAGTCAATCTTGTCGACGAAGAATAGCCCAATTAGTTGAGCTAGGAGGAGATGAAACAAAGGAATCAAAGCAAATCAATAAAGGTGGCTTCACTCCGGCTCTATGACCACCAATCAATACAGGCTACTGTGAGAGACGGACCAATCACCGTTAACCTGTCCATAATCAAGAGCTAAACTTTCATATCTGCAGCACTCACAAAGACACGATCATGAGCTGGTTGTAATGAAACTCCATTTGTCGTTTTGGACACATGAAACTATAAAAAAGTGGTTTTCATTGAAAGGTTCAATGAGGAAGGCAAAGAGGGGGGAATGAAGCTGGCGGTGCTCGACTCCATTGTTTTGATTTCATACAGGCAAACTGGGTTTTCTATTCTGGGTTCCAATGGGCTGTTTATAATGATTAGAGCATGACTGGTGTTGGAGCTTTTGGAGTGATACCAATACCAGGTTTCATGGTATAACAAAAACCTCCTCGGTTTGGTTACCACGATTGTTATTTTTGAGCTGGCACCAATTTTGCACCATATTGAACGTAAAGGTCCTAAAAAAGCAGCTTAAAGTCTTTATATGTGATTTTTCACACTTAATAGAAATCAAGTATCTCCTCTGAAAATAACTCTGTGAGTCATGACTGTCTACAATGGGTGTAACACCCGAGTCCCACTGTCTGTGATGTTTTCAGAGTTTTCAGAGTCCTATCTTCACTTTGTTTACATCGCCAGGACGGCCGGCTGACTCCTCCCCTCGTGTATAAAAGTTGTTTAATTGAGGGACTAGAGAAAAGAAGAATAACATACTGTACTCACTGCTTAACTGTGTTTCTAGATCACGCTCATTTCAGGTAAATTTACATGCAGTGTGAAGATACCAGCATAATAAAGATCGCTAGCATTAGCATGCTAACACAACAATGCAGCGCGAGTTGTTTTGGTTTCATGCTGGTGCTCAAGGGCGACATCTGCTGGATCAAAAAAACCCGCATATAAAGCCTTCAACCACACTTAACCCCAAGTTGCTCCCGCTGCTTTATCGGCGGTGTATGAATGTGTATTGGACACTTTACACAGCAGCCTCTACCATCAGTGTGTGAATGTGTATTGGAGACTTTACACAGCAGCCTCTACCATCAGTGTGTGAATGTAAAGATGTAAAAGTACTTTGAGTAGTCAGAAGACTAGAAAAGTGCTATACAAGCTCAGATCCATTCATCATCTACCACTATGTTAATTTGCAACCTCTAATCCCAAAATCGTATCAGCTGAAATAGAATATATGTGGAAAAAAAAAATGTGCCCCATTACATTGTATAATTCCAGTCATCTGCCGGAGGCTCCAGTTAAATCAGTCAAACTGTGAGATGACACTTCTCCTTCCTCGAGGATCATTTCTCCTCAAATGATGCATGCTCCAAACCTTACACAGCAGTAAAAACACTGTCGCCCGACTCACTATTAAGAGAGTGTGATGCCTCCAAACCAAGAACAAAGTGCAGCTCACTCTGCTCCATTAGGCCTCTGTGTGTGTGTGTGTGTGTGTGTGTGTGTGTGTGTGTGTGTGTGTGTGTGTGTGTGTGTGTGTGTGTGTGTGTGTGTGTGTGTGTGTGTGTGTGTGTGTGTGTGTGTGTATATCAGGGTAGAACTTCTTATTGTTAAGTCGTCTCTTAAAATAAAAAAAGCGTGCAAACTTTTTGCATGCTTAAAAACAGACTTTTCCAGTTCGCTGCCTCATTCCCAAACATGCTGATTCATCAAATCTGGCTCTTCTTTATTAAAGACTGATGACTTTGAGACTCAGGGATTAACATCATTGTTTTATAGCAAAGCTGTAAAAACATTTACATTGTTTAAACTTCACATTCAAACCCCCAATAAGACGATTAAAGTTTGCATTTATCCAGTGTTTTTTATCATTATTGCTCTCTTGGCAGCGTGGGAAAAAGGCTCATTAAGCAAATGGATACAGTACAATGGTGACACTTAAACTCCCCTTTAATAAAGAGCAAAAAATATATTCAGGAGTACGTCCAATCAAAATGTCTCATTAGAATGATTTCTGTTTAATGGCTTCCCGTGGAAATTGATCAATGAAACACTGTCATCAAACAAACCGCATCACATCCATCACGCCGGGCCGATATCCAATTTTTGAATAAGTAGTGACCCGACGTATCAGCAAAGCAATTAATCAGCGACAACCCGAGGAGGCGAGGGTTCAGACGACCCCGCTCAGTCCATTTGGTCGCTCACAGCTGAATAAAGAGGTGAGAGCGGGGCTATTATAATGTAATTATGATGCCAACTTCTATTGCACAGCGGGGATGTGTTGGAACAACTCTGATCTAAGAAACGGATCCTTCTTCTTTTTTTTTTTTTTATCACATCAGGGAATATTTTTAAAAAAAAACGGGTTCGAGCCCAACCTGTGGCTCCAGTCCTGCATGTTGTCCCCCCCCCCCTCTCTCTCTGCCTGATTTCTGACTCTATCCACTGTCCTATCTTTAGAAAATGGGGACATTAAAGCCTAAAAATAAACAGAAATAACACACAAAATGATCAAACTCGCAAAAAAAATGGTTGAAAACCCATCACAGAAAGTTCCCACCACTGAGAGAGAAGTGAATCTGTGTGTCAGCTGTGGAGGACCGACCGCTCCTTCAGGCCACAGTGAGACCGCGGCCACTTGTCGTTAAGTGATCCACACCTGTCCGACACAAGTTTCTCATTTCTCGTTCTGTACCTCTGGATCTTAAACCACCTCCTTCCTCGACATCTGTCCCACGGGGTCCGGCCCCTCTCATCCAATCACGACGCACATAAATCCATAACTTCTGCTTCTTGCCCTCGGCCCCCAGGAAAAACACAATAAAACTGCGTTCATCTTTTATGCATGATTTTTTCCCCCTGTCTCTGTAGCTATAGCTGCGTGCGCTCTGGGTGCATATCAATCATGGCGGGGCGGGGAACGCTGCGGGGCGGGGAGCCAGCGATGGAGAGAGAAAGAAAAGCGGTGCTCGGGCTCGGGGAAATGTACACAGGCTGCACAACAGGGCCAAAATGAAGAGTCCTGTTTCTTTTATCCACTGACTGACTTGGATATCTGTTTCAATTTAGTCTCCCCCCTTCACCTCCCCGGGTTCAGAAAATAAAAACACAAGTTAGGGAGATGAAACTGACCGGCTCACCTTTCCTCGAGCTGCACATGCACCTTTTCCCTCAGGCTCAGGAGGAAATGGGGCGGGTTGAGGGCACTGCTCACCCCTCCCTCCCACACACGCACACAAACACACACAAAACAGGTTGCACAGGAGTGTACAGCAGATCTCTATAGGCCTCATTGGCATGCTAACATATTCAGCTACAGCTGGCTCAGTGTGAGAGAGGCCAGCGGTTCGAGCTTGACATGAAACAGGACGCGCAGAAAAACAGATACGACTCCCTGTAGCTGCACAGCATCACCAGGGCTGGAGTTCAGTGATGATAATAATTTTATTTATAGAACATGTTCTTCCGATTAAGTGTTCTCCAGAGGGAGGAAGATAAAGCACAGTGAGAGGAAGAGACAACAGCGGCAGGATTTATATTATGTGCAGCAAATGTTCATACAAGGTACCATAATACATGAGCATTAATGAAAGCAGTCGTGTTATAAACAAAACAACAGAAATTCTGCACAACTATTAACTCATTAATGCCTTTGAAGACTTTCAAATGTGAAGGTTTTCTCTCTATAACGTCGTCATATTGAAGTGTTTTAAGAACTAGCTATTCCACTCTCAGGACGAGGAGGAGCAGAAAAATATGATCAATCTGAAAACAAATAAATCAGTTCCCTCCAAACGTGGTGAATAGCCCGCAGCTATAGGTATCGAGCTGCCTATTATTAGTCCTCATAATGATGGTGAGAAAAGTATTAGCTTATCAACCCAACCTTGAGCTAGAGAGAAAAATGAAAAGGAGCTTCCCAAGACGGTACGTTTGTGCATTAAAAATTGACTGAAAGCCTACTATTGATTGTATTGATGTTGTCTTTATTAATACAATCTTTAGCAAGCCTGCGGTCTAAGAAATTAACTTTGGAAACGTTATTTCGGTCGATCATTTTGCCCGCCTTTGAAACATGAAATATGCCAACAAAAAAAAAATGTGGACGCTACCCACACTTTTAGCTGTGTTGCTCCTTACAAGAATGCACGAATGCAAAGGTGACTAATCAGGCTCTCCAACAATATATAATACAACACCAGTAAGTATCATTAAAGGGGCAAAAATAATTGACTAAAATAACGTTTCCAAACTTTTTTGAGGAGTTTAAGTATATATTCAAATTCCCTTTTTTTGAATGATTGTGAATATTGATCTTATAACTTACAAATATCACTCCTTTGATTTTAACAAACACAGAAGGTAATGCACACGAGTTAGTCTTTGAAAAGCCCACACGGCCGTTTTGGACACCCCTCGGTTTGTCAGATATGAGAGCAGTTATCAGGTCAACAGGTGTTGCAGCGATGGAAGCGGGTCAAGAGAAGTGGTTCAGATAGAAGTGATTGTACCCGACCTAAAAAGCCTCTGCATGTTTCTAATAAGCTCCACGAGCAGAAACGTGCTCAAACTAGGATCAATATTGGAGATGCTTTTGAAAAATGGAGAGAGGTTAGAACACAGAAAGGTTTACAGACCCATGCAGAGCTGGATAAACACTGAAGCTTCAGAGTCCACCACATGGTGACCTGAGTGAGCATCCACTCTAGAGAGGAGGGGGGGGGGGGGCAGCTCTCTATAATGTTATATACTGCTCCTTGGAGGGAGGGAGGGAGGGAGGGAGGGGTGTTATCACCTGTGTCATAAGTAGTATGTGCAGAATATTATTTGAGGTTTTCCTGCTTTTTGGTATTTGTCATATGGTCACCATGTTGATTTAAGCGTGAGAAACCAAAGCTCATGAAGAATTCTTTAAATTGTGTTCCTGTCTTTGCACTATGGCTCACACTGTGTGGCTTTTAATGAGTCAGAACTGCTCTCTGACACGTCTACCAGTACCACACGCAGAGCCATTGTTCCCTTCATAGCTAATTCCTGATAAGTGTTTTCCACAAGACGGACTCATACAGCCGAACTTGTTCTTTAAATAATGACCCCGGGCATGAAGGTGTTCATTATTCTGATCCACACTCCCACGGGCCAATCCATCACAATCAATCAGTCAATCAAGCGCTCTTTCCCGAGATGCTTTTAATCGTACCCATTTGTCACCCTTCACCCGCAGTTTTCAGAGCTCTGCGCGCAGCGGGGGAACGCACATCTGAAACTAAATGTTTTTGCGGCCATAATGGAACAGTCTGAGGAGAAGGTGTTTAAAAGCCTCGATGTAACCGCGGCCAAGTGTATTTCCAGTTACGTCGGGGGGGCTGAGCGAGCGGTGGCCACAGGGAGGCTGAGATTACAGAGTAAAGCCCTCCTCTTCATCCCTCAAGTAATAAAAGCGAAATGAGACTGACATTTCACTCTGGAAGACACACACACACACACACACACACACACACACACACACACACTCAGGCAGCCTGTCACACATGCACACACACTCTGAGAGCTGAGAGACTACAGGACAAACAGGGAGAGACACTGAGCAGGAAAATGGCATGTGCACACACACATTCACACAAATATGCACGGAGAGAGGCGGGAGAACAGAGAGCGAGAGAACAGAACGAGACAGACTGTACAGAGGAAGGAAATTCAACATTGCAAGTGAAACAAAAGCCACATCTCTAACTAATGAAAAATCTGAAAAATACTTCTTCTGCATCTTTTATTAAATTATCTGCGGTGAAATTAGTGAAAAAGAAACGACAGATTGCAGCAGATATATTAGATGTTAATGGTATATTTTATGAGGCAGGTTGATCTCACTTTGAAACCTCACATATGATGAATTTTTAAACGTTCTGATGGCATAGGGTTTTTTTTTAATGATGCAAAGCAACCCTATGGAAAACTGGTAGGAGTCTGTGTTTCTTTCATAAAATGCATTTGCAGTTTTCTTTTAAAAGATCTCATTATGTGCAGGAAGATGTACTTTGATGAAAGGAAGAACGACATTTTCACTTCTCCAACTTCGTTTTCAGTCAAACTGAATTTCTCTGTGCAGCTCATCCTACACGAGCCTCCACAAACTGGACAATTATCAAGCAGCAATCTGATCAATAACTCCACTGTGCATGCTGGATGGTGTTCATATTTCTTCATGTCTACATTCTTTATAAGAGCAACAGCAACGCCGGGATTCCCCCCAAGATGTTTAATGAAGAATTCCTAGTTCTGATTTTCCCAATAAAGCACAAGAGTCAAAATTCTAATTGTTAACTTTGAGGTATTTCACATGTCATGAAATGTGAAAACTCCAACACATACTGGCTTTAGAGTCATGGTCATACACAGTCTGCTTCCTGCTGAACAGTTTGAACATCCCAAGTTCCTCCTGCTGGTTCACGAGTTAAAACGAGCCCCCCTCAGGTCACAAACAAAAAGCGTCTGATGCCACCAGTCTGCTGACTCGTTTGAACAGCGGGGGCTCGAGTCATGCCAAGTTTTTTCCATCACTGTCCAAAACATTTGAGCTCCACTGATATTTATTGAATAGGTGCTTTTTTGCAGGAAAAAAAAAAAACATTAACATTTCATGAGATTTTCTCCCACTTCCATTCATCCTTTCAAAATTCAATATTTTATAATTCACCAGAAAAAATATGTGGAGGGAGAAAGCGGAGCCGGCCGGAGCCAGACAGAGAGCCAGAGACAGAATGAGAAAAACAAGGAAGCAGATAGAAAGAGTTATTAAGCGCATATTAATGTTTGCTCTCTGCCTCTCCTGAGATCTGCCCGTCGCTACTTTAAGCATGAATACTTAATCACACACCAAACACTGTCTAATTCCTCTCCCCCCAAAAATGCACAGAACAAGACAGCGCCGCAGAGACGGAGCGAGAGGAAGCGAAAAGGGAAAAAAAAAAGATTGAAATGTCACGGAGGCAGTGCTGGGATACTAATAAAGCTATGCAAATAGCAATTAGCTGAACCAATAACCTCTGAGTCAATACCAAGACACCAAAATGGGAATATCCCAGCGCCGGTGCTCAGGAGTTCAAAGATCACGCTGTGATTGGAGGTCACAGCCCACGCTGATAAGTGACCTGTTTTTCGATTTGAGCGAGTTGTAATTGTGGCCGCAATAAAGGAAGACCACTGATTGTGTCAATATGGGAACCTATAAGTGCGCTGTAAGAGCAATTTTAAGAACCTATAAGTGTGAGCACACATTTTCTGTAGCTGCCCCTCGCTCTTACTGCTAATTTACACGTGGGGGTCCATCAGCGCCACGGTTTTTAAGCAGCTGCACGTCACAGGAGAACTTGAAGATCCTGCAGGAATAAAGAGAAAAAACATGCAAACAACATGTTGCTTTGTCTTTCTGAGGTTGATTTTATATGCTTTATATGTGATTTTTTTGATCCAGCAGATGTCGCCCTTGAGCACCAGCATGAAACCAAAACAACTCGCGCTGCATTGTTGTGTTAGCATGCTAATGCTAGCGATCTTTATTATGCTGGTATCTTCACACTGCATGTAAATTTACCTGAAATGAGCGTGATCTAGAAACACAGTTAAGCAGTGAGTACAGTATGTTATTCTTCTTTTCTCTAGTCCCTCAATTAAACAACTTTTATACTCGAGGGGAGGAGTCAGCCGGCCGTCCCGGCGATGTAAACAAAGTGAAGATAGGACTCTGAAAACTCTGAAAACATCACAGACAGTGGGACTCGGGTGTTACACCCATTGTAGACAGTCATGACTCACAGAGTTATTTTCAGAGGATAAACTTGATTTATATTATATTTAAGTGTGAAAAATCACAAATAAAGACTTTGAAGTCTTCGCCCTTTTCAGAACACTCTGAAGACACACTTTTTCCCCGTGCATGTCAGTGTCCTAAGATCGCCTACCTCTCCACCCCTCAGCTTTCTGTGGGCCTGAAGGTCCAATGTGTCTGTTTATCCTCCAATTTGCTTTTACCACCATGTGCTGATTGAGTCCATGTATGTTATCTTATTGTGCAGCACTTTGGTCCACTCTGCTTTATAAATAAAACAGATTTGATTGGATTTGAAGGTTGCACCAATACAGCTCTAAGGTTTTTTTTAAATACAAAGTTTTTACATGCATGATTAACCGTTTGACAGATTTGAATTTGATCTTTATTTTTTTTCAAAGGCAGGAAGAAAAAAAAACAAACATCTAAGAGCCAAGAAAAAGCTTTGCACTAATACTTTTCCTGCTTCTCTGGAGATAAAATTAGCATAGGCAATTAGCAGGAGAACAACTCTGACAGCTTCTCTGAGTTTATGAACATGGGTGGCACCAGTGTGTGTGTGTGTGCGTGTGTGTGTGTGTGTGTATACTGCGTGTTCTGAGCTGAAAACACGGCTTCTTAATCAAGAACTCACAGGTGCAACCTTCGCGCTCCTCCCATGAAACACACACCTTCACAGTGTGAGATAAACAAAGTGAAAAAAAAAATCACTGTGCAACTTTGTGTGTGCGCGTGACAAAATGTACAAATTTCCCCCTGCGCGGTGGAAGTGTATCTTGATTTCACACTTTTTTTTTCCTCACACACAATAGGGAGGCATTCAGAACACAGTTACACGGCCGGGTACGTGGCGTCCGCCCGGGGGGCTGCTGCTGCTGCTGCTGCTCTGCTTGAATGAGGTCAGAATCTGCTCCCACTCGCAGAAACTGAAATGTAAAAAATGTCGCAGAATGTGTTTTTGTCTGACAACATAAATACAGAGATGTGGGGAAACATTGGAGAGAACAGAGCGATTGGAAAACATTATATTCTATTCCCTCTTTTTTTTATACACAACTCAAAGACTCTGAAGAGTGTGAGGTCGGACTTCATCAAGTGATTTAAGAAAACCTTGAAGGTGGAAGAAATCTGTTCTTATCAAATGGGTCCAAAATATCTTTAAGGGTCAGTTTTTTTCCACTGGATGGATTCAATAGACATTATTGTAGCAGCAATTTTTCAAGGTTTAAGTTGAAATCACAGAAACATATTTGAAGTGGACTTAATCGGGAGACCTGAAAACGGCCTTAAAGGGTTTTTTCTTTCTTAAGTTAACATGACACTTGTTCACACTCGCAGAAAACTCCTGAAAAACTCCTGAAGTTTCTCCCAACTAGTACAACTTCCTCATAGATTCCGAGTGAGCTGATGCGAGAATGCAGCAGGATATAATCAGGAGAGTGTTTGGGAGGGGTGGTGACGTTTATTCCATGTGATCGGTGCACGACCATAGACTGAATACACATGATATAGATGCTGCAGAATCTTCTTTTCTGCTCTGTTGTTGATATTGCGATTCTGTTGAATTACACGTAGCATTGATATAAAGAAAAATAATCTCTGTGAAGCGGACTCTGCTGCTTCCTCTGCCACTCCTGTGTCGTTCTTTTTAAGTCATGTCTTTCCTCGGGAGCGCCTAAGAGCTCATAAAGAGTCATAGCCTGTGATTTGGACTTGTAAATGGACACTGACCTGCAAAATAAAAAGGTAATGAACCACTCGGCTAAGACCTCCTCTATGATAAATGTTAGAATCAGTTATCATGATACAGATTATGTCAGTTCTGTCATTGATTGTCTGACTCAAAGGTTTAATGCAAACATTTTACAGAAACGATGGAGACATTGGATTTTACCCACAGAGTTGCTGAGCTGTCACCGGCAGTAAAAGTGTAAAAAAAAAAAAAAATAGAGTCATAAAAAAACCTTCTCAGTCATCTACTGTAAAAATCAATTTTTATTAAATCACACCCCGCGGAGTCAGAGCGGGGAGAGATTACTTCGGATGCTCTTCATTTGTCTCGAGCCTTTTAATCTGTGAAAAAAAGCCGGAATGACCTGTGCTAGACACACACATAAGCGCACCACAGCGCTGTGCGGGGGCCACTTTTGATGTGCTGTTAGTCCGGGGTGCGTAGCAATCAGGAGCAGCATGTAGCCCGAGGCTAGCAAGACACCATAAGATGTGGTGCGGAGGGAAAGGCGGGCGAGAGATGCAGCGGTAAGTGAATATGTGTCGATGGGTGATTTTTTGAGGAAACGCTTCTAAGTGTTTACAGAAGGCAGAGCGGATATAAAAGCAGAACGTGGGAGTTTGTCCCCTCAGTGGATTTCTGGAATGTGCTGTAATATTTTCATTTCATCTGCTTCAGAGGGAAAGATGAGCTTTCAACCCTCAGTGCTGCTGATGGAGTGTTTGGTCTCTCTAAACTGTGTGCAAGAATGTTCTGTGCTCAGCTTACGACTCTCTTTCTGCACTTGTTCTCAACTCTTCATGTTCTCGTACGTGTTTATGTGGTTGCATGATGCATGTGCCACATCCTTTGAGTCTCTTTGTATTTTACATCGTGTGTGAAAGGGTCCGTCTTGTCTCTGCGAGCAGGTCTGGCTGTGACACAGTTGCCACTAATTACAGATCAGGCAGATTAAAAACCTGGAGAGGAACGGGGCCAATCAAAAATCTCCCCTGGAACTCTCTCTTGCTTCTACACCTTTCCTTCTCTCTGTCTCTTTCATTTTCGCTGTTCATCACCTTGTTATTGCATTCCGCCCGTGTTAAACCTCTCTCTGCGTCCCCTTGACTCTAAAGTTATTTCACCGATAAGAACTGCACCGGGATGAAAAAACTCTATCTTCTTTTACTCCTAACAAGGTGAGGATAAACATGGAATCCCTTATGGATGATGCCAAGCAACTCAAATTCAATAAGGAATACAATTTCAGGCTAACTTGAACTCATCGGAGATGGAAAATGTATTTCAGCTCTTTAAACCTTCGGCTGTTTTGGTCCAGTTATTACTCTCTTTATCAAAAGCCTCAAACAACAGATATTAGGGAAGGCCATAGTCTTGTGTTCAGGACAAGGCAGGCCACTGTGAACGCTATTATCTCCAAAATGAGTGTTTTTCAAAGCAGGCTGCAGGGATGTATGATAGGGATATGATAGGGATATATAGTTGAAACTATAGAATACAGCAAAATGCATTACCAGAATGAACTTTAAGAACTTTGTTTGTCTTGTTAGCATTTTCTATAAACAATCGCCTCTCCAGAAACAAATGGGTGACATCTCTGAGGATACATCCATGTTTTATGAAAGGCTTCGTTATCCACTGCATTGTCAATTATTAAGTCCTCTGATTCCCCACAAAAAAAGATGGTGAAAGAAAAAGTCTAAATATGGGCTCCAAGGATGAATGGACTTGAGCTTGTAAAGCACTTTTCTAGTCTTCTGACGACTCAAAGCACTTTTACACCGCAGGTCACACCTACACATTCACACACTGATGGTAGAGGCTGCTGAGTAATGACACCATCAGAAGTAACTAATCCCAATTCATACACATTCATACACCGCTGACGAAGCAGCAGGAGCAACTTGGTGTTAAGTGTTAGTTGAGTACCTATTGTTTTAGTTTGAAATAAACATGCTTTGTCTGTTTAAAAAAAAAATGTTGCTTTAGGACCCAGGACCAGCAGAAACTCAGACTGCTATAAAGACTCGGACACATTCTGTAATGTCTCTTCAGTCGATTTCATGTTCTCGTAACTCAAGTTGCTGCTATACTTTCCATCCACAGAGCACTTTGGTGGGTGCAACAGTGGGATTTGTAGTTTTTGTGCCCAAGGACATGCACATCTGACATGTGGCTGTAGGAGCTGGGGATCAAACCCCCGACCATCTGGTTGAGAGACGACCAACTCTACCAACTGAGCCACAGCCACCTTGGGGTGCTGGTAGCCTAGCGGTTAGCGCACCATGTACAGAGTTCCAAGCAGGCGGTCCAGGTTCTGGTCTGGCCTGGGGCTCCTTGTCCTACTCTCTCTCTCACCCTGGTTTCAAACTATATCGACCTCGAAAAATATGGACTACAAAACTGCAGTACACAAACCAATTGGTGACGTCACTGTTGCTTCATTCAGCTCTTCTACACACTCTATGGTTTATGGGGAATATGTTTTTCTACACTTTGGGGAACCTTGAATGTCTAACTTCTGCAAGCAGAGTTTCTTTTTGTAACCATGAAGCTTCAGAGATCAAATACTGTTTTACTTTCAAAAGAGAACTTCTGAATATGATGATATGACTGCGAAATGTTGCATCATGAGAGGTGTTAATGTGTTGACGTCTATGTTTTCCAGTTTGCAAAAAAAAAAAAGATATGAATCAGAATATGGGGGAGTGCATAAATCTGCTGGTAAAAGGTTAATGGTCACACAGATGAATCAACAATAATCCTCCATAACAAAAAGAGACAGAGCAGGAAAAAAAACAATGACGAGCAGGAATCGAGGGGAGAGGAGACAGTGGCAGCTGCTTGGCAATGTCAAGACTGGGGATATGAGTGGAGCAAATGAGGATGAACCAGTCAGCGCTCCAGACAGGCAGCTGAATAGACAAAAAGACGGGGAGCGACAGGATGGGAGGGCGAGAGGGAGGAGAGGATTGGGGAGAGTGTTATTGTGAGCGTGGCAGAATCTGGGTACTGGGTGTCACTTTGGAACAATCAGGCCTGACGTTTCAGGTGGTGTGCAGGGGGGGAAGAGGGGGAAGGGGAATGTGTCTTCCAGGGGCTGCAGTATTTCCCATCCTTATCATAGTTGGAAATAAATACAGTGCCAAAAAAAAAAACACAGCCAAGGCCCCTTCAAGAAATGGCATCACCACCAAAACAAGCCAAAAATGATGAGATCTCAGGGACTAGCTCATTTTTTTGCACATTTTCCAATGAAGGTAACTTAACTTAATGAGCGTATAGACACCTCTTCTTAATCCTGTTGTTCAGCAGGCTGTTAGAAAACAGAGATTTTGTTGATGCACTACAGATTGGTGGCATTGTCTGAAATTTGAACACAGACCAGTTTGTGTTGAAGCCTCGTTCAAAGCTGAATCACAGCACCAAAGCTTCGTCATTTCTTTTTTTGGGAGGGGGTTATGGTGTCCAACAGAGCCCACATTCCTTCTGTCTTCTATTGGCAAAAGAAATGCACAGATAAATGGCAAAGCCTTCTTTTAACACTAGTTTGAGGAGATGCAGTTTGTGTTTCTCTACAACAGAAGAGATCCAAAAATTTAGCTGAATCTTTGCTTCATTTGAAAGAGAATTATTGGCACAGAACTCCCCAGAGACCTTGGAGACTCGAAGCAGCTTTGAGACAATCTTTTTTTTCCAATCAATCAATCAATTAAATGAGCACCAATAGATAAATGTAATCTCAAGACATTTTACAAAAAGAGCAGGTCTAGACCGTACTCTGATATTAGTTACAAAGACCCAACATTGATCCACCATGAGCACTAAGCAACATTTAGCAAAGTCACATTGGAAAGGAAAAACTTTAACAGGTAGAAACCTCGAGCAGAACCAGACCCGTGTTGAACATGACCATCTGCTGCAACTCTGAGAATGTGACAAAGGGCGAGAGAGAAAGAGAGAGAATTCACGCGCCATTTCTTTTTCCATTTGTAAGTATACCGTTATTCCCAGGATTGCATTCACTGAAGATGCAAAAGACTGTTCAATAAATAATTTGTAAAGGTCACATCCTGACAACATCCGTGCAGTCTGGAAGGTTAAAGCATCGGGTGATGAACTTTATCAGTCCCTTGGGTAAAATCACTTCCAATGGGGGGGGAACAAATGAGGTATTAAAACATTTTGAGAGAGGTGGTTCTGTGAGGCTCAGCAGGGATTTGGACTAGTTAGCACCAATCTGCCTTCAGCTTGCTATAATGTGAACATTTACTGTTTACTGTGTTCTGTTTTCTGATAAACAGAATTCACGGCTTCGGCTGATGGGCAATACGTTGGTTTTTCAAGAGTTGGACCCGTTGAAATTTGGCCATACGTGTGCATCAGAAAAAAAACAGCTTATTGGAAATGATCCTAAACGGAGATGGAAACCCACTCAATTGTTCTTGAGACATGTGTCTGCTTAGGATCATTTCCAATAAACTTTTTTTTTCTGGTGCACCCTGCTTCTCCTCCTACCAACCACACCTACCGCTAAACACACCGAAGTGAATCCTCCTAAAGCATTATCATAACACTCAGGATGACAGTAGAAAAGTGAAGGGACCACCAGAAGGATGCATCCTTTGGAAGAAACACCAGACTGATGCTAACCATTAATTGTATGTAAGATGGAGCAGCAGTCCTGTGCACACACTTGGGACAAGTCAACAGTTGCCATTGGACTCAGCATTGAGAAAGCAAGCCAACGCCTTTACAGTCTCTCAATCTAGAGTGCACAGGTATATAGGCTTATAGGCAGGGTTGCAAAGCCAATGAATACCCCCAAATAAAATCATCTTTCAGTTGGTCATTGGTCAATTACCAATGTTAAGAAGAATGAACCGTTACTAAGAAAGGCAGGTTGTTGCTAGGGACGCAGCTCTTACCACAGGCTCAGGAGGACCGGCTGTAATCGTATTAATCTACAGAAAGAAGTCTGGATAATTAGACGTCTGTCTGTTTTACTTTTGGGAGACGAGAGAAAAGGAGAAAGTGTTGCTGCTTACCAGCAGATAAGAGACATAAATCAAAGGAAAATAAACGGCCATCCGCTAATGATGTGTAGATCGTAAAACAGCCGAGAGAGACAACAGGAGGTTGTTTTTTTTGTTTTTCATGGTGTGAGTCAAGGAACAAGAAAAGAAGAAACATTTAGAGAGAAAGAGACGATAAAATGGTGAGCGGGGGGGACGGAGAGAAAAGGAGATACAAGCGGGCTAGTTGACTCAGAGGAAGTGTTTTCATGTTCTCTCACTCTTCTCGCCTTTCCATCCTTTTCTATTTCCATCTCGCTACATCTCTCAGTCTTCTCGCTTCTCTCTCTCTCGGGTATTGTTCCCTTCGTCAAGAGTTGTCATGACATTGCCGTTTATTTCTAATGTTTGACATTTCACCCTGCGCCGCTCGCGTGAAAGGAACACACTAGGATGAATGCACCGCGATCTTCAAAAGGCACCTTTAGTTATAAGCCAGCGTTCCCCCCCCCCCTATTCTTACACACTCGGCAAGCGGATAAACACCCTCTGCACTGACGCATCAGCATACACACAAACGTGCTCGTAGAGAGAGAGAGAGCTGCATATACGGGCGCAGAGGTGCATTTAAAAAAAAACAGAGAGATCTATCAGGCTTTTTCAACCTTTCATCTCCGAGCCGAGAAAAGCAGGTTACTGACTCCCACAACATGTTTCAACCCACAGCTGCATCCTCTCCTCCCCCCCTCCATTTACTATATGTGGGATCAAATTAAGGTAGTGGAGGAATTTAAAAAGATGTGGGCTGTGGTCTGAATAGCTGTGCAGGCTTTTTGGCCGTTCATTGTGGCGCTCTGACATTCAGGATAAGAAAAGGAGAGGATGATCTATTCTCTCTTTCACCCAATTATTCCATCTCTTGATGCTCCGATAATCATTTCAATCTCATCGGTCTCCTTTGTCTCCCCTTTTCCCATCACCATCAAAATGATCCCATTCTTTCCCCCCTGCCTTCCATCTTTTCCTGGGCTGCAAACGGTCTAATTTTACATCAATAGACAACTACTAAATAGTTATTAATGCATGTAATTATAAACTCTGTTACGTAAAGCCTCTACTCCTAAAACCTGAACAATGCATGAAATGGAATTTGAAATTCTATATGTGGACAAACATTACAGATTGATTTCTGTTATATTTACGTGTAAAATGTCACACATTCTGCCTTTAAGGATTATGGATTCAAACCTGGGCCGACTTGGGGCCTGCGAACTAACCACTTGGCCACCAGGACCCAAATCTTTCCGTTGTTTGTGGCAACGAAAGAATGAGGGAATGCATTGTTAAAGGCTTTATATGCGATTTTTTGATCCAGCAGATGTCGCCCTTGAGCACCAGCATGAAACCAAAACAACTTGTTGCATTGTTGTGTTAGCATGCTAATGCTAGCGATCTTTATTCTGCTGGTATCTTCACACTGCATGTAAATTTACCTGAAATGAGCGTGATCTAGAAACACAGTTAAGCAGTGAGTACAGGATGTTATTCTTCTTTTCTCTAGTCCCTCAATTAAACAACTTTTATACACGAGGGGAGGAGTCAGCCGGCCGTCCGGGCGATGTAAACAAAGTGAAGATAGGACTCTGAAAACTCTGAAAACATCACAGACAGTGGGACTCGGGTGTTACACCCATTGTAGACAGTCATGACTCACAGAGTTATTTTCAGAGGAGATACTTGATTTATATTTAAGAGTGAAAAATCACAAAGACTTTAAAGGAACATATCTCTTTCATTTGAAAATGAGAAACTGAAGCTTGATAACTGAATATTTGATTTGGAAAAGAAACGTGTTGTGCAACTTGTTAAAACATAAAAGCAATCTGGGTGAGGCTCTTGTGTGTTGCTGTCCAACGTGTAAGAGGAGACAGTATAATGGCAACACAAGATTTTCTATTCGTATCCAGTGAAATCTTATCAAATGGTGGTGAAGGCCTTAATATGAGGCTGTCTGGGAATCCATCAAATGAAAACATTTGCTGAGGAGAGAAAAGATAAGCAACAGCGCAGCAGAGCAGCGGGTCGATAGGCCGCCACCAACAAAAGCAGGGTTTTACTCAAAATGGATTAGATGGCCTTACTTCTAAACTGCGTATTGCAATTGACAGCTGGGGCCGGATCAAAGCCAGCGCCGTGTGAGATCCTGGCAAGGTTTGGTCAATTCCCATCAAGTCAACTGGACGTGGAATTTGTCCATAGGTGCCTGATCCAATTCACGGCGCTGACGCTGGACGTGGAGTGAAATTGAACAGTGGACTGAGAGAGCGAGGGGGGTGGGGGGGGGGTGGGGGGGTGTTATTGGTCTTTTCCTTTACGCTGAGGGAGACAGAAGGAGAAGGCCACTCTCTCTGAGGTGTTGTGCACACCTTGTAGGCTGCCAAGCCCCATTAGAGGGTGACAAACAGACGTCCGCTCGGCTCGGCGCTGTCAGACCCCGGTAATGAAAGACACATCAGCCTTTAGAAAAAGCAGAGGAGGGGGAGGAGGGGGAGGAGGGGGAGGGAGAACAACAAGCGGCCGTGCACTGACACAAACACATTTTAAGACTTAACTGCTTAAATGCAACTGCAAGAAAACATGTTCCTGAAACTCTGCAAAAAAAGGAACGACAAGGGACAAGAAAAAAGACATTAAAGAGAATCATGCAAACGTGCAAAGATAAAAGAGAAACACTTGAACAGGAGGTGTTACAAGATTTAATGAAAGGGGGGGAAATAATGTGAAGGAATGAGAGAGCGCGGGGTCCTCTGCGACTCATTCAGCTACATGTGCGAGCGCTGCGCCATTAAACTACACGATGTGTCAATGATTTCCTCCGTTTCAGCCATATTGCTTATCAAATGATTCAGTAGTTGTAAAGCACTAACATAACAAAGCATCTATCTGTTCTCTTCATAAAAAAAAGCTGGTTTAGATGGATTTTATTCCCTTGCAGTTTGTGAGGCGTGCGAGAATCTATAAGTACATAATAAGGAATTACACACACACACAACAGCAGGAAGGTGCAGCTCCTTTTGAGCGGAGCAGTTTGGGAGTCTTGTCATCATAACCTATGGACGCTAGAAAGAGTCTTTCTCCCTGATGCAGAGGGGGATATCAAGGCAAGATTGTGTCCCCTCTCCTGCTTTGTAATCTTACCAGAGAGGAAGGATGAGACTCGGCTCCCTCCGGAGGGAAATGTGTTTCCTCGACGTGGATGTGGAGTGAGAGCACGCGGCCTTATCAAATCTATATATTTCTCCCTCAGCTCCCGGCTTGAAAGAGTAGGAGGACACGGGGAAAAAGAGTGTGAGAACAGAGTGCTCGGTGGTTATCGAATTGATGATTTAATAATGTTTTGCAGCACATCTCATGTTGCATTGCTCACTGTTTCATCCCCTCAAGTCAACCAAAGACACATATGGAGACAGCAGGGGGGGGGGGAGTGCTTAGGTAGGTGAAATACAAAAAAGTGACACATGCTTTTTATGTCACAAGAGGTTAAAAGCTAGGGGGGGGGAACAGATATATTTGTTACAATTTGTTGGATGAAAAGGATTTCTTGTAATCTTGGTCAGAATCCTCTCAGAGTCCCAGCTTAAGAGTGATTCAGGAAGTCAGAGCGAGGAAGAGACAGATTTTTTTAAATATATTTTGTTGGGGTTGGGGTGGAGGCTTTTTATGCCTTTATTCAGAGGTAGGGCGGTGGATTCAGAAATCAGAGAGAGAGAGAGAGTGGCAGGTAGGAAGCCACGGGTAGGATTCGAACGTGGGATGCCCGCTTGGAGGAAACCACTAGGCTACCAGCACCACCTCCCCCTGCGCCTCTCAGAGCTTCTGTAAATCCCGGTTTAGGTTCAGAAAAATCTATAAAAGTTTTTACCAGCTCGAGCAAACGGCAAAAAAGGGAAAAAGACCCTAAAGTCCCCCAGAGTGGGGTTTTTATTCTTTGAACGCATGAATGCATGTGTGTGTTATCGGTGTGTGTGTGTGTTGGTCCCTCTCAATAGAAAACGACACACTGACATTTCCGATGTGTTGTGGATGCTTGAAAAGCAGCACACCATGAGTAACGCCAACACCACTGAGCCATTCAATACCGGCCTGACAAAATCATTACGCTGCTTCCTCTGAGGTTAAAACCCTGCTCTACACGGCCACTTAGGAATATGGATCGGACTTGTAAAATGGTGAAAGGGCAGGTTAATGCAATCAATTATTTTTTAACAGTAATTGCTATGCAAGAGTCCTCGACATACCCACACAGACTATCTCTGTGTAATGTAATGGGCCTGGATTGGGTCCTTTGTGTGGGCTTTTTTGCTGCAGTTGGCCCCTGGTGACATTTAGAAAGGGACAAAAGATCAGCTCTTTGGAAAAATTACATTTTATGGTTGGGTACCAATTTTAGGTGCAATTAAACACTGTAAAGCCCAAGAGAGTAATCAGGGGGAGTATCTCCCATACGGCTGCAAAATACTGGATTTTTGTAAAAGACATGTTACGCTGTTATTTCAACCCGATTTCAGGATGTTTTCTTGTTGTCAAGTTATAACCAACCACAACAAAACCTTTTCAGGTCAATGACCCACTGTTGTTGTCAAAACCTTTAGGTTTTACACTAAAATAATCTAAATATATTAACTTAATCTATGTTATATATTTGTTGTTGAGTTCTTACATCACCTCAAATATTTCCAACAGTTATCAAAGCCAGAAAAAGCTGTGATTTTATAGTTGTAACGGGACGTGTCTTGTAGTGGCGGCCGCCATGATAGAACCACCATGATAGAACCACCATGATAGAACCACCATGATAGAGCCGCCATGATAGAGCCGCCATGATAGAACCACCATGATAGAGCCGCCATGATAGAGCCGCCATGATAGAACCACCATGATAGAGCCGCCATGATAGAGTCGCCCTCGTTAATGGTGAATAAGCCGAATGGTACATAAAACAATTGATTGCAAATTAGTTGCTTATTAAAAGCCTTTAAAGGCCAATATGTTCGTTTTTTGGGGCTTTTGATGCCTCTATTAGAGAGAGAGGATGGTGGATAGAGTCAGAAACTTTGGCTTGAGGGAAAAAAAATGGGTAATGACATGTGGGAAGGAGGAGCCACAGGTCAAGTTCAAACTCGGGCTGCACAATTAGTGGACCGCAGCCTCCGTACATTAAATCAGAATCAGAAATATTTTATTGATCCCAGAGGGAAATGCGATCGTTACAGTTGCTCCTAAATATACAATATAGCAGTAGAAATATAGTAATAAAAATATTCATCAAATAGAATAGGAATGTAAGTAAGATTTCAATAATAGGTACAAGAAATATTTACACAAATAAGAGTCAGATGGAATATATACACACATTTTCAAGATTATTGTTTGTTTCAATATTGCACTTTGTTATCATGGACATATTATTCATTATTATTATATTGCAGTTTTAATAAATAATGAGTTAGAGAGGAATGGGAGAGGAAATTAACCACCATGTCCACCAATGACCAACTTTCACACAACTTTGTGTTGCCTGTCATGGGCATGGATCACACTTTGTTCCCTCTGATGGTTTTGTTTCTACTCTCTCTTAATTACAGAAGGCTCAGTTAAGATACAGCTGGAGAAACATGCAAGGTGCAAGAATATGACAGGACTAAGAATGCAACCTAAAGTCCGTGTTAAAGTCAAAACAGAGTCAACAGATTTATAAAGCAAGCTTCTCGACCACTGGTGTAGCAGCATGCGCAGGCTTGAGGAATAGATGTAGATTATTAAAATGGTAATGAAGATGAACTGCGAGCTAACGTGTCTAATGATAAAAGTTTGCCTTTTGGTCTCACAGTGCAGCCATGATGAGCCGACGTGTGAAATGACCACATGGTGGCTCCAATTAAACTAAACCAGCAGCAGAAACCAAAGAACATAGAAACTAATCCATGAACATCTTTTCTTAGTAATTCTGTTAAATGTGCATCTAACAGGTCTGAGACTACAGTCTCCATCGCATCATCAACAACGTGGCTTATATCGTTGTTTATACTGTGAAGCCCTTTTTCATAAAACCTCAACATGGATTTGACACGGAGCTACAACTATGAGCAAATGAGCACACAGCACATGAACACACACAGCGGGGGGGGGGGACCCTCATTACAGCAAAGAGTTGGTGCGGGGGAGACGCGGCAGGGGTGGGGCTTGTGAATAAAGCAGCATGGGGGCACGATATTGAGACTTCTTGCGTCAATCTGTTAGTCACCGTGTGGGGTCTGCATGTACAGCTTGACCACGAGGCTGCGGGGGTCGACGTGGTGTGCAGAGGTGTCGACGGATATGACAGCGAGAAAGCTTTTCATTTAGTCGTCAGAGGCGAGGAGAAATCATCCTGCTGGGTTTACGGATGTCACCAAAACCAGAGTTTGGTTTAAAACATCCACAACAAAGTGAAGAAGCAATAAGGAAAGTGTTTTTGTCTGGTGGAGAGGGTTTCTGTAAGCAGACATCTGTCACTTTGTGTTTACATCATGTTTATAATTCTTTAAATGATCTAGGGTACTAGTGATTCTGTGTATTTTCTTCATACAATCTTCCATACTCCTGTTATTGTTTGTATAAATCCTTTAGTCTCTTTAGTAAAGCCATAAGAAGTCCCTTGGTGCTGAAAAAAAACTGTCATCACTCACATTTGCTGTTTCCAACGCTCTCAGAGAATCAAGGACGAAGACAGCCGAGTGCTGCCCGCGCTCTTTGATTGACAAGCCGTCTGGAGGAAAAAGAAAAACACAGCAATAAGCACTAACCAACCAACGATTTGGCATAGAAAAAAGCAGGTGGATGTCACAGGTGAGAGCTTTTAAAAGCCTGCTTTGGTGTCACAGGGAGCCGCTGATGTGAGTACTTTGTGTAACAGGAATAGCGCTCTTTTAATGACCGACTTAAGTAATGCGATTCATTGCTTCTGACAGTCGTGCGCTGTGGCAAATCACACTATAGCAACCGCAGAGCACGCAAGCGTCTTAAAAGCCAGAGTGAGAGTAACCTTCTGCTTCCCAGCCCACGCTGAAGACAGACGACAGCTACTTAGCCTTTTCCAATTATGACTTTAAGTTAATTGAGAGGAACGACAAGCACATTTCAGACGGTGTCGTTTAAAGTGATGGGCACACAGTATTAAAACTTGTTTATGGAAATAACACGAGTGTAATATCCATATATTCTTCATAATATGTTTATCCTGTGCCGCACACACTGTTTGTCATGCTACTTGAGGCGCAGCAGAGACTTCAATCCCAAGGTTTGAACGCTTTGAATCTTGCACTGTGGCCCATGTGCATTTCAGGGGGAGATTTAAAGGGCCTTTCTCTCTGCAGTTCTGCTAATTTGATTTTTAAGTCTGGCGAGTGGTTGAGGTAATATAGGGGCTGAGCTGTCATCCCGGGGACACCTCAAACTCTTGCTAATGAACAAGGATGCAATGCAGGCCGGCAAACTTCATCAGTGGCTCCAGAGAGAGAGAGAGAGAGAGGACGAGGGAGAATATGGGTTAGGGAAGAGATGGGAGAGAGCAAAATCTGGTCCCTTTAATTCAGTTTAACACACAGGACAAAACAAACAAATGGACTTGAACCTAATCTGCACAGAAGACAGAGGTGAACAAGGTATAACGGAAGTCCAAACAATGAAAGTAGCGGAAATTAGAAAACAAAATAGAATTGAAGTGTGTGCGTAGGATTTTAATTGAGAATTGAAAGCAGGCGTTTCACCCAGTGAGAAAGTTTGAATATAAATTTTGTTTGATTTCAAAGCAATACTACAAAGCTTAGCAACGCATCTGTCAGTGCTGTCAGATGGGGCTCTCTTAAGGGAGGTGTCCTACTGTCATTCCAACTTTGTACATTTTGAGCAGGTGGTTTAAAGAGTCCATATTCTGTCCTTTTTGGGGTTCGTATATTTAATCTATGTTCCTACTTTTGTACGTTCACAATAGATAAAGTTTGAAAAAAGTGTCTGTTTTCATGAACTGCTCCTCCTTGCTCCCTCTCCACTCTGAGTCCGTCAGCTACACTCTGTTGAGCCCACACTGTTAGACCCCACGTGGGCCAAGTCTGCTCTGATTGGTCTGCCGATCCGCTCTGTCGTTATTGGTCAGTTGCTCAGCACGCTTCTTGGAAATTTCAACATGAGCTGCAGGGCTTGCCACAACGAGCCAATGGGCTTCGATCAGTGATCTCACACTGACAAGGGGGGCTAGAACCGAGCGTTACATGCAGCTAATGCTGCAGCTAACAGGAGGGCGTAGGAGAAGCCGCGTTTCCGCAGACTTTTATTTTTTGCAAATATATGTGCCTAAACATGCACAGGACACTTGGAAAACACACTAAAGAGCAGATAAAACCTGAAAAAGCAGAATATGGGACCTTTAAAGTTTGTCGGCCCGCCCGAGGGCCCACACTTCCCTGGGGCCCCAAGCAGTTGCCTGCCTTACCTGTTGACAAGCAGCGCCTCTGGTTACTTTAAAAATAATCATCTGTGATGCCTCACTCGGTTCCCTGTAAGGGTTTGTTTATCAGTAACTGTCATGGGAATCTTGACTGCAGGTTTTGAAAAAGAAGAAGACGCCATCCCATTGGTTTGGTTCTGTAAATGGGGTTTTATACTTAAGTTTACTCGGGTGATAAGATAACAGATGAGACAAGAGCCATCTCTACTGGGTTTGTAACGTCATGACATGAGCAGGTGCTTTAAATCAGAATTATGGCTCCATGTGAAATGTCCACAGAAAAGGCAGAAAGTTGAGTAATGCATCCCTTTCATGCTCGTCTCCACATTGGAGTCTCTGGAGTAGTGGTCAGTGAGCTCCGAGGCAACTTTGATGAATTAATCCAATAGAAGAAATCGGTCTTTCAAATGTAAAGAGCACCTTGGTTCTGGAAAGTAACTGATGAAGGAAGGAAGGTAGAGGGGCACGAATCGGCTTGAGAGGAACGGTGAATGGACGGACCTGAAAGAAACTGACGGCACTGAAAAGAGAGAGTAAGAGAGAGTAAGAGAGAGAGAGAGAGAGAGAGAGAGAGAGAGAGAGAGTAAGAGAGAGAGAGAGAGAGAGAGAGAGAGAGAGAGTGTGTACCAGAGCGAGTCAGGAGTAGAAACTCTGTCCAGTTCAGTGTGGTGTGCAGGAAAAAACGTAAGGACAGAGGTGCTGATTGTCAACAGGCAAGGCAGGTAACTGCTTGGGGCCCGAGGCCAGTAAGGGGGCCTCGAGGGGTGACAAACTTTACACCACTGCAGTGGCTCCAAATGTGCAAATTTTCCAATGACAGTAGGAACCTCACTAAAGGGGCCCCATCTGACAGCACTCACCCTCGTTGTCCTGCAAAGGCATAGCATGCATTACTGTTTTGACAACCAAAGACCAAAGAAAAAGGAGCAGAAAAGAAGAGGAGTAAGCGTTGGAACACTGGTGGTGATAAATGTAGGTTGGAGGGCCCCCCAATGAATTTTTGCCCCAATAGAATAGGGCCCCAATAGACTGTAGACAATGCCGATCCCAAACAATATCTGAGATATAAACTTCCAGGTCAGCCTTGGATTTTGAGTCTACCAGAAAATCAAATTTTCTCTCAATAGATGAAAAGAAAATGGATCGTTCTTCATTACTTTAAAAGATGTTAAAGAAGTAGGACTGACCCTCCCTCAATGCAAATCTTCAACAATTTGTTCGTCAGAGCCTCATTCTTCTGCTACTGTAGTTTCACAGTCGAACACAAGGACCATTCCGGCTATACGGTGGTTACTTTGGATTGTTGGTGGCAGCACAAACTCCTGACGGGTTGTGGTTTCATTTTCATCTACCTAGAGTTTGAACCAAAACGGAAATTGAAACAGCCAACTTTAGAAATCCCAACCTTACTGCTCTTAAAACAGAAAGGTCCAAAAGGTCTCAGGGACACGTTTCAATTGGACCAAAATATTAGGAGATCAATCCTATTGACATGATGTATAGGACAACATTTTGGCTTCAGAACGCCATTGAAGAGAATTGATTGCAGGTTGCATGATCCAACATCTGCTCGAGCCCACCTGGTTGCAACAAATTGAGACAAACAGCTAAATTGATTTTTTTTTTCTCATTTTTATCAAAGTTAAATTTCTAAACCTTTCAATCTTCTATTTGCAAGACAGATTTCTGTGAAAGGTGACAGATTGCATCAAGCAAGAGTGTGATCGACTGTTCTGTGAGCTTATTATTTCTTGAGTTAGAGTGTGACTTAACTCTGGTTCTTATCACTTACTTAATTACCGTCATTGACTTGGCATAAATGGAGTACACTGTAATTATTTAGCATGCAAAAAAGAAAGATGAAATAAACTCTGCTCTTCATGACAGACCCCGGCATATGTTTGCTCACGGCAATTACTGCAGATTTTACACGCATGCTCGCGGCAGTCGAACATGTACTTTTTGGCAGAGAGTAATACTGGTGCAGAGACATTCCTGGGGGCAATTTCATGTCAGATTTCAGCCCTGAGGAATTTTAAAAGCCTGAATGTAAAGTAAAGCTCAGCCCTGCAGCTCCGAGGAGAGCACATTAACAACATCAGGAAGGATTTTATACCCAAATGAAAGTGCAATGCGTTCTAACTTTGCAGAACTCGATGCATTACACTTTACACACACATCTCTGTTGGAGCACTCTTAAAACGAGAGAAGGTAAACAAGCTGATAAGTTTCAATTGAGCATAAACTCAATCAGGGCGGCTGGGATTGGCCTCATGAGGGTGAAGCAATGTGACAGGCCTAAACCGGTTAGACGCTAGGTTTATCCAATTACAGCTCAGCAATAAGCGATCCCAGAAACCCCTCTATTCCCAGATCGGCTTCATTGCTCCCTCTCTCTCTCCTCGCAGTTTGAAACTTGACCCACCATCTGTATCCATACGCGGCTGACGGATGCCCTCGCATTAAGCCCTGACACTACTTGAGATGAGTGTGTGCGCCTAACGTCTGCCAATCTGCCATCCCTCTTTGTGCCCCTGCCCCGCTACACGCAAATATTCAGACACTCTGATGGCGTCGTTTTTTTCACTCTAGATTAGCGTAGAGTTGTCTGCAAATGATGATAATGAGACACTCTGTTTCCCCCCACTCTGGCCGTTTGAGAGACAGTCAGACGAACGGATAATCTGGTTTGCGCCGAGGGCCTCACCGTCGCGTTGACATTAGTGCTAAGACATATTAGCACATTAGCATGAATGGGCAATGATGTGTTCGCAGTCAGTTAAGCGGAGTATTATAGCGGCTGTGTTATGGTTATGGGGATGGCTTTATGGAGTCGGCGACAAGTCCATTGATCTCCAGACGCACCTGCTAATGCCAACACTTCCGAGTAAACAGCCACATAGTCTGAGATCAGTGACAAAGATGGAATTTACAGAAAGAAACTGCAGCATGAGCAAATCAAAAAGTTAGCTCGATTAAATAGAAAGGCTAAAGGAAGGTGTTTTCTTTCAAACTTGGGACGGAGAAAGTGATAAAAAAAAGCAGGTTCTTGCTATCTTAAGGATCGCAGTAAAGCGACAAGACTAAGTGAACCGGTTCCAGAAAGGAAAGAATCTATTTTGATCCTAATTTAGCGGTCTGGATTGTCCCTGGAAAGCAGCAGCCCAGCAGTCTAGTCATTACACGCCACAGGCCATAGACACAGATCTATAAATGTTTGGTATTAAACGGACCCATTGATGGTCTGCCCTCACTCCCTTTGCTCTCGTTAATGGAGCTTTTATGAATCTCAGGCCTCATTTGTCTCTCATGGTTTGGGGCTTTCTGCAGTCTGAATTGTGTAATAATGGCAAACCCAATTTGCTTTGTGCTACGTTAATCTCAACACGCCCCTTCTCTTCTCTTTCATGCTTGCCTAACTGCATTCAGCTCATTCATCAATGATTCTATTATCACTCTGTTCTTCTGACTGTGCACGTGTGTGTGTGTGTGTGTTTGGGGTGGAAAAAGAACTCATAGAATAAACCCAATTTAAGCCACTGTACTCATAACAGACGAGTAAAGCAACAATGAGGAAATTGTATAAAAAAGCCATTAGCGACCGCGCCATTATCTTCGATTTTTTTGTTCAACATAAACCAAAAACATTTCCTCAAACAATTGGAGCGTTTTTTAATGAATGAGTTTTTGAAAAAGTACGAGAATGTGGACACAGAAAAGCTTCTGTTTAAGCCGACGGTTTTAAAGGAAATTACCGAGTGAGGTTAAAGGACTCACATCAGTTCGGGGGGAAACAGAACAGCCATGCAGGACTGTGGTGACAAAGAGACACCAGTTACTGTTACTGCCAGAAAATGGAAACTGACAAATCAATGACCTTTTTTTCAACAGACTGCACATCATAAAAATGTGTTTTCATGTTTCTATCATTATCCCTGTAGTGCATATGAATAGAGACAATACCCCTCTTCATGGAGACAAAGATGCTTTGAATGGAAGCATAAAGAGTGTTCCTTTTTATTTGGCATTTATTTAATGCTTTGGAAAACAGACGGTATAAATTCAAAGAGAAAGAAAGTAAAGGGACGGATGGGTATAACAGAAAAGGTCCAGGATCTAATACATTAAAAAAAAAAAAAAATGTGCTTCTACAGATAGAAAGGAAATATTGAAAGGGAGCCGAACAGACAAACTTTTTTTCCACCTGTTATAAAACATATACCAACTGTGTTTTCAGGCAGTTGTTGCGTAAATGAACGGCCAAAACACAACAAAAGTTTAGCGTTTTTTGCTGAAAGGCCAATTGGATAAAGGATAGCGGCCATGAGTTTTGGAGGGCTTTTTTGTAGCATGTGTTTTGACAATTGTATTTTAATATGGACAATGCATCTTCCATTGAAGGATGGAAGGAGAAGGAGAAGCCAAATACCCCCAAGACGGGGGCAGACATGTTGCATTGGTGACATGATATGGAGCCAAGACATGTACAGAAGGGAGCTGACTGACTCAGAATCAGTGGGAGTGATGAGATGATCAGGAAAACCAAAGCTTTGTTTGAAGAATTAAAAAAAAACCTGATAAAACCTTTTCTTTTTAAGAATTAAGCTGGAACACCTTCTCATTATGTCAGTGCTTGTGCATATTTAACATCCTAATGAATAAAGCTCTTTGATGATAAATCTCTTCATCATGTAAATCAGGTTTTGTATCTGGTATCAAGTATGTCTATCAAGTTGATTATCTTGATTTAATATGTAAGACATCCATCTACCCCGTGGATTTCCTAATTCTTAAATATATGGAGCTGCTCCCACTGGAATACATGATTCAAGCTCCCAAGGGAGGTCGAACAGAATGTTGCGGGACCGTCTGCTATGTCTTGTTCCATTTCCCTGAGGACCTGTGGCTCAGGTGTGAGGTGTCTCTTAATGTGATCGAAGA
The DNA here is from genome assembly GCF_963930695.1 of Labrus bergylta. Classification (NCBI taxonomy): domain Eukaryota; kingdom Metazoa; phylum Chordata; class Actinopteri; order Labriformes; family Labridae; genus Labrus; species Labrus bergylta. The sequence continues at coordinate 2,387,686 of NC_089217.1, forward strand.
AGAGGTCAGGAAGGCGAGTGATGGCAGGTTGACCATTGTGTCTACGACTACTACTGGTGTTTGAATGATTACCCTTTAAGCAACTTAAACCTAAAATAACTGGATTTTTGTGGTTCATTAAGATGTAAATACAGAATAATGCCTATATTCATCTGTATCCAGGCCCAAAACACACGCTCTTGCTTTTATTAATTGGATGGAGCAGTCAGTCAACAAAGTCTGAGCGACGTCAACTACTGGTTTCTGAACGCCGTTTTTTTAAACAAAACCAAGATGTTGGAAATGCTGACTCGATCAAACTTTCAGTCAACCTTCTGACAGGCAAAGAGCCGGAGCTGAGGCGGGCCTTAAGCCCCCTGACGAACTGCTACAACACTGCAGCTTGCACTTAGATGGGTCACCAGAGGGGCTACTAATTATGCATAACTCTTATATTTCATAAAATCAAAACAGGTGAGTTAGGGTTAGCGTTAGGTAAAAAAAATACCCTCTGTACAACGTGATCCGATAAAGAGATTAAGCAATCAGACCAAAATGTTTTTTGGTACCAGGCTTTAAACATTTTCATTTCTGCTGCCAAAATATCCATTTTTATATTGGGTGTGTATGGGAGTTCTAGGTCTTTTGGAGCGAGCCAAGTGGACACTCATGGAACTGCAGAGTTTTGCACTTCTGCATTGGCTTCATTTTTCAACACTGGAAGTCGCTTCTTGCTAAAAAGTCAAACTCAGGGCTCAAAAAAGGAGGATTTAATCAAATTGGTCACATCTCATTAGCCTTTATACTTCCAGTGACGTCGTGACCAGGCAAAATGTCAGACAAAATTAGGCCTCTGACTTGGTTTTCCATGTTGCAAAGTGGTCTGAAACTGTCTAAAAACCACAAATACCAACTGTACCATTATGCTGCTACATAAAACAAACCTATAACCACAACGTTTGGCCAATGCACAAAGAAGGTAATACTAGTTGTTGCAAAACAAGAGTAAGGATGTAAGGTGAAAACTAATCATCATGCATCCCTCAGTTGTCTATTTAAAGTATTTGATACCCAAAATCTGACTGCCACTCACAAACTTTCCGCGAACGTGTAGCCTTTGTGGAGGTATTTGGTCGTGGAGTGCTTTTCAGTTTAATCCATTTCTCTGTATTACCTTCTCTGGTACTGATTTATTTGACTCAGTCCGGCGAGTGGTTACATGAACAGGTACTGCTGAGTGTTTTATCCAGACTGGCATCACTCTCCTGCAGAGAAGTAAATGTGTGCTGATTAACAATTTCACCGGCTGAAAATCAGACAAAACAGTCCCTGTAGCTGCCAACAGATCTGCACATGCTTAATCCTATTTTTTAAACTTTAGCTCACAATGGCTTTGGTTATCCCTAAATGACTGCTGTTAGAATAAAAAGCCCAGTTCCACCTTCTTCAAATTTAATGGTGGAGTTCAATGAGGATTTCAAAAATGATGTCCAGAATATTGTGTCTGCCTTGTTGATTTTGATGGCAGTCCTTGGATGTCTGTCTACTGCAGACGGCTGCACAGAGAAATGCATTTAAGGCGTACTTCACTGGTTTCCTATTTGTAACCTTTTGTCAATCATAATCTGTTCTGCAGCCTCACAGATGATACAGACTGAGGGAGGAGAGAGGGATGGAGATTGCATCATGAAAGTGTAGTACATTTTAGAACAGAAAAAAAACAAACCCTTTGAGCATATACAGTGGGTACGGAAAGTATTCAGACCCCTTTACATTTTTCACTCTTTGTTTCATTGCAGCCATTTGCTAAAATCAAAAAAGTTCATTTTATTTCTCATTAATGTACACTCAGCACCCCATCTTGACAGAAAAAAAACAGAAATGTAGAAATTTTTGCAAATTTATTAAAAAAGAAAAACTGAAATATCACATGGTCATAAGTATTCAGACCCTTTGCTGTGACACTCATATTTAACTCACATGCTGTCCATTTCTTCTGATCCTCCTTGAGATGGTTCTGCTCCTTCATTGGAGTCCAGCTGTGTTTAATTAAACTGATTGGACTTGATTAGGAAAGGCACACACCTGTCTATATAAGACCTTACAGCTCACAGTGCATGTCAGAGCAAATGAGAATCATGAGGTCGAAGGAACTGCCCAAGGAGACAGAATTGTGGCAAGGCACAGATCTGGCCAAGGTTACTAAAGAATTTCTGCAGCACTCAAGGTTCCTAAGAGCACAGTGGCCTCCATAATCCTTAAATGGAAGAAGTTTGGGACGACCAGAACTCTTCCTAGACCTGGCCGTCCAGCCAAACTGAGCAATCGTGGGAGAAGAGCCTTGGTGAGAGAGGGAAAGAAGAACCCAAAGATCACTGTGGCTGAGCTCCAGAGATGCAGTAGGGAGATGGGAGAAAGTTCCACAAAGTCAACTATCACTGCAGCCCTCCACCAGTCGGGGCTTTATGGCAGAGTGGCCCGACGGAAGCCTCTCCTCAGTGCAAGACATATGAAAGCCTGCATAGAGTTTGCTAAAAAACACATGAAGGATTCCCAGACTATGAGAGAAGATTCTCTGGTCTGATGAGACCAAGATTGAACTTTTTGGCTTTCATTCTAAGCGGTATGTGTGGAGAAAACCAGGCACTGCTCATCACCTGCCCAACACAATCCCAACAGTGAAACATGGTGGTGGCAGCATCATGCTATGGGGGTGTTTTTCAGCTGCAGGGACAGGACGACTGGTTGCAATTGAAGGAAAGATGAATGTGGCCAAGTACAGAGATATCCTGGAAGAAAACCTCTTCCAGAGTGCTCAGGACCTCAGACTGGGCCGAAGGTTCACCTTCCAACAAGACCATGACCCTAAGCACACAGCTAAAATAACAAAGGAGTGGCTTCGGAACAACTCTGTGACCATTCTTGACTGGCCCAGCCAGAGCCCTGACCTAAACCCAATTGAGCATCTCTGGAGAGACCTGAAAATGGCTGGAGAGGATCTGTAAGGAAGAATGGCAGAGGATCCCCAAATCCAGGTGTGAAAAACTTGTTGCATCATTCCCAAGAAGACTCATGGCTGTACTAGCTCAAAAGGGTGCTTCTACTCAATACTGAGCAAAGGGTCTGAATACTAAGGAATAAGGAGCAGAACCATCTCAAGGAGGATCAGAAGAAATGGACAGCATGTGAGTTAAATATGAGTGTCACAGCAAAGGGTCTGAATACTTATGACCATGTGATATTTCAGTTTTTCTTTTTTAATAAATTTGCAAAAATTTCTACATTTCTGTTTTTTTTCTGTCAAGATGGGGTGCTGAGTGTACATTAATGAGAAATAAAATGAACTTTTTTGATTTTAGCAAATGGCTGCAATGAAACAGAGTGAAAAATGTAAAGGGGTCTGAATACTTTCCGTACCCACTGTATTTCCCCAAATGTTTGTGTGAGTCAATAAAATGATTGACATCATATGGTAGAAAGAACATCCAGCCAGAGAGCACAGTTGAGGACTTGGGATCATATGTTGTGGTCCGGTACCTTCTAGTTTTGGCAATTGTCGGAAGTTGGATTAACAAGTAATGCAAGCTGAGCTTCAAATTTGCAGCAATTGTGAAAAAGCAATGCTTCAGAAAGTGAATTTGAATTGTATTTATTTTAATAGGAACAATGCAATTTAACATAATTTCAATACAAAGCATAAAACTGATGTGCTGCATAAAGAGTATATAGCTGTTGCTAATTTCCTACTCGTGTCCCCGGTTGGGCCTTTGTGTAAACAAAAAGATTAAAATGTACAACATTTGGTTACATAAAACACTCTGAGGATACATTAAAATACATGTACAACAATACAAATGCTATATGTTTTAAGATACTAAAATTGGGTACAGCTCTGGCTTGCTTTGAGCATTTCACCTGTTCTGTAAAAAGTCCAAGATTGATTTTATTTCAGGTGGTAAGGTGTTCCAGAGTTTGCAGCCTTTGATGGAGAAGGCTGATTGACCAAACGTAGCTCTACAATGTTGTATGCTACAGTTCACAGTGCTTCTTGTTACCCTGTTTCCGTCCTGTCTTTGAACATATCTGGAGAGAGGTTCAGTAGCTGCTAGCATTAGCAATAAGTCATTGGTCCCGGTACCATCAGGAGATAGGTCATTATTGGTTATCAGTACAAGCTCAATAAAATTCATAATGTGTAATGAACGAGCGAGAGATTAACACTGGATGGTCATTTTTGTGACCCGTTTTTGAAACTTTGAAACCAAAACTCAGTACTGGATATCTGACACTCGATTGACAGAATGAGAGTCGACTCAGGGTAATGATAAAACTACTGACTCTTAGGGGGCGGCCCTGGAGGACACTCCAAAATCAAAGGACTCGAATCAGGTCACTCTGAGTGTTGCATCAGCTCATGAGCAAGAGCCAACAAACATCCTCACTTTAGAAGATTTCCTCTCATCTTCCTAACCTCATTAAGGACGTTTGGGGGGCTCAGCGGATAGAATCACGGAGAACACACTTCTTTCTCAGAGTTCACATGCGGAGCGAGAGAGGCACAAATGTGATTTGGACAGAATTAAAGTGCGAGCGCCGCCTGAGCAATCTCAAAGCTCAGCGCCGTGGAGGAAGAGAGGAAATGTTTTGTCAGAGAATTAGATGTGCAAATGATACAAAAAAGAAAACAACTGAGAGAGAGAGAGAGGGAGTAAAGGGAGCGTAGGAGTTGGTGTGAAGAAGAAGAAGAGTTTCATCTGTGCTGCGAAACATGGCAGAGAGAAGGGGAACAGTGGAAGAGAAAACGAGAGCGAGGAGGAAGAGGAGGAGGGGTGGACAGGGCGAAGGACGAAGGGCGTACTGGGATACGTGAGCGGATGCCAACCGGACAGTTTTTGTTATCATACTCCACTACTACAGGCTGCCAAAAACACCTCCCACACACACACACACACACACACACAGAGACACAAACACACACACACACACACACACACACACACACACACACACACACACACACACACACAGATCCACACAGACTCAGATATACACACAGTCTCGTACCCTGAGCATGTGTGAAGAAGAGAAATTGAAGGAGTGAGAAGAAGATAGAGGGAGCGATGAAGACGAGGAGGCCAGATTGCAGCAGCAGCTTTCGGAGCCATAACTCAATTCCTCCGGCTTTATTGACGACAGTGCACACTCCCGCACACTTTGTCTCTGTCTCATTCTCTCTCCGACTCTGTTTGTCTTTCATTTTCTTCAAACACAGTCACATGCAGCGTTATAGATGGATGCCAGGATGTGCGAAAAAGTTAGAATTTCAGTTCACCCCGCACCCCATCTCAGTAGATCCTGGTTCATGATGCAAATAACACCCAAGGTGCAGACAAACACAAGAACAATCCATATGGTTTAGGGAAGAAAACTTGAGCACACACACCCCTCCCACACCTGGGTGTAGTCCAGCTGTTGGGAGGGTATAACGAGCTCCAACACGCAGACAGAGAGAGTGCGACCCCGAGAGAGATGGACATCTGGACTGAGAACAGAGAGAGAGGGAGCCAAAGGCAAATGGTGAGAAAGAGCGAGAGAGGAAAGGAACATCTGGCTGTGACACAGCCCTCGAGGGGCATTTTTGCATTTAGCCGTTTGTAATGTGAGTCCAGAGACTCGGGCTGTGTCTGTGTAGGGCCGTGAGCATGAATGCAGATATCACCCCATAAACAGTGGAAGCATTTATGAATTGACCAAAGCTGTCATCTGTTCTGAATTAATGGAATACCTCTGGTGTCCAGTGCGGAAGTAACAAAAATCCTGCAGTTCGTCGAGTGTCCACTTGAGGCTGCATGCAGAAGCACAAGAAGTCACATACACACCCATTCAAAAAAAGCCACTTTTAACAGCAGAAACTAGCACGTGTACAGCCTGGTTCTACAATTCTACAATTCACTTAGCAGACTCTTTCATCCAAAGCGACGTACATCAGAGAGTAAGAACAACACAAGCACGGATCTAGAAAAAAGGGAACAATGTCAGTAAGAGCAAACGATCAGCTTTGAGTCTGATTGGACACACAGGTGCTGACAGGAAGTGACCAGAGGCAAAGCACAACATTGAGGGCAGTTCTTGAGAGCTCTAATCAGTATAGAAACCATCTTATAAGTCGTCGTTATCAAACAAAAACCATCGTCATTACCATCATCATCATCAATAATATGGAGACCATCATCATTAAGTTAGTAGGTATTCATAAAGAGCTGGGTCTTTAGCTTTTTCTTAAAGGTGCAGAGGGACTCCGCAGGTTAAAGAAACTAAATGGGTCTGATTAGCTCATGCATTGATTGGCACACACTGTACAGGGGTTGAAAACATCCTCCCTTTTTCAGGTTTCCTTTTTTGTAACAGAGGAAATATCTCCTTGCTGCAGGAGAGGAAAAGGTCAAGGAGTTGACAAAAAAAACCCTTAAAATTAATTCTCTTGAGCCTTTTGATGCCAGAGTTTTTTCCATCGCATTTCCAAGCAAACACAGGTCGGTCGCATCACCTGAAATAGCAGCTCTGCTGAGGTTATCATATCAGCTTACACGGGGAATCCTGGCATTTGTTTTAGAAGGACTGTGTAATGGATCAAGTCTTCACCTCATTCTCCATCCTGCTGAATATCCACAATGAACAAGACAATATTTCCACCCAGTATCTGGTGGGGAAACTAAACCATGTCCAAAAAGTGCCCTAAATTTGTAGGAGCAAGGGGCTTCTGTGAGATATTTGACTTGTCAAGCTCTGAGACAGGTTGGCAAGTCCATCTATTAAAACCCTTCAAAGAAATCATACACATATGACATTCATTAGTGGAGCGATGTCAGAGTGGGGCTGCTACACATGGAGCGCAACAGAGCAGTTGGGGGTTTGGTGCCTTGCTCAAAGGCCACTTGGTAGTGCTCTGGAACGTCTCCAACTACCAGAGCAACTTCCATATTATAGTCCACATCAGGACTTGAGCCACCGACCATCCGGTTCTCAATTCAAGTCCCTACAGACTGAGCTACTTCTGCCCCAAATTAGCTACAAAGTGGACACTGATTAGGGTTACAATGTCAAATGAAAATCTTTTTTTTTTCATTCACAAAATGACGCTGTCTCTTTGCTAAAACCTTGCTATGTCTATGGTTTGGTATGTCACTTCAAAAGGAACCATGACAAAGCATGATGAAGGTCAATAAAGTATTTTAAACCCTGAACGACCTCCGTTTGCCTCCTCTGGTCCTCAGCGTACAGCGGTGGAAATCATCACACAGTTTTTTGGGGTTTTTTTTCCCCATGACTTTGCAGGAATCCATTTCTCATAGGAGAGGCATGGGGAGCCAAGTTCTACAGCTGAACAGTTATTATTCAAACATAAAGGGAAAGGACCAGAGGCAAAGTATATTGTAGATGAATTAAATTAAATTAAATTAAACGGTGGCCCAGTACAGAGACTGTAGAGTGCAAAATACTAAAATAACTTTTGAGTTCTGAGGAAAACCCCTTGGATCGTCGCAAAGACAGACTCATTAAAATAATGAAAAAGTTCCCTGTTTGTTCGAGTCGCTGAGGGTAACTTTTTCCAGAACAAACGAACTGAACGCTCAGTGATAGGAAAACAAATATGTAGAAGATCCAGAGCAGATGAACCCAGGGTGCTTGGCTTTGGAAGCTGAAAAAGAAAAAGTTGTATTTTTGTTTTTGTGAAGTCTTGTTTACACTCTGAATTTATCGGCTGGGTTGTTGACATGTAGATCACCCCTTGAGCATCAGATCTGCACTGGCAGAGCTCCTCGGTCAAGTTTGCACCATGCAACTTCAATATAGACTCGGAGAAAAAGAAAGCGATATTAAACATGCATATTGTGGATACTACACTTTCAAGAAAAAAAAGTCACATAAGCATGAACATAAAAGATTAGTCTATGAAGACTTCAAAAAGTTAACTAAAAAACTAGCTGTTTTCACACATGCATTCCTGAAAATTTTTTGAGAAGATTTTCGGCAGACTTCCGCTGAAATCTTCCTGAGTTAGTTGTTCACACATGCACCCAAAAGTGGGATGGTATACCTGTAGGATAGGAGGGGGGAGAGGGGGAGGGATGACATCAAAAGAACGATGCTTCAGTTACATTTTTGGTAAGGGTCAGGAACAAAAAGCACATGGGTAGTTTTAGGAAAAAGTACATGGTTTATGTAAATAATAATACCAATGTGACATTTTTAACTTCTGTTACATCACACCTTGAGGAAATCGTCCAATAATAACTGATCTCACAGCGCTATGTTGATATATGTTGTGTATTAGCCTTGTCATAGTGTTGCTGCCCTTTCCTGACCAGGGAAAATTTGTGAAGAAAATCTTTCTAATTTCAACAAGACATTATATGCATGTCATTTTTTGTTCCCCTACTCCTTCATTGCTTCCTGAACTGGAAGGTATTATTGATTCCTTACAGAAGTCTGTGAATCTGTGTTTAACAGAGCCTTACAGCAATGGCTAGGTATTCAACTTTACATCCTTATGGGCGTCAACATGAGGTTTTGTATTTCCTTTCTCCTGAATGCTAATAATAGTAATACTATATGAGAATGATCGGCACAACATGTGACTTGCCCTTTTGACTGTGCAATGCACCACTAGTTGATAAAAAATAAATATCATCATGTCAGAAGTCGGCCCATATTTGCCTCAAACCACTGTTCTTGTTTTCCAGTGGAAAAGAAAGCATGCATCAGAAAGCCTCAGCAGTCTCTTTGGCTTTCCTTTGGTGTCGAAAAAAACCAACACGCTGCGCGCCGCTGTGTCAGATAAATGGACAGAATTGTGCAGCCGCCTGCAGATGTGGCAGAGAATATCACACGGCTTTAAATAAATAAATAACAGAAGAAATATAGGTTGCATTTACTTGCTGCTGCTGTGAGTCTACAGAGGGCCGAGGGAGAAATGAAGGAAATGCGGCCCCGGGGGGGGGGAGGAAAGTGAGCGATATATACTGCAGCTCCCCTGAGCCTGCTGTTAGAGCCACAACCTTTACCCCTGCTCTCCCCTTGGGACTGGTCAGGCGCTATTCCACATCAATATTTAACACACCGCACCCTGACTGGACTTATGGCTGCTTCACGGGGAGACATACATGCACAGACGCACACATACACCACACAGGCCATGAACACACTTAAAGAAACACACAACACATTATGGTGCAGAAAGGTCAGGTCCACACATTTGATTTTTTTTTTTTAACTAAGTTTACTCGGACTTGTTTTAAAAAAAAAGTGACGGCTGGTGCATTGTTCTCCAGGATGGACACAATTTCTCACAGATGTAGCCCATGATGTATATAGTAGTTCATTAGCTTGATGCTAACGCAAACTGGAAAATGCCTTTAACTTGCTAATAGAGTTAGCATTGCAGTCATCTTAACTGAAGGAACAATCTATTTTACTCAACAAACAACACCATGTGCACTCGTACTTACAGGCATACCCTTCCTTTAAAATCTGTGGAGACGAACTTGAAAAACTGCTGACTCATGCTAGTCTGGCATACATTAATAAATTATTAATCTATGCTCTGATCCAGTGACACTGCATGACTCACTCTTTATGTCTCAGTTCATGGGATGTATCCCTCCGCTGCCTACATTTGGTTGATGGTGTGTTATGTGGTCATTAGTGAATTCTTGCTGCACACATCAGAGCTCCTAATTCTATTTTTTAAGATTTATTTTTGGGGCTTTTTGCCTTTATTGGACATGACAGTGGATAAGACACATCACTGGTGATGGACAGGCCACATTTCCCGAGCAAAATAATTGCGGACGAGAACATTTCTAAACAACTATTTTGACTAATGGCTGCTTCCTTTCAGAATAATCTTTGGTTTTATTTCCGAAAATCAGTTTAGTTGCTTGTTTCTTCATTCTCTTAATATAATCTATTTGGATGAAACCATATTTTTGTGTCATACACACATAGTGTCCAACCCTCATGGGCTTATAAGACACCAAAGAATTCAGTTGCAGTGGTTTTCATTTACATATCATAACATTACAAAGTTGCCGGCTCCTGTCACAGTTCAGTCTTAAACAACGCGTTCTGTCTTTTCCCCAGGCTTTACAAACAAAGTCTGCTATAACAAAGATTCCTTTTTTAAAACACAACTCAAGTTTTTCATAATCGTCTAGCCAAAAGAAATCAACTTAAATTGAAGACATTCTTTTAAAAAGAACATCCCTGATGTCAGCGTACATCGGGCAGTAAAACAAAAACTGGATCTCGTTTTCAGTTTCTCCTAACTCACACGACAAACAAACTCGTCTTCCTCTGGAATGGCATTTAACCTGCGGTCTCTACAGCTAAAGGCAATGTTCCTGAACGTAGTTGAGCGCAGAGGGATCTTTGTCTTTTAGTTAAAGTAAACTAACAATAGGCTTCTACACTGTAGCAATCCTTTATGAGACAATACGTTCTTAGTGTTGGTTTGCACCATATATCTACAGACCATTTCTCTTTGTACATTAGACAATACAACACAAACATAAGACTGTATCCCTGAGTTTATACACCACATTGATACATTTACTAAAGAAAACTGTGTGATCAACTATGAAAGTTGTAGATCATTTGATATTCTGAAATGAATGCACTTCTGATGACTTCATTGATGTTGAAGTATTTTTGTTCACTTCTCCTCATGAGCCAAAAGTAAAAATAGTTCAGTAAAGTCCTGTCACCCGATTCTTTGTGATGCTAAATTTCCCTGACTTCCCATCTCTGTTTTTTAAAATCTGCACTCAGCCGTGCAGCGTTTCCGCCTGTCCCATCAAAGCGACATCACACTCAGCTGCACATACTTTACCGTCCTGTTGGACTGTTTGCTCCGTCGAAGCGGGGACTTTGAAGGCTTCCTTCTTAAGTTAATGGCCCAGTTAAGGTAAAAAGCGGCGCTGGCTGTTTTTTAGAAGCTGTCCAGAAAAGAGATGCTGACAGGAGCCTTGTTTTTACCTCATTTCATCTCATTTGGAACTCATGTCCTCATTATGTCAGCGCCGCGATTGGAGCTGTAAATAAAGGTTTGAGGAACAGACAACAAGAGACAGAGGTAAAAAGACGAGCAATGAAGACCGCGCGTCCAAAATACAATAGCTTCAATCAGGAGACGAGCTCTAATTTGCCAAGACCCGTCTTGCTGGTGCAATCGAGAGCGATTGAAAATGCACACACACACACACACGCTCCATCTACAAAAATACACTCGCTCAGATGCACACACTCGGCGCCAAGAACACAAGCACCCCAGGGTGCTGCTGTATGTTCATTTATATATTTATATAAAAGTGTTTTGTTGCGTTCCCTCGGCCTCGTTCTCGTGCCATGGCTTCCTTGTTTCAAATCGCTCAGTGTGTTAACGCGTGTGTCTTCTAGCCATTCTTGATTCTCAGTGTTTTTCATCGCCTCGCTAAGCCCCAGCAGATGTTTCTCTGCTTTTCTAAAGACTGTCTCTGCAGCCTGGGCGGAATATCAGAATACCTCTTCCTAATCCACTTTACCCGCTAATCCCTGCTCCGTAGACCTGTTGGCTTGCCTTTTATACAACACTAGTTCTTTCTCTCTCTCTCTCGCCGCCATTCACTGGGGGTCTTAGCGAGATCACTATCGAGGAAACCAGAAGAATTAGTCTGCGTCGACGGGCCAGGGGAGGGATCTCGCTGCTTGCTTGATTTACTGATATTCAGAGGAAGTGGAAATTGATCGGAAGCAGCAGTGGGTCCCTGGCCGCCGTCTGCCGGGGCTTTGCAGGAGGAGTGAGTTAAGGTTTCCCATTCCACTGTTGGCCCCGACGAAAGCGATGGGGACGGGATTTAGCTGCCTGACAAAAAGCTTGAGCGGGGATGTGATATGTCATCTGCTGCTGTGGGGATACAAGTGGTTATTCAGAGACGCGGCGTAAATAAAGGAAACAGCCAATGTGGGAGACACAGAAGACAGCCCACATCCCACAACCCTGAATGAATGACTGGAGGGTGAGATTTGATTCAGGCGACTGGCAGTGGGACATCTGAAGGGGGGAGAGAGGGACAGAATTAGGCTAGCTGGTGCGTTTCAAGCCTTGTGCTCTCAGTAGTCCTACCACTGAGCGGGCCCTGGTGACTGAGAAAGAAAGGCTGAATCACTTGCCAGAGGTTCAGAAATGGCCAATCATATGTGCCTGGTCGAGTGTCCCAAACTGCAGCCTAAGGAGCAGGAGCAGTTTGCTGGGTAAATAACTCCACCATGAAAAAATAAAAAGTGTTTTCCAGATGGTTCTGATGTATTCATCATGCTGCTTAGGTGCTCTGGGTGTCATGGTTTCCACCATTGACTGTATAAAGAATGGACACTTTGCCTCAAGTGAAGCCAAAACACTTAGCGCTCCCCCTGCTGACTGGCTGCAGTATAGGTAATAAACCCTCCGTTCTGATGTTAACAGATGGGTCAATCCAAAAATTGAAAATGCATTTTCCTTCAACCTTGTTTCATCATGCTGATTTGTGTTTTTTAGATGTCCCTGCTTAATTTGATGCTTGAAGTTGAATTCTAATTAGAGATCAAAAACAAGCAAAGCAACTTCATTTTGCTAATGTCGACCCAAACTGACACTCACAGTCTCCATGGAAATATGCCTAATTTTCTCATTTAGTGATATTAAGCCTCTGGGATTGGTGCTGAAGCAAAAAAATAAAAAAAAAATGACAAGAAGCTAAATTGTAACGCTTCTCAAGTTGACATCCCCGTTGGAAGGGGCTCACAGTGATAGCTCAAGTTGCTCACCTGTTTCTTCTGATACCTTTGTGGTCTCATATCCTCCACATATGGATTTCATATATTCCCCCAAAGGGTTGGTCTCAAAGTTGCAAACTTCCAACTTTGAGGCACTAAACCTAACTTTAGTGGCACAAAAAGTACTTCCAACCATCAGCAGTACGATGAACATGTCCTCAGAAATGTAAAGATGAAGATAACTACATGAAGGGAATTTTCTACAACTTCTACATTTTCCTGACACTTCTAGGAAGAGGTTTGCCGTTTGGAGATGTTGTTCAGTTAAAGCCAGACAGAGACCACACCTCTGCAATTTCTGCCATGCTCCGGCGTGATTGAAAAAGTGCAGGGCGGGAAAAAGGAGAGCTGCTGAGTGGCAGGGTAGACTGAAGGGGGTCATTTGGAGGGTGTCAGGATTTCTTCTTTTAGACGAATCGAATTATAAAAAAAGGAAACCATTCCGTTTTGTCTTGAAGGTGAATTAGTTTTAAATGAATTTGTGCAATAAATGACAAAAAAAAGTCAAGAGTTACAACAACAGAAACACTTCTTAAGATCCTGAAATCCTATGAACTCTTAATCCACTTGGAAGGTCCAACATATTAGGCTCTCTTTACCAGGCTGTGCAAGGGGCAAATATTCTGCCTCATTATCTTGTACAAAAGGTTTGAAGATAGATTTGAGTGGTGCTGTTGTTCCCACTTTAAGCCTGCAGTGAAGTAAACAGAGACAAGTGGAAGTCTGTTTACATTGGGGAGCTGGATTGTAAAGTAAAGGACCACTTAAATGCAGCCGCTGAGTGCTTTTCATAAACATTGGTGGCTGTGGCTCAGCAGGGTCGGTGGGGTTCAATCTCCGGCTCCTGCAGCCACATATAGAAGAAGTGTCCTTTGGGAGGAAGCTGGAGTACCTGGAGAGAACCCAAACATGCACGGGGAGAATATAATATGGGGCATATCTCCCCGTGCATCAATGTAAGGTTAATTGGTGACTCTAAATTTGACCGTTGGTGTGAATGTGAGTGTGGCTGGTTGTGACTGGCAAACAGATCAGGTTGTAACCCCGCCTCTTGCCCAATGACAGCTGGGATCGACTCCATCCCCCGTGAGCCAGAACGGGAAAAGCGGTATAGATAATGGACGGATGGATGGACTTTCAATCGTCAAAAGATAAGAGAAGAGCTATACGAGCTCAAGTCCATCAACCATTTACATTATATGCCGATGATGTTGCGTTAAACATCTATTTTTTTTCATTTAAAACCTCATATTTATTGAAAAAAAGAAGAAGCAAAGCCAGCTTAGTTATGGGTCATCGCCATCCCAATGTTGAACATATAAAGGGCTGTTAGCTCATATTCTTGAATTCAAGGTCGGTCTAATATTGATAGAAAGAAAGGAAGAGTTTGTGCAAAGAGCCTCAAGTGGTTTAAGTAAGCAGACCAAACATTTCTGTTGAACATAAAACTGACTGCAGTAACTCACAGCCTAACAGAACACGGGACAATTCTACATGAAAAATACAGAGCTCTTTTTTTCTTCTTGTGGATACTTTTCTTAAGACAGCTTACTTCAAGCAAACCAATAGAAGTGCACCGTTTTTGACATTTCAGTCTTTTCAGACATTTGAAGTTCACTCAAATTGCATTTGACAGTTGGACAGAGACGGAGCCGGTGTGAGAGAGAGAGAGAGAGGGAGGGAGAGAGAGAGAGATGGGCATCTGACAGGTGGTGACAGTCTGAGATCCTAGGGAGAGAGAGAGGGTGAGGAAGGGGAGAGGGAGAGAGGGGGTGGAGGGCAGAGGGATGACGAGGCTGAGAGACAGATGGAGACTCAGCTCTCGCTCCCTCTCCCCGGAGAGACAAACAGCCGATCTGAGATCTGAGCCGCAAAGAGAAAAGAGATGGAAATAAGTGAGAGAGAGGGAGAGGGAATGTAACTCCCCCCCACCCCACCCCACCCCACCCCCCTCCAATCTTCAGAGTCATACATTTTCACACTGGGCTCTGCCCATTCTGCCCCTCTGGTTTCATCTGACTAGCTTTGTCACAAGTACAGGAGGTCTTCATAGAATGGCAGTTTTTATTTCTGCTTCTGAATTCCTGAATACATAATAAAACTGGAGTAAGTTCTATTGGACCTCGTAGTCTATTAAGGCAGAGCTAGCTCTCTTTGTCTTCCAATGAAGACAAATTTGACGCCTCTTTCATGTGAGGATTTGCTCACATTTGTTTCTACACTGAATACCTCAAAGTTTACCGCCTTGCCTGTAGTGTGGTCTTACTGGTGGACTACACAGGATCCATGTGCACTTCTTTCTGTCTTCAGTTTTGTTCCTTCTGACGGCGCAGGCGTGACCCCACTGGGTTCGCTTCTGAAGCTTTGAGTGCAGCCATGAGCAGCCGGACTCCAGCAGGTACACAAGATCACAGGAGAACTACAAGACCAGGCGGGAATAAAGAGAACAAACTGCAAACAACAGATTACTTTGCTTTACAGAGATTATTTGTCTGTTCATTTGATGCCTGTTTTGATTTTGATAAAGTTCCCACAGGAGCCCACATAATAACAACCAAGAAGGTTGTACATGGACAAGAAATGGGCCTACCATTAAGACCAAAAACATGGGTGTTGGCCGGGTCTCAAGCAGACTACATTCATTTGTTTTAGGTCATGACAGCTACTGTTAAGAGAATGCTAATGCATAAAACTAATGAAAAGTACGGACCTGACAAATGAGATGAAATAATGTGGAAATTGTGATTTTAGAAAAAGATATTACTGGAGAAAATAAAAAAAGAAAGGAAAAAGGAAAGAAAGAACAATAATGCAAAGACACAGAAGAGTAGAGCACAGGCTTCCACTGAATGGTAATTAAAGGGGAAAATGTCATTAATTAGCAAACAGGCCAGCTGTGGCGCTCTTTAAAGCTCTGCTTCCTAACATTAAATATAGATTACAGGACATGCAAAACACACACACACACTACGGCCACACACACACACGTTGAGACAAAATAACAGTGATGCACAGATCTAATTAGTGGGATTGATTTTCTCTAACCCCAGTGGAGAGACAGCAATAGGAGAGCGAGATTCTCTAAATGCCACTCCTCTGCAGGAATCCACTCGCTCTGGGGGCACAAAATGAAAGACAAACTGACAGAAAGAGAAAGAAATCGGGGGGAAAGTGGTGGGTGAGGGGGAGGAAAAAAAGGGAAGATGGGCAGGCAGCTGTCTGTGGAAAGAAAAAAAACCCAGGAGGGAAATAAATAAATCCAAGAGGGAGAAAGGTTGGGAGAGAGTGCAGGAATAGGATGGAGGAAAAGCTGCCTTTACAAAGTCTTTAGTTTACATGGGCGCTGGGAATACACCTCACTTCCATGACAGTGTTAGTGACTCGCTCAGGTGCTTAGTACAGCAGCTCAAGGGGGAAGACAGAAGAAGTGTAAGAAAAAAAAGTTGGATGGAAAGTAAGCTGAAGTGGGTGGCAGCTGTTTAATGCCCTGCAACAAGCAGGAAATCCACCTGCCAGTCGCTGTGATAACAGCAGGGCAGTTCTCTCTCTCTCTCTCCCCGACTACAACGCCACCTCAGAGTCATTTTACCTCCATGGAAGGTGGATGCAACTCTATTACACTGTGTCAACTTTCTTTAACTCTGATGCAGTACACATCCTGGTGAGGGGTTTTTGGTTGCTGCACATGAATGTCACAGCACATAAAACCCCAAAAACATGTAAGGCAATTTCATGACGGCCCCTGAAATCTTCCTGAGTTGGTTCATCATGCACCATCGAGATCACAACGGTCGTGTCGATTTAGTCTATGATCTCGAGTTGCAGGGATGTCACCATCCTCTCGCTCGTGGTGAATTTTCCTCATTCCACATCAGCTAACCCTGACCTAAGCCAGCAGATTTACTACATGCAGCTCATCCCCGACAACTTCAGGAAGATGATGCACTTATTTTGGAAGGGACAGCAACTGTGAAATCATTATGTGTTGATTTCTGCTGGGACACAACACTACTAAGCTGTTGTTTCCTCGTTGAATTACTGAAGATGTGTGAAGAACATTTTCAATTAAAGCACTTAAAAGAAGTCATTCTGACACTAGATGAAGCCTATACATGCAAGAAAATAAAGGACACAGGGACAAAAAAAAGAATTGATTTAGCCCACTTTTGCCTGCACTCTGAACAAAGCTCAACATCGTCTCTGTTGTAGAACCACAACACAATGTCAGCTACACTACTCTTATTGATTCACTCAGGTGATTTAGCTTAAATAAATAATTGCAGGACAAAATGATAAAAAAAAACAGATTGTGAAAAAATAGTGGATTTTAACGTTCCCCCTGTGTCAGAACACCGAGTTCCAATGAGGTGCAGAAAATATACCGGCACCAAAAAATAGTTTTTGTTGTGCGAACAACATTCAGTAAATCAACAGCACAAACAGCAACAACAATGTTTAACAATGAGAACTTTTCATCTGAGTCATCCTGTGCCCCCCCCCTCCCCTCCTCATCTGCTTTCTCATAATACAACAAACGAGATGCTACAGCAGCACAACATCCAGCTGAAAATAGCCCGCTATTTACATGAGTATTAATAGTATTCCCAGCGCTCTCATGCAGTTGAAGGGCATTTGTTTGAGTTATTATTAGTGAGAGCTTTGCTGGTTCTGCTTAGATGCTTGTTAAATAAACCCCTTCTCTGTGCTGACTGCTGGGATACAGTGTACGGTCAAACAAATACACACTGTGCCCATTTCTTTGCGCTGTGTGCTCCAAACTAGGCCTGGTGTTTATGCCAATGATATCTGTGCATTTGGTGTGTGTGTGTGTGTGTGTGTGTGTACGAGTGTGTGCATTTCAGTGTGTTATGGGGTCCTGAATGTTGTCAGAAAAACATACCCTCACTTTTCTAAAGGGGTGATTAAATGAGGAGTGAATGTTTAAGCTCAAAGAGGTCAAAACGTAACCCTTCAAGAGACAGGCTTGCTTAGTGTAATTAGTACACACAAACACTCATACACATATTGTTAGATTAAAACTAATTAGCAGAGGTTGAACCCTTTATATCCTTGTTTTTTCTACTTGGTCAAATTAGGTTTTGCATGTGAACGGTACTACACATGCTCTGGGCCACTTCTCCACCAGAATGTGGTCGTGTTTTGGGGCTCTTAGCAGACGCTTTTATCCACATCACAGTACAACACAATCAAGGATCTAGAGAGGAGGAAAAAATGTTAGTAAGTGCAAACAAACAGCTGTAAGTCTGATCGGACACACAGGTGCTGACAGGAAGTGCATCCCCAAGGGGAGCATCATTTTTGTAGGAATACAAATGACAAGTTTATGGGAATGTGTTAACCAGCTGTTCTCATTTATTGTTCATACTTCATACAAAAAGTAAAAGTCTTGCACTATAGTGTGTACATAACCTGTGTCATTGTGAGCAAATGTTGAAAAGATCACATAGAATGTCTGGGTTGGTGGTCACGAGTCTTGGATCGGTCTAATAATCAGAGACTTGCACCCAGAAGACCGAATTCAACCCATGTCAAAATAAAGGCAAATGGTGGGTTTATAATTTCTAAGTTTACCTTCATGGACGGGAATGTTATACGTTTTCAGGTATTTGGCAACAATACAAAGTGTTATATAAATCAGATTAAGTTCATACATCATCCTCTCGTGATCAGAAATGCTCGTACCAAATATCAGACCAATCCATCAAAGAGTTATTGCGATATTCCAATAAGAAACAAAAATGTCAACCACATAGTGATGCTCCGAAACGAGTCAAAGGCTCACCAGAGTCATTAAGATTTATTCTCTGGGGACTACCAAAGTCAGGACAAAATGTCACCACTATTACTCCTCTTGTTGTTGCAATATTTCAGTGTTAAAATGGTGGATTCATCAAAGAACATTAGCACCCATAAAGTACACAGAAACATCACATTAAGATGTTTTTATGAGATTATGTAATTTATCTTTTTTTAGGGAAAATGAGTTACAATTTCTTTTTTTACCACTTTTGACAATTTCGCCACAAGTGTTTCTACAACAACCAAGCCAAGGTTTTGATAGCTTTATTAAATTGGTTATTTCAGCCCAATAATCTTATGGATCACAAAGTTTCTTAGTAAACAAGTGGCAATTAAGAATTCAGACACAGTAACAAGCTGACCATCTACTGGAAACATGTAAGGTGCCTTTCAGTTCATCTATTTGGAATTTGGATGAGAACCAACTGGGATCAAGAGCAATAGTTCTAAGAGGTGGTTCGTCCTTTTTGTTTTTTATTGGTTTCTCTTGATTTCTTTGTTGAGCTATGAGTTTCACTTTCCTATTTTATTAACTTTGATGGGTTGATTTGTGAACTGAATTTGGGATTGAAGTATTTTAAATGTCCATCTGCGAGAGTTTTAGGGTTCTAATTGTTGTAGTCAAGACCACACTAACCGAGACCAAGACATGCCTGAGACTGGAGTGCTCCAAGACCGAGACAAGACCAAGACATTTAGAGATTGAGACCAAGTCAAGACCAAGACCATTGCAGGGTGAGACCGAGGCAAGACCAAGACCAGGACCAAAAATCATCATCTTGTGGAAGAGTGGTTGGCCTTAACCGGGGGATAAAAATCAAATTATGATGTTAAAGATATTTGTTCTTTTAGAAAGGGCCGTCTGCCTCACAGTAACAACTTAAAAAGTAGCCTATCACTGGTGGTCTTGACTGGTTTTGATTTAAAATCTGCAGTCCGCCCAGTCCAAGGCCGAGCCAAGATCAAGTGAAAATGCTTTAGATTTCTAGATGAGACCGAGACTTTAAAAAAAAGTGATCTTGAGACCAAAGCCGAGTTCGAGTACTACAACACTAGTTCTACTCCATCTTGTTGAAGGATTGAAGTGTTGACGCACAGTGTTTAATGGTTAAAATAAAAACACAAAAAGAGATACAAACACACGGCACAACAGCTCGAAAGCAATCGGAAACCAGACAGTAACACACTGTGGGCATTTAAGGTCAGGCACAGAATAAGTTCTGAAAGCACCGTAGGACAAAAACATAGAATCCAGATGAATCCCCTACACACAGCGGTCTGAAGGAGTGCAGAATAAAACTATTCCTCCCTAAGCCAAAGTGTGTGTTGTTTCCCAGAGACGCTTATTGATATTTCCTGGGTACATGCTATTTCTTTCTCTTTATTACTCCACTCGGGCTGGGTGATTGTATGCAAGTGTTTCTGTGTGTGAGAGTGTGAGAGAGTGTTGGTGGTAGCACTGTAGCTCCCAGCTAACAGAGTCTGGTGCACTGTGGGAAAACAGGAGGCTTTTGTCTTCTTTCATGGTTTACAGCACTCTTTCGCTGCTCTATCGATCCTTCCCTCCATCTCTCCCACACACTTGGCCCCTTCCCCATAACCAACACAGTGTGTGTGTGAGTGTGTGGGAGAGATGCAACTCAGTTCGTCCACCCTTTTGTGATATTCCTGCAATTTATTGGCAGAACTAGTTTCCCATAGAAGAAGGTAGCACTCACCGAAAGCTAAACAAATCTGCTTATCCATCTTTAATCTCGCCTTCAGAATTAATGACAGACAAGCCGTACAGTTTATGAAGACAGGATTTAGCATCATGGCTGTATGATTGACTGCAATGTTTAAAATGTCTGCAGCACAATCAGAAGGTCCTCCCCTTGGTCTTTGGAGCCTAATGAAAGGTCGAGGGTTAACTAAATAATTATGCACATCAAATATCATCACAATCTATCAATTCTTCTTCTTGTTTACAATCTGTTACACGGTCAACGTTTTTCTTTTTTTTTTTTTTTTAAGATTGAAGTCAAACTCCCTTGGGGGGTTTTGTTGTTCTGACTCTGTGTTCAAACTAATGGGACGGCGCTTCCTTCAGCTTGGAGAGTCTCTTCGAGAGACACCATTGTCCCTTTTTTTAAGTTAAAGTTATATTAGGTCAACTTGAAACTGCTATTTTAAAGTGGAAAACTTACAAATTGTTGCTATAAATCAAAGAGTAAATAAGGGTAGGGGGAAGGGAACTTTTTAACTGGAAAAACAGAAGAAAAAAAAATATAATAATAATAATTTAACTTTCCTAAACTGACACATAAGTGGTAAAAGTCCTTCTTACATGGGACAAGTAAAAAAAAAAAGGAAAATAATAATGGAACACTTAAAATGAAACAGCCTTGGCCTTTACCAAGAAGTATTTCAAGAAAAAACAAAGTTATCTCTAACCAGCCAACTTCTGACTGATAACTTGAAGTCAATTGAAACAGAAGTCATAATTAAAAATAGTAATCACCATGAAAAACAGAAGACGTTTGCAGCACTGGTTCACATGAGGTGAAACAGAGGCTCTCTCATTCGATCTCCGAAGCACACATGCGCACACACAAACACGCCTAAACCTGATCTTCTCGGGCCTGATGTAGGAATTGACGTTTTCTTTGACACCCTTTCTCTAATCCGGCTGATTTGATAAGGAATTTCATTCCCCCTCATGAGGCCCCGCTGAGGGACCATCCGACAGATCTGACTCCACTTCATACTGCCCTGTCAATGCTATCTCCCATTGCTCATGGCAACCAGGAAGGAAATAAAGCCCGGGCGCCCGGGGAGGGGGCAGCGCAGAGGTAGCCCCTACGGGACCCTCTCTGGGAAGGGGCCTGCGAGACCCAGAGGCGATCGATTCTTATCGACAAAGGCGGTAATTACATTTCATTAGCTTTCAGCACTAATCCACACGGCCCTCCTGGGGATACGGAGCGAGAGACAAAGAGAATGAGAAAGAGAAAAGAATAATGGAATCTAAAAAAGAAGCAGAGGGAGAAAAATGTCATAAAGCTTAATCTCTGGTTGTTTGTTTCAAAAGTATTTAAGATCTTCATGTAATTAAAGTCGGTAGTTGAGAGTAAGTTTCTGCTTTGGGGGCGAACCTAAAGTCCTGAGGTACAATCCCTTTATTTGAATCAAATAATATAAAATTAATTCTCAAGATAGTAAGTGTAACGTAGCTCAAACCACTGTTTTAAGTGCAGCATAAACGTATTTAGCTGGCTGTTGTTAAAAGCTTTATATGTGATTTTTTGATCCAGCAGGTGTCGCCCTTGAGCACCAGCATGAAACCAAAACAACTGGCGCTGCATTGTTGTGTTAGCATGCTAATGCTAGCGATCTTTATTATGCTGGTATCTTCACACTGCATGTAAATTTACCTGAAATGAGCGTGATCTAGAAACACAGTTAAGCAGTGAGTACAGTATGTTATTCTTCTTTTCTCTAGTCCCTCAATTAAACAACTTTTATACACGAGGGGAGGAGTCAGCCGGCCGTCCGGACGATGTAAACAAAGTGAAGATAGGACTCTGAAAACTCTGAAAACATCACAGACAGTGGGACTCGAGTGTTACACCCATTGTAGACAGTCATGACTCACAGAGTTATTTTCAGAGGATATACTTGATTTATATATTTAAGTGTGAAAAATCACATATAAAGCCTTTAACTTGAGGGTTGCCGGTTCAATTCCCGGTTCGAACTTACAGTAAGTATGAAAGTTGGTTGCTAAGTTGGTGCCAGGTCACTTCCTCAGTGCTGCCGACATGCCCTTGAGCAAGACATCAAACCTCCAACAGCTCTGACAACAGACTGCAAACACAGATTTTCTGTCTCTTGCTAATCTGGTGTCTTATGGGGGCAAAATGCAAAACAAATGGTGTAAAAGAATCTTGATGAACCAACTCACCTGGCTGCAATAGCATGCAAGATGTACAGTCATTCAGTGGGTTGTTGTCTAAATGGCCTCTATCTTTGGTCTACTAAGAACAGGACTTTAAACTATCTCACACCACCAGATAAAACGCAGGTACTCGGCCATGAAAATGTCCTATAAAGAGAGATATATAAAAGAGGAATTGGGCAACTAACAGATAGTCCAATAATTTGTCAGATGGAGTTTTATGGCCCATTACGCTCAAATTTACCATTTTGGATGGCTACAAGGAACACTTGGCCAATGAAAATGACATGTGCTTGGATTGAGGAATGGTGAACATTTAAAAGTCCACTCAAGATGTTCATAAGTTGATCTGGATGGCAATCAAACTCGGTTATCTATTTTCTAATTATCTGTTCTCAATTACTTGGTGGTCATTATGTCTTCTGTCTGTGCACCATCTGTCTTGGCGCTCTCGCTGGTTGTAAAAATCCGTCAAAAAAAATTAAGGTTTCCGGGCCAAGGGGACCGCAGACGACAGCTTAACTCAACCACACTTAACCCTTTGACCAAAGATTCAACTATACCGAATAAAATACTAATTCATCCTCATTTTCTGTCTCCTCTCCATACCCCCTCCTCCTCACCCTCTCTTTTCTTATCCTCTCCTCTCCACTTTCCCTCAACCCCTGAGGAGCATGTCAAAATGTTAATTTCCCTTAAATTACTTGCCATTACAGCGCAGATACGGGCAGCAAGGAAGAAAAAAAGAGTTATTTCTCTGTAAAGGTGAAGTAGTGAAAGAGCTGTGAGCTTTTTTTTCTTTTCCCCCCTCCAGGCTCCTGTTAGTAAAAGCTTATTTTCTCTCCAGATTTGAGTTTTTTGGCATCATTGTGCTCATTAGAAGGAAGCTAGGTATTAAGTTCAAGAACATCGACAAGCCTTTAATTAACATGCCTTCCCATTAAGCACGAGCTGTGTTAATAAATTCTTTCATCAAACCAACAAAGAATTTGTGATCTTTTGGGTTGCAACAGACAAACGGGCAGGGTCGTGGCTCGTCTTTTGGAGCGCAGTTTGCAAGCAATTAGCGTTGCTTTGTGCGAGGACAATTAGTGACATTTTCCCGTTGGGTCAAAGTTGAACTGCTTGGCTTGTTGACTGGTGTGTGTATCAGACGTCGAGATGTTTGGAAACACAAAGACTACAGAGTGTTATCGAAGGTTTTCAATTAAAACACCCCTTAAAAGTTTGACAGAGTAATTTATGGTCAAAGAAGATGATAGGATGGGGCGCTGGTGGCGCAGTGGTTAATGCTAATGCAGGTTCGAATCCGACCTGTGGCTACCTTTCCCGCATGTCATTACCCACTCTCTCTCTTCCTGGTTTGCGGCTCTATCCACTGTCCTATCTTTTTAATAAAAGGCACAAAAAGCCCAAAAATAAATCTTTAGAAGAAGATGATTACTCTGGGAATTTCAACAAACTTTAAGGCAGGATTTGATCTGGATCTTTTTAAGAATGCCACATCTGGACGAATCATACATTTACTCTATGAAATGAATGTACTAGGTGCAAGTAGTCTTTCCATTATCTTTGAAATTATACTTAACTAAAAACAGAAATGGAATCCTCCCATTTTTGTAAGTTTTATTACCACTAAATATATTGAGATGTAACAGGAAACGCACTGAGCGGCCTACAGCAGACTGAGAGACAAACAGGTAGAGTATAAGAGGACTTCTGATTCACTGTGGAGTGATTAGAGTGACACACCTTTGTGGCTGAATGTGCGTCACTCCATGGCTGTGCTGTGTATCTATTAGTGTGTACAGTGTGTGTGCTTCACCTGTCAGCTCACCTAAACTGCATTTAATGTAAGACCTCATGCAGGATCCTCAGGTGGGAGGTACCTGCTGGAGCGTTTGGCAGAAAGTGGGAGGGGGGACTTGGAGTCAGCGGTAGCAGGGGGTGCAGTAGACTGACAGGTCTGCCGTGGGCGGTGGCTAGCGTGTCGGAAAAGGACCTGGCGTCCAATCACCTTGAGGAGACAGGAGTGTGGGAGGATAATTACAAGTATTCCTGTCAGAGGCGTCACGTTCCCATTGATGCACTAGAGTGAGACCAGCAGCGATGTAAGGAGGCGAGTGGGCGAGATAGAGAGACAGGAGGAATTAGATTGCAAAATGCAATTAATTCACGTCCGCTTTTCTTTTTTCCTTTTTTTTGTCCTTTTATGTGTTTGCGCAATGTTTTATAGCTTCATATACTTACAGAAAAAAGAATAACTTATCATTTGCTTCTCAATTTCCAATTTGTGGTAACTACAGAGGATGATACATGCAATAAAGAACTTAAATAAGAGCTTTGATATTCAGTGAACAAAATCAGTTTGCAGCTTATGTTTCTGGTGTAAAAAGAACAAAGCTCACTAATGCAAAAGAGACGCTTTATGGTCTAAGTGAAACAAAAAGAGGCTTCTCCAAGCATCTGTGTATTAATGGAGTTCAACACTCAGGCTTTTTGCATGGAGAGTGCTGCCACTCGTGTGTGTGTGTGTGTGTGGGTACTGATGGTTTAAGCATGGAAAGGGCCCTGAAATAGCTGCGCTAAGCTAACAGTGTCACTCTGCCCACACACAGCTGAACCACTAGATTCCATCAGTGTTACTACTTTTTATGATTAGACCGATGCATGCCATTACAACGGAGAAAGGTCTTTGTTTCTGTCAAGCAATTTTAAAGGCACCATGCACATCTATGGCAAAAGAAATGTCTCATTTCAAACATTTCAACACTTACATATGTGCCTGTGTCATGGGATAACCTTTAAGTGCATTCCCAGGACTTAAAGGACTAAAATGTACAGAAGCTTTTGTTATTCCCTCAGTAGTTTGCTTCTGTTGGCAGCTTCAAACAGGGTGTAATAACTACATCGTCGTCCTCGGGGGAAATTGCCTCTGATAGTATGTCCACTTAAAGTGTTTGCTTTTGCCACTGACAGGCTCCGATGTTACTCTAGGTGTCAGACAACATTAAAAAAAAGTGCTCCATACAGAAATAGACCTTTATGTTTACGCTTTTTTGTGAAAGTAGACACAGTTGTTAACATTGCTCCTTTCAGAGTAGTCAGACTACACTGACATAATCAGCGATTTCTCCTTGATGAATACTGGAGTTGCTAGTCTGTAACAAACACTGTATTGGATCCAACCACAAGCATCATAGTAAGACAAAAACATAAAATAAAGCAGCCAATCCAGTAAGCGGTAGACCAGCCAATCCTGTGTTCTGCAGGTGAAAAAACAGTTTTTGTCAATGGTTTTTGTCTGGTGGCTTCGAGGACACCTTGCATTGACAAATAGATGTTTCTTTGTGGTGATCATTTCCATCATGGAGGCAGGAGAGGAGGGTTCTCTAGTACATGGTGCATGGAGAGAGAAACGCTTGGAGAGCTTAAAAGTCTCCAGGATGAGCCTCAAACGCCGAAATGCATCGGTCTAATACTAACGATGATCTGCTCAGGTCGTGGAGGAAGCAACAGAAATCAGAGTTGGCATGAACCAGTTACATATTCTGACAGGTTGGGTGTAACTGTTGCCATTTCTGGCCATTATTAATATCACACTCTGCCTGCACTGTCATTTTAACACTGAAATTGAAGATAAGAGTTTTTCCAAGGCGACTCATTTCATAGTTGGTTAAACATAAATTGAAAATCATAAGACTAGTTGACGACTTTAAAGTTAAGAGAGCACCAAGAAACGGTCAAAACCCCATTTCTTTAAACACGGCTAAACACATAGCGTCTGCGGGTAAACAATGTCAAATCTTCCTGATCAACATGCTTTCTGGTTTTCCACCATTTCTAAGCATTCATACTTTGACTCTTGTTGTATTTTTTTCCACTGCTCTACAAAGACTTTGTTCCATTTGACAGGCTGTTTGTTTCTCTATGAAGCGAAGATGCTATTAAGAATTTCTTTTCATTATCAAGTCTCAGACATGAAACTGGATTGTATGGGCTTGAAAGAAAGAAACATGCGACAAATGCCTTCCGCATGTATACAACAGAAATGTGCCGTATACACTGAAACATTTTATTTGCTGTACCTTGAAGTCAAACCTTTCTTATTGACTGTCAACCCCACATGGTTCTTCACATAAAGACTGGAAGAAATACACCTGAACAGCTGGAAGAGTTCTTATAAGTCGTCGTTATCAAACAAAAACCATCGTCATTACCATCATCATCATCAATAATATGGAGACCATCATCATTAAGTTAGTAGGTATTCATGAAAGAGCTGGGTCTTTAGCTTTTTCTTAAAGGTGCAGAAAAAACTAAAGACCCAGCTCTTTCATGAATGAAGATCTGGTAAAAGAATCATGAGCTACGGCTTTTATTTAGGATGATAGTAGAAGTAGAAGAAGTGGTTGAGGGACTGAATGGACAGGAGGACTCAAAACTTTGTAGAGCAGTTTCAGAGCCTCCGTCTCTTCAATCGTCCACAATATTTTCTCAGCAAACTGTCTCGACAGCGAGCCTGCAGCTACATTTAGACTCTCAAAAAAGCTGAAATTCGACTCCTGTCTTTATCGTTGGGTAGCCATCTAATCAGCAACCGCTTCAATTTAGCCCCAATACACCTCTGGCCAGTCACTGCGGCAAACAGCTTAGCACTGAGCATTGAGCCGCAGAAATGGCCCACACCCATCGCCTGGCAATGAGACCAGCGAGACGGCGGGCGTGCAGTCAGTGTGTGTGTGAGTGTGGGAGGAAAAAAGGTGAGATCCCCAGAGAGAGAGCGATAGCACATTCCTGA
Organism: Labrus bergylta; assembly: GCF_963930695.1. Taxonomy (NCBI): domain Eukaryota; kingdom Metazoa; phylum Chordata; class Actinopteri; order Labriformes; family Labridae; genus Labrus; species Labrus bergylta. Next base: position 2,415,075 of record NC_089217.1, read on the forward strand.
ACTGTGTGCCTGTTCAAATGTATCAAGAATCGCTGCACGGATGGATATGACTCGCCTTGTATTCGTTGACTCCGGGGCAATATCACAGCTAAGTGGTGCAGCCGGGTGGTGGGTGATCGGCGGAGAATGGAGGAATGGTGGGGGGTGGGGGGGAGGATATCTAAGACGAATTAGAGAGACATGATGAATGACGCAATATTTTCATGCCAGAGGGAAACTATTGCACTTCAAATTAGAGGGGGTGACAGAGAGAGAGGGAAGGAGGCAGAGGAGGAATGAAATAAATCCAGGAGAATAAAGGGGCTAATGAGGGGAGGAGGAGGAGGGGGGGGGATTGTTTTGCTGTTGGGAGAACAAAACAGGGACCGGGACAAGGAGGATAAAATTCAGTTTGTAAATATATGAAACGGATATTGGCTTTTTATTGTGAATTCAAGCCTCAAGCTTTCAGTTTCGTCCACTTCTGAATAGACAGACGCACCGTAGTTTGATTGATCACTGTGTTATTGAATTGATCGATAATAGACTGGATGTTTAGCAGTTTAGTACTGTACATAAATACTAATGTGACGCCCTCCAAGCTTTACAAACTAAACTGGCCATTCATCATTTTCCACCTAAAGGAGTCATGAGTTTTTGCTGATCTGGTATCGACCATGTTTATTGGAGGGTGCCTTTTTAAAAGAGATACAAACAACTGGTATTTATTTATTTTTATTATAGGACATTTATTTTGGCAGTCCCTCCAGGAAGTTTTAAAAAATCAACCAATCTCTACGAGTTCTGTGCATCGTTGCAAGTTTGTCCAATCACTGTGACTTTTCTGCAAATTTGACCAATCACCTTTTGTTGTTGTTTTTCAGCTTTAAACCTTTTAATAACTCTTAACTTACCAAAAACTTGTAAGGCTGCTTAGTACACTGAAAACAGTTGCAAATTCACTTGGCATTGGCAGTGCATGATCACAACAGTGGTGAACCTCCATTACAAACTCTTCTTAAAGTAATTAATGGACACAATGTCAGCGGCTTTTGACTGATTTTATCAAATTATTCTAAATAACAGGCAGTTAAGAAGCATGTCTCACACTTCAGAGTTAGATATGGCATAGATACTATAAATTGAATAAAGAAAGACTCTGTAAGCTTGTTAAAATGTGGCGCCCTGTCAAACATGACACACTGTGAGGGTTGAGAGAAGAGTGAGTGAACAGCCAACAATCTCATTTCTGTCCAAAACTGTCTGATTTTCTTGTCCGCACTTCACCTTCCATCCTGCCTGTTCGACTGACTTCACAACCCAAAGACGAGGCAGCAATTGATGCTTGATTCCGATGTGCCACGTTTTCCTTTCCAAACCACTTGGGTTGTCAGATGGATTGGAGACCTGGAGGCCCGTTCACTTCCAAAACTGTCCCTGAGGAGAAGCTGAAATGGGTCTGGGGATTTAAAGGTTTTTTAAGCTTCCTCGTAACCTTTTGACGACATGTTTAAACACCAAAAGCATCCATTTTCTGTGCAGGTAAAGACATGCCTGCTTGCGTTATAAAGAAAGACCTATGAATAGAAATCACTCCAACAAACACTCCTAAACACACATGGCCTGCCCTGCACACTCCAGTGGGCGGATTGGGGGTTTCTGTTTTCTCCCAAGGCGGGTTCTTGTTTGTCTGCTCTCAAGTCTTTTACTTCCTCTTAAGATGTACGAGACAGGTCAGCGTCTGTTTTCCCTCGGTAAAAAAGTCTGGTGTGCAGCTCGATGGCAGAGAGAAAAAAGAGATGGGAAGCTTCTTTTTTTTTTTTTGTTGATGCGACACAGAAATTGGAACAAAATGTAAACATGCCAAACGCCCATTTCCCCCGCGGGAAATCAGGCCGTGTGAAGAAGAGGTGTCAGAACACATTCAAACATGGTGTACTGCTTTGCCTTAGAGCAGCTGCTTTAAGACAGAAAACATAATGACACAAGGTAGAAGAAAGAAAAGTAATCGGAAATATGGAGGGAAATAGAGGAGAAAAGCTGTGCAGTCGTTCAAGCCAAGCAGATGGAGAACCAAACAGGAAGGAGGGGAAAAAACTTCATCAAAGTTTCTAAGTGAAGCGTCACCAGCACAGAGCGAGCATTTAGCACTGTGAGAACATTTAAAAAAATTATATTTTCCAACTGCTGTTGTGCATTATGGCTGCACTTTTTCTCTTGCTTTTCCAGTAACCATCAAGCTCATTTGTCCTGCATGAGATGTACCCATATATATTAGCAAATGGAATTAGGGGGGCCGCAAGGCACAGAACTAAGCCCACTTTTTTTTCTTTTTTTTTTTTAACTGCTAGCATGTCAAATTTTGTGAGAGGACTTCCAAACAGATGTCAGGCTATAAAAGAATCCATACCAGACGTCACTAATTTGGACATTTTATGCTACATTTTCACTTTTAATTGCTTCCTCTTTTAAAGTCAGTTTTTCCAGTTTGCTGTCATATTCAGAATTTATATTCTGTAATTTTTGCAGCCAATGATTGAGATAAATTCTTAAAATATAAGCAAATAGCATGACTGAAAGTGTTTTTAGTGAATATCGATATATGTTTATGTGTTGATAGTCCCATTTAGCCGCGATATTTACACCCCTGTGACATTTCACCAATCAATTGTAATGCTGCAGCAGCGTAATGGGCAGATGATGTCATCCCCCCTCTGTACCGCCATCAGAGGTAGTAACAGAGGCGTTACAGAGTTCAGTGGAGCCAGCAGGGGAGTGTAGCGCTGTGTGTGTGTGTGTGTGTGTGTGTGTGTGCATAGCTGACTGTGTGTGTATGTGGAGCTCCCACTGTGCTATTACTCCGTCGCGGAATCAATATGATTGTACAAAGATATGGTGGCAGACCTGCAAGTCCTGCGTTCTGCAAGATAAAATGGCTGTTTTTTCCTCCCTCAAAGGAATCTTCCTCTTAAACAAAGAGGGCTATCTGTGTGTGTTTTCGGTGCATTAGCTCTGAAAGACTATACTGCAGCCATTACAGCTCGTCTTCCTGCTGGGTTTGAAGCAATGTTCTGGAGGAAATTCAAACCTTTTTGTTCCTGCGAATATGTGCAGATGGGGATCAGGTTTAAAGAATACAGCACAATACACAAAAAGCAAACTCTTAATGTAGCATTTTAAAAATCTTAATAGTACTCAGTTGACGGCTCGTACTCCCTGGACGGTGGGCGAGCATCACCAGAAATAGTCCAGAAGCGGGTGAGTTGGCTATTCTTAACAAACCGCCTGATGACTGAAGCAATGAATCGCCACAGGAAGTGGAATTATCATTTGGCGGTGCTGGGCGGCTGATTGGAGTAATGATTGAGGTGGAGAGACTGAACAGAGTGGAGGGTATAGTCGATGTGAGACGGGGACAACACGCCAACGCCACGGTCCTGATTTCTTTCTAGTGGGGGACCGCCGCCGCTCCAGTAGCCGTGGCACCGAGCCAAACACACCGGGTTTCGTTTGTTATTGAAGGAACAGCAAAGTAATCAATCTGAAGTCTGGAAGGAACAGAGTGAAGAATTATTTTTGATAAGTCTTCTGAGGGAAACATAATCACGGTTGTGCGGTGTGAGCTTGTGATGGGCGTAAAAATAACAACCATCTATTTTCTCTTTTACTGTGTGTGTGTGTGTGTGTGTGTGTGTGTGTGTGTGTGTGTGTGTGTGTGTGTGTGTGTGTAATGTTCTGGACTTCTGAAACCCAGACAGGTGTTTCTACCTTCCTCAGGTAGAGACATATGTGTCAGAGCACGAGACGACATGGAGCTCTCCAGGGACTTCTTTAAGTGTCAGTGGAAAGCTTTACTGCACACACACACACACACACACGCACGCGCACGCGCACACACACACACACACACACACACAGAATATTTTTGGCAGAAGTGCTGAATAATAGCGCTGTACTAAGCAGGCTGGGCCAATTAGGCCCTGTGGGACTGGGAACAAGCACCAGTGTGTGTGTGTGTGTGTACTGTATGTGTGCGTGTCCGTGTGCGTGTGCGTGCGTGTGTGTGTGTTTTCATGTGAGTGTTTGGACTTTTCTTGAGTCATAAGCGGACAGCAGGACTGAACGTCAGAATATTGTCAGACATCTGCCTGCGTGCCTGTCTGCCACAGCAAACACACACTAACTCACACACATGCGCACACGCACACACATATTTTCATACATAACATGACTGTGGGGAGAAAGAAGGCGGAAGAACGACAGGAAAAAGCTGGAGAGAAAGTGAATCTTTCAGAATCTGCTCTGTTTACCAGCTTGTGCAGGAAGTGACATCACACCGTCACATTAATGACATCAGTGTGGACCCGGCCTTTTACATTCATAGCTTGTCTTCATATTGAACTGGACAAACAGAATTAAATCTGTGGAACTAGGGAAGAGAGAAATAGTCCTGACATCTACAATAAAACGAATAGAACATGCACTTTTTTCACATTATTTCTGTTTATTAAAAAGTTTTCAGTTTTTAATCAAACTGAATAAAGACGCTCAGTTATAACTTGTTTTTGGTAAAATTCAAACGTTCTTTGAATTGGAACAGATACTTTTCAAAGGGAGTATAAGGATCATTGGATATTTTTTTAAGACCTCAAATCATCCTCTATTTCACCTTGTATGTTGTCAGTCTGTGAAACCTATAGAGCAGCTTTGCATGAGTTGCAATAAAAACATTTTTTAAATATATTTTACTGGGGTAAGAAAAGCCCCTCTTCCCACTTGCCCACTTTCTTCTGATTGGCCACCTCTCTGGAAGCCTTGCAGGAGGCAGAAAGCTGCAGGGCTGCCAGGGGAGTGGCTGCTCTCCTGGGAGAAGACAGCCTATGTGAGAGGATTCATCGGCTTACTTAAAGGCTTGTAGTCGAAATTATTGGTTTCATGTTGGGGAACTTTCCTGTGATTTGCAGAACGAGCCGTTTAGCACCCTCTGCTGACATCCTGGGATTACTTCAATATACTTTCACCTCAGGAGCTGAAACGTTGCCAAGTTTTAGGATGGGCATCCAACATTTTTTAACAATAGTTCAACTGTCAAGAAGAAAGGTGCAAGCAGGAAGTTAAGACAAAATGGAAGGAAGTGAGTAACAACTGATGACGAGAAGAAAAGATAAGTATTTAAAGTGGCAGGTAGGTTGGGATGAGGTAGCAGAAAAAATATCTTAAAAGGAAAACAGAAAGGAAAAGAGGTTTTTCTGAGAGGATAAGTGAAGATGAAAAAGCCAACGGGAGGGAACAGTCGCTCTGTAGCTGCAGTCATACCACCGCCTCCTATGGGTTTTCCTCCAACACTCCAGAAGGTTCCACCTACACAACACACAACCACCTCACACATCCACGAGGCCCCCCCGTCTGTGATACGCACACATGTGACAGTCCTACCAGAGGCTCTGCGAATCCATTGAAAACGGTTCCTCAGGAGCAAAACAGTCTGTTCTTTCACACGTTAGCACTCGTTCTGAAAGCACAGCTGTCTGCTGCGGTGCTAAGTCACAAGCTTTTCTGTGATATCACTGCGGCACCCCAATATTTATTATTATCTGCTGCCAGTTAGACTTCCTCCAACAGTCCAAAGACATGCTCGTTAGGATAATTGGTGACTCTAAATCTCTAAATCACTGATTGACAGGTGGCCAGTCCAGGTTGAACCCCGCCTCTCGTCCAATGACAGCTGTGATTGGCTTCAGCACCCTGCGACCCCCGAACAGGATAAGCCCTACAGATAACGGCTTTCTTTCTACTTGAGAAGCTTTAATTCTATGTTGAAAGAGCAACAAAGACAGCCAAAGAGCAAGTGCAAAACACTAACTTGTTGTCATATTCCAAAAGTTCGAGCAGCACCACTACTGAAAATGATAAAGTTTATCCAGAGAGTAACACCAGCCACAGGCTATGGGTTTCCCCCCTCAGGGGCATGACTGTGCTACTCAGCTAAACCTAATGGAAAAATGCATCATGTTTTGAGATCACTTCAGTGCATTGCCTTTTGGTCCTGAGGGTTGCACTAACATAAAAAAAAGGCTTAAAATGAAAAATGCATGTATGCATTTCAAAAACAACTCAATTTCTTAAATTAAGTGGAAATGTTGTCAAAGTGGTCCAAGGGGAAATATTTTAGTTCACAAAGGGCATTAAGAGGAGATGAATACCTAGATAAAAAATGTGTGTTTCTACTTTTCAGGACACGTTGAGGTGTAAATTTACGATAGTGGTGCAAGAGGAGATATGATGGGTTGGACATAATGATCAATCATCCTATGGGGAACATGAATATCTATAATCTAATGACAAGGCGTCAGATTGCTGTCAAGATGTTTTGCTCTGTAAGTGTTATGTGGATTGACTTTACCTCAGATTAGTCTTAAAGGATATTTTAGACCAATACAGAAAAAAAGATGTGGTGGCTACCAGTGGTAATTTCTTTAAAATGGGACAATAAATGTTCTTGAGCGACTGTTTTTCCATGATGTAGACGAGACCGTCATGAGCTAAAAATAGATTGTTGATGATAAAAACTGATTTTACTGTATGTGATAGGCCAATACTGAAGTGAACTGATGTATCAGTCAAGACTTAAATCGAAGTATACCGACATATTATTGCTGACCAAGACATTCTCAGTTTCCACATGATACCGTCTTGGATTTTACCTGAGTGGAAACGACTTCCCAGGGCATACTACAGGGGATCTCACTGCAGCCTAGATCTCTAACCATGGGAGGCCTCAGGGAGTGATGTGAGGCCCCTAGATCTTTGGGGCATTAATGTGCTTCTAAAAAGAAATCTCCAGACAGTTTTGTCAAGTCAGCATGGATCAGGGTCCCCGGGGGGGAGGTTCCTGGCACCTTGGTGAATGTGGGCCTGAAGGCAAAATGGGTCTTACCTTCATAGTCGATAGAATTAGGAGTTAATCTGTGAGAAGATGATGGTATATTTGCCCGACTACAACTTCAATAAAAGAGTATTTTTGAGAATATTCAGGTCCTCATTCTGAAGAAATGTATTTTATTCAACCTCCTACTTCAACCAATTGTTTTTTTCTTCTTCTCTCACCTGCCCTCCATCTCCCTCTTCAGTCTTCCAGCTTTCCTATACGAGTGTTATAATGCCGGTGGTACAGTAGTCGAGGCCTCTCACCTGATACCAGTAAGTCTCAGATGACACACTTCCAGCTCAGGTACAATCAGCGGGGCGACAGGCCCAGGAGCCCCTGCAGCCTCACCAATGTTTTTTAGCACTTTTTAGAAGCCTGGGTCCCAGAGTGGATCATTAAACTGGAGAATACCGGCAGCACATGAGCAACAGCGTAAGAGATGGTTGGATCACTCCAAAAAAAATAAAATGGGAGGCAAAGAATGGGACAAGAAGAAAGTTCTCCCTCTTGTCTAAACACCGCTCATTAGCAGGAACATGTATGCCAACGGATGAAGCGATCCCGACGCTGCAAAAAAAAAAAAAGGAAAGTAGGAAGAAAGACGCAAGCGATGCTGACAATGAAGGAATGACAGTTCTGTGCTGAATCGGCAGGAGTGTCTAATCTACTGTTAGACATCCGCATCAAAAAAAAAAGAAAAGTGTCTGTACGGCAACAACTGTTCAGCTTCCTGTCAATTAGGTGCCAGGAAATTGCACACACGTTTGACCAAGCAGGGGTTGAAAAAACACACATACACCAACACACACCTTTAACTACACAGCAAAGAAAGACTGCATGTAACCACCCACACACAGGTGACACACACACCTCATCAAGCTGCAGGGACTGAGCCATGATTAGCGAACACGTGGGGGTCCAGCATGCAAGCGTGCATGTGTTGCTATGCATTCGCTCGGCAAGAGAGTGTGAGAAACTGGTATTTTTCCGTGGTTTGTTTCGCAGAAAGTAAACGCTTAGATATCATGATTACACTTCCTGAGGTGGCGGTTAGTTGTGTGAAAAAATAAAGACGGGAAAAAAAACAGATTGGGCAATCGTGATAAAGGCGCAGACGACTGCTGGTGCCTGAACGGTGATGAAGACTGAACATTACTGGAGTAAGTGCCAAAACCAACACCAATATGTGATACAGCCTTAGTCCTAGTTGATGGGATTGGGTATTGGGTCGTATGCCACTCCATGCACCAATCTGATCCTGAAGAAATCTAGTACTAGAGCAGACAAAAATCTTCTTAGGGGATCCAAACAATTGTCTAACCCAAAGAACTGTTTGAGATTAGCAAAGAAGAACTGATTACTTGTCATTTTTAAAGTTAACATACGAAATTATAAGAGTGTAACACAAGGGGGGGGGGGGGGGGGGACTGGACTGGACGCTCTGCCAATGAAAGGCGTCTGATCCAACCTTCACAACAGGGTCCTAAGACGCTGACTAGACTCTTCTCCTCTGTCGCCCCCCGGTGGTGGAATGAACTTCCAAACTCCATTGGATCTGCAGAGTCCCTCTGCACCTTTAAGAAAAAGCTAAAGACCCAGCTCTTTCATGAATACCTACTAACTTAATGATGATGGTCTCCATATTATTGATGATGATGATGGTAATGATGATGGTTTTTGTTTGATAACGACGACTTATAAGATGGTTTCTATACTGATTAGAGCTCTCAAGAACTGCCCTCAATGTTGTGCTTTGCCTCTGGTCACTTCCTGTCAGCACATTTGTGTCCAATCAGACTCAAAGCTGATCGTTTGCTCTTACTGACATTGTTCCCTTTTTTCTAGATCCTTGCTTGTGTTGTTCTTACTCTCTGATGTACGTCGCTTTGGAGAAAAGCTTCTGCTAAGTGAATTGTAGAACTTCTGGGGGTGAAGCGTGCTTAGCCATGGTACAGATTGCCTAGTGTGAGTGCGCCCTTACTGAGATTTCAATTTGACTTCAGTATTTTCCAGCCTTTGCATTTGAATGGAAAAAATAGTATGTGACAATCTCTAGAAACGAGCTGCATGAGCAAGCAATTAGCCTGCTGCAAATTGCACAATAAAAACATTTCCTGGTCTCCATTACTCCAAAAAGCGGCTCTGGCATGTGGAAGGAAGTGTGCTGCTGGTGTCATTTTCAGAAATGGATGTAATTGAGTCAATTTTAGTGAAAAAGGACAGAAACATCCGGTTTTTTGGTGGCAGTTATGTCAGTGCACCCCTAAGGTTGTTGCTGCCCTTTGCCGCCTCCTCAGCCCTAAACACCAATCAGCCGTGTTGCACTTAGACTTAACAAGCTCACAGAGAACGGCTGTGACTTTTCTGTCACTTACATCTCAGGTATTTTTATTTTTTAATGAGGTAAAGGATCAGAATCTAGGTTTGACCTGTGCACCGTTGTATACTATATAAATGATGTTTGCACAGGATGCTGCAGAGGTAAACTTGATGTCTGGAGGGAGGGGATTTCTGCAGACTTTTGGGCGCATGAGGAGTGTAGACGCTGTTTATTTCACTTGGTGCATGTTAAGCGCAATGTGTCGGATGGTCTGTTCTCACCGCCTGGCTGCTCTGATCTCATCCCCTCACAGAGGAGTTTTATATAAGCCTCAACTTCAACATGGCTCTTAGGGATGATTACCTCAATGAAGAGGAGAGGAGAGGATCAGGGCCACAAGGAAAAAGGGGGAGAAAGTTATGAGGGGAGGAGGAGAGGCAGGAGAAAAGGAAGAGGAACTGGAAAAGAGAAGGGGGGATGAGGGGATACGGGGCAAAGAAAATGAGGGATTAAAAGTACAAAAAGAGCAGAGGAAGCAAGGAAAAGAAAGAAGGAAATGGAGGAATAAAATGGAGGAAGATTTACAAAAAGGGGGGAAAAGAGAGGAGATGGGATAGGAAAAAAGCAGCCGGAAATGAGAAGAAAGCTTCACTATCACTTCACTGTGTTTTTCCAACATTCTTTGGATGAAGATGTTGCCAAGGAACTCTAAGGTTTTACTCTTTTACTCATTCTTTTTTTAGATTTATTTGGGGACTTTTGTGCCTTTTTGTTAGAAAGACATGACATGATTAGAAATCTGGAAGAGAGAGTGGGAAAGGACGCAGGTCGGACTTAAACATTTATAAAAACCTGTTCCAAGTCCTCGGCTTGTGACCACAAGAGCAATCATTCTACCTGAGTGGATGCCATCATTGGTGATAAAGACACATGGAAAGCACCTGAGTGAAACAGTGATGATTTGCTTTAGTGGTATTCTTCCACCAAACATCAGTGTAAGTCTTGCAGTTGCCTCCTCTGCAGGGAAGCGGTGAAGTCTGGCAGCGCCGAGGCCAATCAGTCGTGGTGAACATATGCCAGCTGAGTGTTTAAAAAATCCTAGGCCTCATCTCCATGCCTGTCAGGTCTTCCGTGGCCCTGATCACAGGATCCCCTGCTATGGGGGGGTGAGGCCCAGAGGCCATGCTTAAAGACCTAAAAACCTTTTACAGGATCCGGTAATTAGCCAGCACAGTTCTGCAGCCATGCTCCTCGCTTTGATCTGCAACACTGATCAATGGCAACATCACAGTGGCTTGATAACTAGTTACCACTTCAGTGTGCGTGTGTGTGTGTGTGTTTGTGTGTGTGTGTGCGCACGTGTGTGTGTGTGGTTTGTACACATTGCTTCATGCATCCTTTGATACATGTGATTTCTCTCAAACACAGCTTGTAGGGTTCATTTCTACATCAACAGGCGAGTGAATGTCAGATTTCCCCGGTGAAATCTCTCCACCATCTCTCCTGCAGTCGTCAGCAGAAACACTTTAATGGGTTTCCATACTCGATAATCATCTTATGACTCTATATGAATGGAGATAATGGCGGTGTCCTATAGGTAATTCACTAACTGTCTGGGGAGTATGTGTTCATTTACACATGAGCTACACTCATGCAGCGGGGGTTTGATATTGGCCTTCCAATAAATTACATCAACATCTACCTGGTGTTATTTGGATTTTATTCAGCTGCATGTTGTTCATTATGTTGCTGTATTTTTTCATTTGTATGATTGAAACTGTTTTGTTCATACCATGAAATGAACAAAACGCTGATTTTATTTGTGAAACACCAAAGGGACAACCAGGAAATGAAGCGCACCGCACAGTGAGACCTTCCTTTTCCTCTTGGTGAATAGTGTGTCGTCTACAAAGGTACAGTTTCAATCAATCAATCAAACTTTATTTATATAGCACCTTTCAGACAAATTAAATTGCAGTTCAAAGTGCTTTACAAGAGTGCAGAAAAGTTATTGATGAAAAGGTAGTTTATAAAATCAATGAGAGTCGAATGCACACCAATAAGAATTAAAAAATATATATATAAAAATGAAAAAATAAAATACGACACATAAAAGCGATAAGATATTCAAATTAATACATAGGAGAAAAATATTTCAAATTGTATTCAGATAAAAAAGACAATGCAATAATGTTAAGATTTGGATTCATATAAAACACTATATAAAAGCCAGACTGAATAAATAAGTTTTAAGAATGCGTTTAAAAATCTCAGAAAGCAGATTATTGTCCAAGTTAAATTTAAAGATGAAGTGTTGTTTGGCTTTTGTTTCAAACTGCACATGAACCCCAGTCCCTCAATGGAAGTCCTGCATCTTTTGGCCCCTGCTGCCTCCTCAGTTGGCCTTCATTTGGGGGTTTGAACCAGGTCGCTAGACTTCGTACCATTGGTGAGAACAGTGCTACATTGGAACAGGTTTTCCTGTGTGGCTGTATGACAAATAGGGGTGTCACTAATCGTCTGAATTTAAAGTTTTTGGAATGATAGCAGTCTTTAGTTTGAAACAAAAACTCCTGGGGGGAACTTTTCGAGAACCTACGATGATATTTAGTTTTCTAAAGAGTGAACCGTTTGTGATAAAGGGAGTGAAAAATGACTGACAAGTGTGCCAGCTTCTTTGGTTAAAAATAATACAAACTCATTAAAGGGGAACAGATCAGTTAATACCAGTTTTCAATCAGCTTTGATGTCCCCTTTTTTTTTTTTTGTTGCAGTTTTGACAGCTCAATGCTTTTGTAAAAGAAATCACAGATAAAAGGACCTAAAGCTCAAATTAGCAGCTTATTGTGCTTCAGAAGTTTGGTGATAAAAGTTTTTTTTTTAATAATTACAATAAAGCGAGAACTTTTCTAAGACGGGAACATTACAAAACAGAGATGTGCCCACCTCATCATGTCTTAAAGCTATACAAAACAATGAACGACTTCCCTTTAAAAACAGAATTATGGTTTAGATCTATTTTTCTCCTTCCAGGTGTGATCTGAAAAATCTTGCTTTAAAACCACAGACTCCATGTCCGAGCTTGTGTGAGTCTACTTGTGACATCACTCCCATTGAGAATGCAGACATACAAAGATGTCACTGTCAATCAATCAATCTTTCTTTTTATAGCTCCAGTTCACAACATCTGTGTCTGTCACAAGACACTTCACAAAAAGAGCATCTCAAAACCACTGTTATTGTCTACCTATATTATTTTAACCCCTTATGAACCAATACACACTCTGAGATCCTCTGGCAGAGCCCTACTGGATGTTCCAAAGTCCAGGCTAAAAACTAAGAACTAAGGAAGGACTTCCTTTAAACCTCGAGCAGAACCAGACGCATGTGGAACAGCTCTTCTATCTCAGTCTCTTACTCGTTCTTTATCTCCTCGTAGGTCCACTTCTTTTCCCTTCTGAGTGAAAACTGACACATTAGTTTGAGAGGCAATAATCGCTCCCCCACACCAAAAGCAAAGTTGTTTGAACGCACACAAAGTTTTTGTTTGTGTTCTGACATGTGTGTCCCAGAAAATGAAAAGTTTTGACCTCATAGCTCAAGATTCAGGCCAAGTTCAGGCTATAAAAACCAAAACATGTCAGCTGTCTATCGCTTGCCGGGCCTCGGGCCTGATTAAATCAGGCCAGGTTCCGACTTGGGCCGAGATTTCCGCTCCCTCTGAGTTTCTCTGCTGGCATAAAAATTCAAGTCCAGCTGTGGCTTTTTACTCGGCGGCGACCCAGAGGCCCGCACTCAACACTGAAGGTCTTTTACTCGGCCGACCTTATCGCAGTGCATAAACCTAACACAGGAAATGTTTCCCCGACAACCTGTCACACTTAAGCACTTGCCACAAGTCATGGAGAGCCAGGCTGTGTGTGTGTGTGTGTGTGTGTGTTCCTGTGTGTATGCCGCCTGGCAGAGCACCAAGTGCACCCCTACCTATGCTGTCAATCTTGCTCTCACACTGGAACAACCGGGGCATGTGGCCTCTCCTCTCTCTCTCAGCCGGTACAGCTAACACACAAACACACACAGCACTCTCCCACCCTCTGCGCCGGAGCTGCTGATGGACACACGGGCTCACTGCTGTGGCGGCGGCGCTCTCATATTTCAATTACTCTGTGTCTCTCTCTCTCTCTCTCGTCCCCTCTTTTCCTCCACACGTTTTCCGTCTCCATCTTTTTTTGCTCGGCGACACAAAATGCACACCTCACTTTCAGCAAGGGTTTATTTTCAACTTTTAAAGAACCCCCCCCCCCTTTACTCAAAGACACATTTTATTTTTCATCCGTGGTCAGTTGCTTTAAAAAAAATGACGAGCTGGAGGTAATAAAACAGAACAAAATGAAAACCCTACCTCCCCCCGCCCCAGCAGGAAGAAGAGGAAGAATAGAGAAGTGACAGAGGCTCCGATAGCCACTCATCCGTATAATCACATCGCGCTATTAGAATACGTTAGCTATCTGATGCCATTTGTTGTATCAGCGGATAAGCATTAGAGCTCATTAGTCACATGCATTAGCTCCTGGCCCGGGCCTGACAGATGAGTCCATGTGGGATTAATAAAGTGAAGAAGAGGGTGACGTATAGACAAAAGGAAGATTGATTGATGGGTGGGACAGGTGGATGTGCATTGACGGGTGAATGATTGACAGACGGATAAAAGAATGGACATGTGTGTGTGTGCAGACATGACATAAATTGATGGATAGATTGGATGGATGGAGTGATTTGAAGGAGGATAAATGGACATGTGGTCCAGAGTGGGGTTCTAACACAATAATATTTGGAGACGGATGCCAATACTTTTTGATTTGTGATAATATGTTGTCTTTAAAGCAGTTATTTGTGTGTGTGTGTGTGTCAAGTTACTGATCAAGCATTAAAATCCAAAACCAGTTCAAACTAAATAATTCAACACAATGGGCCGTCAGAATATCAATATCAAGTTGGATCATCAAAATGATTCCTTGAGTGAAAGAGCAGATCAGTGAAGACATTTTTCAATGATGTCACCAGGGTCCGAAATGAACACCCGCCAAGCACCAAATGCGGGTGGATTTTCCGTTTGGCGAGTACATTTCAGAGGGCTATCAGCCACAGGGCGGGTCAATGTTTTATCAAAAAGTCATACAAATATGCTTTGAGTATTAAGCTCAGCGTTTGATGTAGCCTAGCTGCAGCTACTTTTTCTAGAATACTGCCTAGATTTAAAAAAGAATGATCTGATGTAATGATTGAATCTGTGACTTAAATCTGTTATTGATTAAACAAATACACAAGACACATAATGCCGTCTCAATTAAATGTACTGTAACAGATGTGTGTAGGACACAAAAACACAATTTGTTATTTTGGCCGGTAAAAAAAATATGTTTGGCCAGTGAATTTTTTCATCTACCTGCCACCTTGGTCGGTGAGTCAAAGGGTTAATTTCTGACCCTGGACGTCACTATTTTTGTGGACCCATTCTATGACCCACTGGAAATGGCTCCGCGACCCACCAGTTGAGAACCACTGGTTTTAACGGACACTTACCGAAGATGCAGACATTTCAGGAAGATGTTTGGTAGGCGCTTCGACACAGGGACATCACATCCTGTTTCAACTTTATCTTAAGGCTGTTGGAAGAGGGGGGGGGGGGGATTTTTTGTAGATTGTAAACACTTTTATGAAAGACATTTTCTGAAATGTATTTACTGATGAAAAAAAACCGATTGTCTTGCTAATCAGTCATGAAAATAAAAACAACAAACATAATTTACTCGTACAGTACATTACGGTTTAACAATGTCTCAGTCTGTTATTAAATCACATTCTGTTTTTTTACTGTGTGCAAATAGCAACAGTCCAGTTCCCCGTGGGCATCATTAAAGTTTAATCAAATCTGAATTAATCGTGCATGCTCGCGTAGAAGCCGATCAAAATGTCTCATTAGAATCAATCATTCGGGTTAAGGACTCCTCATAAAAATAAAACAGCAGTGCTGATGAGTTTGAGAACAAATATGTAATCAAACCAACACGTTGTCACTTCACAAGTGTACGAGGGCGACACGGGCTAATATCTAGTTTTTACTGAAGTGTCCACTACAGATATGCAAACACACAACACTTAGGCTGAGGTACAGAAAGCATGCTTTACTTATGTAGGAGTTTGAGAAGATGACTGCAGGTTTCAGTGAAGAACTAATGGACAAGCTATGAGATGTTTTCATAGTACAAAACTTACTGCACTAAATGTTTTTAATATTAAATGTGCATGATGTGCACTGATGGATGCCATTCATCTACCTATCCATTCCCTACACCACTTTGTCTCGTTGTGGGTCGAGGGGGAGCTGTAGCTTCTCCCTAACATGCATGCTATGGACTGTTGGGGGACGCTGGAGGACCCGGAGAGAACCCACCAATGCACAGGGGGGACATGCGAACCCCACACACCCTGTCCAACCAGCAAATGGAACCAGGAACCTTCCTGCCGGGGCAGCCGCTGGCCGCAACAGCCGAGAAACAAAACCAGCCTGTCGGTAGCAACCGTCTCGCGGTTATATTGCTGCCTGTCGGCGGCGGTAAGGACGAGGAGCCGGGGCTGGCTCGAGCTGGGGCGGACTGGTGGGGCGGACTGGTGGTGTCGGTGCTCTCACTGTTTGTCTATGGACACAGACACAGAGTCTGTTTTCTGACAGGAATTTACAAGATCAACTCTGGAAGGAATCTCGGAATCAGTTGAGGAAACGCCTTCTGTGTTCAAGTAAACATGACTGTAAACCTGACCTTAGTGGGAGTGGCCTGCGGTGCTGTGCATTCTGGGATTTGGTGTCTTTCATCCACATGAGCCAAAAAGACACTTTCTGCCTTTTCTCGTCCAAGAAAGCTCCAACTTCAAAATGTATTTCACATTTCTACATATATGACCCAATGTCAATACAGATTCATGTTTCAACGGGTGAAGTTTCCCTTTAAGTAAAGAGACTGTGAAAATATAAGGGACATAAAGTATAGCTATAATTGTTTAGAGGGTAAAAGTAAGTTGTTAAAATGAGGTAAATACTCGTGTAGAGGACATGTATGATACTCTACCAAATGCTTTTGTGAGGAATTTTCAAACGCGGCCCCTGTGGACAAAACCTCAAGAACTTTTGTCTTCTAGTCTGCGCGCTGTTCATCTTTCCGAGGTTATCTTGTTTTTTTGACACATAACACCATCATTATAAATTTGTGTTTCCATTTCTAACAGTATGTGAAAGAACAGCAAGAAAGTGTTTGTCCTCCGCTCCCCCTGACTTCCCATCTCTGCATAGACGTGTCTGAAAATGACAAAGTGACAAATGATATCTCTACTCTGTCTGTTTTTTTTTTTTTGTCAGTGGGGGGTGGCTGGACCTTCCCCCTGTAAATGTTAATCAATAGCACATCCCTATTAGAGGCAAGCAGATGCCACCTCCACCTCTGTGCTGCTCGGCGTCTTGTCTAAATGAAAGCTGGGGTCAGGAACACAGCTGGGGTGCACACACACACACACACACACACACACACACACAAACACACACAGATACAGAGAGTGAATGAAGGATGAAAGCAGAAGGCAGAAGAAAGAGAAGGTTGACTGCGGGAGTAAAAGAAGTGTGTTAGTTGAAGGTGGCCGACACGACTCGGTGCAGAGTGGGAGCCTCTGTTGCTGCTGAACTGGCTAAAGTAATGAGGTCGGCATAGCGGGGAATGCGGCTAATATGGAGAGATCAAACTGCTGGTGCACCTCTAGGAACACGCTCCATGGGATCCCCGCACTTAGATGTTACACCCCGCAGGCGCACACACACACACACACACACACACACACACACACACACACACAGACCACACAAGTTGCAGAGGCTCCATGCTAAGTATATTTCTTATGAATAATGATGTTTTTAACAACAAAGGAGGCATGAAAACGGAAGCATACTGGAAAATTGTATGAATATTAAACAGTGCCTTAACCCCCCCATTAAAGAAAAAAAAAATATTAACTCAGCAGTCCTTGGAAGTTTTTTTAGTGTACAGGAGATATGGTCTGGGACAACAAAACCTGTTATCCCCCTTGTGGTGCAAGTAGCATGTGACACCTAAAGACACATTTTCTCTGTTTTGGTCTGTGGCTTTAATGTTAAATGATCATTTTGGTGTTCAAAGGCGATCTTTTCCATCCACCTTTCTGTCTAAAATCACCACACAAAAAGCCAGCAAAGCATCATGTAGCTGTATTAGCTTCAACAGGTATTACAGCCAAGCTTTCTCCCCCCTCCCCCCTCCTTTCCCAGAATCCTCCTGGCCTTCAGACTTGCAGACAAGACAAGCGAGAAATCGTGCCAAAATCTGTCTGCACCGCTCATCTGGCTTTATTGGGTCTGTCTGTGTGCAAGAAAAGGTAAATAAGACTGATTGAGCGAGAGACAACAAAGATTTTTTATTTTTTTTGGTGAAGGACGCACATAAAAACACACACACACACACACACACACACACACACACGCTTGCACGCACTAAGAATACAAAGTGTGAGCTGTAACAGCTCCCGAGGGAGGCCTTGTCAAATAAACAATGAGACAGGATTAAATGACATTATTATAAGAAACTAGCTCCAGTCATCAGGGAGAGACAGAGAGAAAGAAAGAGAGAGGGAGATTTACATTTTGCATCCTTCATTAGGTAATGGAGTTGTTTGAATGCCGACGCCTTGTGTCGGGACATGTCGATGCCGAAGCAGACGTTTATGTTCCTCGTGTACAGCATCCTTCTCATTTAAACTCTACAGGCCTGTCAGAGGTGCCTGAGCGAGGCAATCGCTCACTCTCACTCACACACACAGTCCACACACCACATATCCAAAAAGAGGCTGTATGCATTCAAGCATTCTTTAAACTAATAAACCTGCCTATGGACTTAGCCAGTCTTAGTCTGAAGTGTCATTAGAAGTGGCAGGCAGCTGTGGCAAGCCTGCAAGGGGCTAAGAAGCTTGAGCTCCTACCGTCTGTAATCCCTGCAAACAAAGTGCACACCGCGCCGCAAAATAAATATATAAAAGTAAATAATACATGCAAACATGCGGCTGCACGCACACACACACACACACACACACACACACACACACACACACACACACTAACACACAAAGTCTTACAGTGGGGTGATGCGAAAAAAGATGCTCTAAGAAAACTTCAAAGTGACAAATGCAAAGTCATGTATATGGCAATCCGCCTTAAAAAGTAATCTGACACGCTGACAGCTACAGGAACACATGAGGTGCCCTCCCTCCCCGCACACAAAAAAACACACACACACACACACACACACACACACACACATAATGTGATTTCACTTTTAGGGGAGGCAGTATAAGAAGCACATTACGCAGAAAGACACACATTGAGTTTGCTAAGTGGTAATAAAGGCCAGGGCTTATTAATGGGACAATCTGACAACCAGCGGTGCTGCTCTGAGGCTTCACACAAACACACACACACACACACACACACACACACACACACACACACACACACAATCTCCTTCCTGATAGCTGTAAGTTATTGGGGAGGAGGAAATGTTGCCGGGCAGTGTCTCCCTACAGTCACATTTCCACTTGGAGATGAAACAGCTAATTGGACATGGGACCTTCTCAGCTCTGCAGACTCCAGTAATGGATTTGGATGAGGAAGAAGAAGAGGAGGGCGTCCCTCCCCTCCTCCCCCGCCTCTCTGCTTTACTTCCCATTTTGTAATCCTCTCCTGCTTTATCTGCTTCCTCAGACCCCCCCCAACCAAAACACATTTAAAGCCAGCAACTCTCCATTGAAATATTAAAATACCATTCACTCAGCTTTTTAAGAAGGGCTGGGGTGGTATGGCAAAAAAACAACATCCATCCATTTTCTTCCACTTATCCGAGGTCGGGTCGGGCGGTAGCAGACGCAGTAAGTCAACCCAGACTTCCCTCTCCCCAGCAACGTTTTCCAGCTCCTCCTCCTGGGGGTCAACATGACGTTTTCTTTTTCTTTGGCAAATTGCACCGATATTTGTCAAAATATAAAGATTAAAAAAAGATGCAAGGTAAGGAGTGACCTTTTAATGATGGAGGTTTAAAGATATAGACATTAGAATAGATTGATAACATATCCCATGATGATCCCATATTGAGAACGAGAGTCTGGAGGTTAACACTTGTTGTGATCTGGCGCTATACAAATAAGAGATTGATTGATTGATTGAACATTTTATCATCCATCCTCATGTTTCAGACTGAAATCACAGTAAAAACAGAACGGTTAAACTCACTCTGTATCAACTCTCACAAGAGATTTGCTAAATAATGATCAACAACTGAGGTCACAAAAAGGTGAGTTACCTTTATTTTTAATCACTGCAACATGACTAGAAAGAACATGTTACATCCTCATGTTTTCTCTTTCACACACGGCTCTCTTCTGAGATTTTTAAAACAGCTTTCTACATCTTCCTTATGTGGAAGTGTTTATCTCTATCTCCGTCTCTTTCTCTCTGGCGCTCCTCCTGGTGTGAGTTTCCCCTTTGAAAAAAAGCGTTCTAATTAGCACGTACAACACACAGCCGAGGTTAAATTAAATTGCTGAGATACAAGGAGGTTGAGGTCAACAGCTCGGAGAAGACCGTCAGTATAGATAATTGGAAGATATCGCTTTTTCTCTCTCTCACTCTCGTTTTTTTCCCCCTTTGCTAAATATCTATGATCAAAATGATGAGTGGCACACAGACGCTTTGGCAGGGTGGCGGTGTGCTGAGGAAAAATATGCCTGATGAAATATGAATTTATTTTTAGAGATAGAAAAAGACAAGTAATTAGGAGCGCAGTGAGGAAATCACTTTTATGTCTGCTCTCGGCTTGTCTTTAAGCACTCAGGAAACAATTTCTTTAGAAAGTGATGCATCAGGAGCTGTACCGGCTTAATGAAACATAATACGATCTGCTTTTTTTTGACTGCATATGTACTAATAGCTCTAAGTGATGAGCGACGACCTATCTCAGTAAAGTAAGACCTTCAGAAAGCACAAGACATATATTCTCTAATTTTCTTGAGAGTGTGGTTTTGCATTCTGTCTCCAACCTTTTCAGTTCTGAGAGTTACGTTTTTGTTTTTTGTTTCCTCATGATGTAACTGAAAATGTTATGCAGCAAGGCTCAGCAGATGAAGGATCTGGAAAGCATTGCTGGGAGATATTGTAGGCATTGTGTGCTGTTTGCCAAATCAGGTACAGAATATGTTAAGTTCATATTCTTAACTACCAAACATTGGACCTGCAGAGTCCCTCTGCACCTTTAAGAAAAAGCTAAAGACCCAGCTCTTTCATGAATACCTACTAACTTAATGATGATGGTCTCCATATTATTGATGATGATGATGGTAATGATGATGGTTTCTGTTTGATAACGACGACTTATAAGATGGTTTCTATACTGATTAGAGCTCTCAAGAACTGCCCTCAATGTTGTGCTTTGCCTCTGGTCACTTCCTGTCAGCACCTGTGTGTCCAATCAGACTCAAAGCTGATCGTTTGCTCTTACTCACATTGTTCCCTTTTTTCTAGATCCTTGCTTGTGTTGTTCTTACTTTCTGATGTACGTCGCTTTGGATTAAAGCGTCTGCTAAGTGAATTGTAGAATTGTAGAATATTCAGACAGGTGTTGAGAGTGAAAATGCAGTTCCATGATTGTCCACTTGAGGCAGGCTGCAAAAGCCAAACAATCCCCATTAGGTCCTATATCAAAATTATGTTTCTTACAGCAGAAATAAAAAATGTTTACTGAGTGATAGATTTTATAAATTATTTTATTTTTTTACACATTTTTAAGCTTATAACTAACCATTTACAGATGCAAACTTCATTTTGCCAAAGTGCCAGCACAGCCAATTAAGAGGTTAAGGGAAAAAAGAAAACTTCTCTGTAAGCAGAATATAAGATTTCTTACTTCTCAGGATGATGTCAAAGTCGATTGAGAAATGTGGGGAAATTGCAAACTTCAGTGGTTTCACATGACGTGA
The DNA here is from genome assembly GCF_963930695.1 of Labrus bergylta. Taxonomy (NCBI): domain Eukaryota; kingdom Metazoa; phylum Chordata; class Actinopteri; order Labriformes; family Labridae; genus Labrus; species Labrus bergylta. Next base: position 2,436,404 of record NC_089217.1, read on the forward strand.
AATGTAAGCAGTGAAAACGATTAAAGTGCCTTTATTCCATGTAGCTTCTGAACATTTTAATTAAAGTGTACCGGTGTAAAACAATCCCTCAGAGATTTTCACTCTCACATATATCTGATCGTATTAATGAACACTAACAGCCAACGCGTGAATATCCAGCTTTTATAAACACAAAGAGAAGCCGAACCGGTAAAGTGAAGTAAACAACGTGGAAAACAAAAGATGTATGCAACATGGGGAGTGTGAGGGAAAGAGAGAGGGGGGTGCATTCTGGGAAAAATGAGAGAGAGCAATATGTCAGCATGGTAACACCTCTAAAAGTCACCGAAATGCCAGGTCACCCTTCTCGACGGGGAGAATCAAAACCACACGGTGAGCGTGCCAGAGAGAGCACCTTGCATCGCACGTCGAGTTTACAACATCACACAAACACACACACACACACACACTTGAAAAATGAGAGCTCCAGCTGACCGCAGCCGACGCCACCGTGGCTGTCAACAACTCTGTCGCAGCCTGAGATTTCTTTGTTATGAGTGTGCGACGGTACTTTTTTTTGCCTGTGCTCTTTGATGATTATTCCTTTAATAAAGCCTCTGAAGGTGGAAGATGAAGTGTTTGCTGAAGCTTGTGTGTGGGCCTTGCCTAGTGTGTGTGTGTGTGTGTGTCCCTGGCACATTGTCTCACACTGAGGTAGGCGGGAGGATGATGAAGAGAACGTGCGTTAAAAATTTATTTCGGCTTTATTAATATTGCAAGCGGATGGGTGTGATGAACAAACCGATGACGACACCTCGCTCAGGAAAAGAAAAAAAGCCTCCCACAACGCTCGCTCGGCACGACCCGCTGAGCCTTTCGTTTGCTGGAGAATAAACAACAATCTCCTCGCACCACGCTTTTCCAAATGTAGCCTAACTGTTTCGACTCTGACACAAACTTGAACTGCGGCAAATTCCCAACATTCTCCACCCCCCCTCCCCCTCCTCCCGTCTCTCCCTCGCTCCCAATCTCTCATCATATCTTAGCGATCGCTGAACCCTGAACAGATCTCCAAGTAGAAAATTATTGGGGAGCTGAAACACGAGTCATCTGCTGGGATGTCATCTCGGAGCTCACCCGCCGACGACCAGAATCAGACAAGATATTGTGTTTTTAGAAAACGTGCTGCGTTTTCAATAGAAGTAATTCACAAGAAGCCTTGACAAAAAAAAAGAAATAAAAATATAAAAAGTCTGCTGTTCTGAGAACAATCCCACTTTTCAATTGAGCTCCTGGAGCACAGAGGCTGCAGCGCCATGGCACTTTGAGGCTTTACTCGAGCAGGGCTGTAAGTCTTTGTTCAAGTAATCTCCCTGTAAGGAATAATCCTGCAATTGAATAAATGGCTTATTGATTATACACCAGGGTTGTTTCTGCATTCAAAAAACTGGAGGTGGCCGCCACCGCCTCATCTCATACCGCAGATTTCTAAATACAGCACCTGGTGGATCTAACTGCAGTTACGGCTACACACCGATACGGTGGATGTGCTGAACTGTAATCAATCCAGTGCACCACATCTGGCTAATTTATAATTATGTAAGGTGAGCACACAGCCGAAGTGGAAAAACACATTTCTCTCTGTGTCCGTCATGTTCATTATCAGACTCTATATATGTGAAGGATAACAATTTCTATCTGATCAAGTGTGAAATTTGACCTCCACGCAGGAAGTACCAAATGTAGTATTTACATGATATCATTTAGCTTTTTCAAAAATCAAGAGAACATAAAAAAATGTTTGTCAAATTGGTGCAAACCAGAATCACAGACCCCCCCCCCTAGGCTTAATTGAATTCAACATTTTTGCTCTAACCAGAGGAAATGAACAAATCAGCTTTTATGTTGTAATGATTTTAATTCTAAACAGGGCACATTCTTTTATAAAATACATTTAAACCAGAGATTAGTCCTTTCTTTAATTAGCCGACACAAACGCAGTAACTTTAATTCACTTTCTCTGACTCAAGTCAGCTGACCTCATTTGCTCCCGACTCTCCTGACCCTGCTGACACATCTGTATTATGTGTTATGCCGCCCCTGGAAGGGAGAGAAAGAAAGTCCTGTTTCTAGTCAGAATCTCATTGGCTGTTGTAGCTTAGGAACAGTGAATGGAGGGCACTTATTGGTCAAATGAGGAGTCAATCCAAAGGTCAGAGAACTGAAATTAGTAAAGAGCAAGCAGAAATGATGAATCACTCCATGGATTTTTATAGATGTCATGTGTACAGATTAAATATTTTACTGGAATCGTGGGGATCCTAGTTGATGCAGCAGCACTTCTTTGGTGGATTATGATGACAGAGAGAGTTCAGCGGTCGAAAAAAACAAAACAGAAAGACTTGTTTGTTTGTCGGTGGTCTGACAAATGCGTAGATTGTGGCTGCTTTGTTGGTTGGATCTTGAAAGAATGTAAATTGAAGCGTTATTGGTGAGAAAAACAACTCTACACTATTAACTATTATATAAACCCTTATTATACAATACCATTATTACCATAAAGTCTTCCTCCTTTAGATGAGACGATCTCTTGTGTACAACTCATTTTACAAAAATAAATCTTATACATTGTGTACATGCACACAACTCATCATCAAACGCACAAACACACACACACACATGCATACACATCACATTAAGTAACAAAAGCACCCCAAGACATAAAACCTCAAAGCTTATTTACTCAGCGTGTTGTTCTGAAGTGTTGGGCGGAGTGGGAGAGGGTTCAGAGGTAGACGACGTCGGAGTCACCAGGTAAGAGAAGAAGCTCCAGCTCTCAGTGGAATAAGCACGGCTCATTACGGCAGCTGAAGAAGAAGAAGAAGACGCTTTGTGTTTGGAAGCAGGAGGCACAACACTGAGGAGCCGCCGCAATTAAACGGCATCAGTGACAGGAAGTGGAGGTGGAGGAAAGCAAGGATGGGGAAGGGGTTCACAAATTCATTGACATTAAGGATAAGGAGGTGTGCTTCATTTCTCAGTATTTTCTTGTTTTCTGCATTTTAAAACCATTTCCCACAATCACTGTCTTTTGCAATGAGTTCAACTTTGGCTAACAGAAAACAGCTAATTGACTCTGCTGACCCAATGAGGAAGCAGCAAAACTAAAAAGATTCTACAAGTTTAACAAAGTTGATTAAAGGTTTAAAGATACAGCAATCCAAAATCCTTTTGCAAAAGTTTTCTCTCAGTAGTGAGACAATATCCATTAAATGCTGCGTTTTCTCTCTGTGAGCTTAGCAGCTTGCTAATTAGCAATATTGCCTTTGAGCTCACAAGCCCAGGAAACTTTAATCAGGTCCTGTCTGCTAATCACATAAACACTTCATTATTAAAATGATCGTACTAGAGGGGCTGTTAATGGAACATTTTGATATCGGTTATATTGATAATTGGTTTTAGTTCTAAGCCCAGAAATGTAGCGTTAACTAAACTACGCCCAGCTCATTATCGGTTCAACCCTTAAACATAACTGCTCCAAAACTACAATAAATACGACTACGTTCTTTAGCTTCACCATATTAGACTTCCTGAAAGCTTTTCTGTTCCCCTCCTGCTTGCTTGTCTTCATTGTGCTAAAAGGGATCCAAATGAAACTTGTGCCAATTAGGATGGCAAACAAGCAGACGTACCAACAACATGCTGAACTGTTTGTTCCCATCCAATTGATTCTAATAAGACATTTTGATGTATAAATATGCTGCTGGGCCTTAATGGGGACTTTGAATGAGATCTAGAGATATAAAATGTTTAGTTTGAGGCTGGCTCCACCTCATAAAAGCAATAATAATGGGAATGCTTTGGAAATCCATCCTCATTTAAAGTAAAGCCACATAGCTCATCCATGCAAACTGCTTATTATAACAACAATGTATGTTCATATTTTAAAATTTTTGGTGAATATAAAGGAGTCAGCCTGAGTGAAAACAACCTTTAGTGATGTCACTTTAGGGCGATATAGGATTTAAAAATATATTTTGAAACTATCCAATTAGTTTTCCATGTTACTAGGGATGTAATGATTCACTCAACTCACCATACGATTCACTTTTTATTTTACAAAATGAGACTTTTGTTGATGATTGGAGCTTCTCACTGTGGTGTCGATTAAATGCTGCGTGATGTTGGTTGTGCCATTTGTGTAGTTCCCTGTCTTCTTGCAGTATTTGTCTCATCTGTTATCTTCTGACCAATTTAATTTTCTCTCTTGGGGAAGTCAAAAATGCTTCCACACCTCCAATTTAAAAGACGGTGGTGCCCCGACCTCAATTTCAAAATGTTGCTCTACAGCTGCTGACGCTCACCATTTTACTGAGATTCATTTTCCAAGAGCACCGATGTGAATCTTGACACCTTTGAATCGATTTATCGCGATTTGACGATTCATCTTTACATCCCTTCTAGGTTACATAATTTTACATACATTACCAGTGTACTTATTTGAACCCAAACCACAACTATATTTTGAAACTATCCAATTAGTTTTCCATGTTACTAGGGATGTAACGATTCACTCAACTCACCATACGATTCGCTCACGATTTATTTTACAAATGAGACTTTTGTTGATGATTGGAGCTTCTCATTGTGGTGTCGATTAAATGCTGCATCATGTTGTTTGTGCTATTTGTGTAGTTCGCTGTCTTCTTGCAGTATTTGCACACAGTTTTTGTCTTTGATTTTCTGTCTTGGGGAAGCCAAAAATGCTTCCAGACCTCCGATTTAAAAGAGGGTGGTGCCCCGTCCTGAATTTCAAAATCTCGCTCTGCAGCTGCCAACCGCCTCTGCTCTACAGCTGCTGACGCTCACCATCTTACTGAGATTCATTTTTCAAGAGTACCGATGTGAATCTTGACACCTTTCAATCGATTTACCACGATTTTACGATTCATCTTTACATCCCTACTAACCCAAACCACAACTATATTTTGAAAACATCCAATTAGTTTTGGCATGTTAACCTTTCCAAACAGCCAGCATTTCATAACACTGACCACTTGTTCCATTTTTGTCCGGTGCAAAGGCGTAGGTATGCGAATGTGTTGGATGCCATTAGTAGAGGAGTTAATTCTGTGAGTCATAGTTCAGAAAAGTAACAAACTACCTCCATGGTAGGATTGGTTGGAGGACGTTTTTTTGGAATACCATGGTTATGTTTTATATGTGGTCTGTTGAGATGGAAATAGAAAACTGTAGCACGCTTCTTGATAGGCTGAACCTCCTTTTATAAATGTATTCATGAACGTGTGACTTTTTATATTTCCAATGCTGACAAAGGGTGCAACAGGCTTCTTGGCCACGGATCCATTCCCCTCACTAACTTGGCCTTTGAGAAAGGGAGAATTCTAATGAGTTTCTCCCCGCTCTCACTTGCAGTTTGTTCACACTCTCGCACACACACACTCGTATACACACAGTTTAATGAGCGTGCCTCGCGCTTTCCTCATTAGCCACAGACAGAGTCTTATCGCAGGCATCAAACACGATGCACAGCCAACCCCGGACAGGAAAAGAGAAAGGAGGGAAAATATCTTCCTTCTTCTTTCCTTCCTCCTTTTTCTTTATTTGTTTCCCTCTTTCTCCGAGGTTTAAATAAATAGTTATGTAGCCAAATCCATGCAGAGAGAATGAGACCCCCAAATATACACCTCTTCATCTTACTCCCTCTCTCTAAGATGTTGACTAACTTAGATTCATGCCCAGATCTTCCTTTCCCTTCTCCGCTCCTCGTGTGCAGAGGGAGGCTATTGTTGCCATGGCAGTGATGCATATATTGCCATGTAGAAATGGAGAGGTGGTAGGAGTGAGTTGACAAAGAATGAGAGTGTTTTTGGCCAACTGTTCAACCCCTCCGAGACAGACTAAAACTCAATATAGCCTCCGGAAGCAGTGCAGGAAATAAAAAAGAGCCAAACACCTATAAAAGAGCTCCAACTTGAGAGGGATGAGCTTTCTCAAAAAGAGTTTCAAGTGTCAAACATGAATGTCACAATAGCTTGTGTAGCGTGCTTGTTTTATGACAGAAACATCAACGTGACAGCAGCCTGTGATGCACAAAGTCTGTCATTGAAGGAAGGGGCGGCGGTGGCGGCGGCGGTGGCGGCGGCAGTGGCGGCGGCAACGGAGAAGGGAGGCGCTGGTGGGGAGGAGAATGAACGAGAAGCAAGGCAATCTTTTCATTTTGTTTTTTCACTGGATGAGTTTGTCAAAAAATTTCAGATAGACTTGAAAAGACTATAGAGAGGGGTGGAATAATGTGCGGGAGTAACTGAAGGGTCTGAAGAAAAGGGGGTTCGTTTTTTGTTTTTTTTAGCGCAAGACGCCTAGAGCTACTGCAAAGTCATTAGAGTACATTTGTCACATTAACAAAGGAGGAGGAATCGGCCCCTTTAAAAAAAAAAAAGAAAAAAAGGGGGACGATAAAAAAAAGACGTGGAAACACAAAGCGGCAGGGCCGGGGGGGGGGGGGGGGGGGGGGATTTGGAGACAGGAGGGAGGAGAACTTGAGGCAGAGAGTGAGATTGATAGAAGACGGAAACATTTTGGAAATGCGTTCGTATGGAGCAGAGGTTATTCTTCAATGAAATCTGTTTATAACTGCATTTGAAGCACATCGTTTGAAAATGTTCCATGTTTGATCAATTGTGCTTTGCAACGAGTCAAGTCTGCTAAATGTGACTGAATTAACCCGTCTAACTAACCTCAGTCATATTTACTACGGCTTTGACAGACTTGCGTTTTCCAGTATCCTAAGGTCTTTTTAGTTCTAAGTTCTTGTGCAGGCACTTGACGGATGGGAAAGAAAACTTTCTTTGAAGGGGCCGACACCTCAGGCAAGAACCAAATAAGTTGCAAGCAATAAGGAGTCATTTGAAGAGCTTGGTGTGTCTAATCCGTGTAATTTAAGCCTATAGCAGCATGAGTCAGTGAGTCAGTGTCTAAATTATGACCATAAGCTTCACCAGTCTGTAGACTGCTCTTAGAATAAGAAAGGGTGTCTTCCTCGTAGGCCCAAACTGGAATATGGTCTATAGGTGAAAAGCAGGATAATTAAAGGTCCTGCCTCCCGTATTACTTTTGGAGTCTCGGAGCAGATACAATAAGGAACAATCACTTTTCCTCAGGAAACTCTGCTAAATTAGGGGCGGTTGCTGCAGCGAATGGCTAAAAATGTTAGCAGGGTGCAAGGCTTGCTAGCTTCCAATGCTAACCCAGCTAAAGCCAAGGCCTATAGCAGTGCCTATAACACAAACTCTGACCCACTCAAGGGCAACAGTGGTCAAAAGCTAACTCTGAAAACATTTGAAACAGGAATATAATCAAAGTCTTCTAAAAAGTCTTGGCGGTAGTAACGGAAGTGAGACGGTTTCAGGGGATCCAGCGGGGGAGCGCAGCGCTGACTGTGAATATGTTGAGCTCCCGATGTGCCCTACTTCCACAACGCCAAAACCCAATAAACTCACAGACTGGGACACCAATATCACTTTGTCGCGGAATCAATATGAATGTCACAAAGGCGGGATGACAGCTGAGATTAGTTACAGCGGTCTGAAAAGGGCTTAAGTGGTCTCAGGTTTTCATAGTGTAGGGGTGTTCAACTGAAGCCTTTTGAAAGTCTTTTAAAAGTACTTTAGTCTATGCTGGGCATTAACAGAGTCATATTTTTGCTTCTCCATTGCTGCTGAGGTTTGAATATGTCGACATCATACCTTGTCTCCCTGATCCTTAAAATAGTCCCAGAAACAGAAGCTACCTCACTCTGGCTAAGCATTTTCTAGCGCCTTTAACAGAAGGGCTTCCTCTTCACAAATTCTCTTTGACTGCGTGAGAGAGAGCGTTTGTGCTTCTATCACAGACTGCTGACAAAGGTGTGAAAGTATGTGCAGCATTTCACATTTCCCATAGATCCAACAATCACAGGCAGCGACATTCTGCATCTCTCCTCGGCTTTCTCGTCGAGGTTACAAGAAAAATGACAGGTGAAAACTTATTCTGTGTGTGTGTGTGCGTCGCTAAGAGATTATACAACACAAAAAAAAGAGAATGTGAGAGACTGTCAGTCCTCTTAACAATGTTCTTTTCCTGAATTATTATGCAATAATGCAGAACATTCACATGGTAATTGATATTACAATACTCCCTGTAGCACCTGTACAGCGCGCTCAGCTCTCAGACAACACCGCCTCCTCTCCTCTCCTCACACCCGCCCCATCCTATTCTGCCCTGCCAGACAAGCCTTTACGCCGGGGCTAGATATCCTTTTTCTCTACCTGTTAAGATGTTAAACAGTCCCCCGGTTTGCACGCTCCGCCGGCGCTTTGATCCTTTGACGACCTGGTCATACAAAAAAAAAATAAAGATGCAAAGAGGCGCACTTGAAAAGAGAGGATAAGGAGTATGCCTCAAATAATACACCCCGGCAGATGGATTTGATAGAGCCGCAGAGTGATGGATACTTTTTTTTCTTCCCTTGTGCAGCACCTTTTTGCTCTCTTTTAGAGTTGCTGTTGTGAAATGAATCTTGTGGGCAGGAGGAAGAGATGGGGGTGAAAACGCAATTCAGATTCTGAGGGCTTATCGTGCCCGATGCCTCATTATGGCGGAGGCTGCCGTTTCCCCTGGCTATATTAGGATTGCAGGGTTTGACTTGCAGCTGAAAATCATGGAGTTTTTTTTTACTTTTTTTGCCCTTTAGGCAGATTTAGAAGAAAAACCTAAAGCTAACACCTTATATCACACAGCCAGTTTCACACATTCTGTGCGTTGCCGCATCTCAGGCGAAGGATTTGTGAAAGGGATACCTTAAGCCCCTCTGTGTTTCTACCGCCACGCACACACACACGCGCACAGAACACGCTGATAATGATGACATAGCTTGTCAAAATCTGGCACCTTTAACCTCGGATATCAGCGTTATTGCTTTCCAGTGTTACCTTCGCTGCAGATACAGTGGGTGGTTAAGTTGCCATCATGGGCTGAGCAGCGGCCAAGCGGCGGATAAAGCAGCAACAGTATCTTTTCATCTCTGACGAGGTGTGTGTGTGTGTGTGTGTGTGTGTGTGTGTGTGTGTGTGTGTGTGTGTGTGCTCACCCTGGTAGGAGATGTATTATCTTAGGAAGCCTCGACAGGCAGATTCAAGCAGGCCGCTGTCGAGCTCCCTCCCCCCCTCCCCTACTCTGCTAATAGATTCAGTCATTTCCACAAATAAAAAACCCAAATCATCATATAAATGACATTAAACAGGGAGATGGCACAATGTAATATATTGAAAAAAAAGAAAAAAAAAGTCATTAAACTAATTTGATGCGACAGGGCAAAGTGGAAAAAATTCAGGCACTTGAGTTAATGTCTTTTTTGTTAACGTCTCCTCTTCTGTTTGCAATTAAATTGGCAATTATGAGTGTTTACCCCGATTGATTCCAGTGTAATACCAATTCATTTCTCATCGCCGAGTCCTCTCATCATCATCATCATAACAAAAAAATTTCACACGCATGATGGACCGTTCAGGGCCGAGAGAATGCGCTTGGAGCAGGAAGTTCATCTGGCATTCTGTGGTTTTTTTTTGTAAGTTACACTTGCAGGAAAGTACACCCGGACACATACACATCGAGGGGCAGCGTCACAGCACTCGTAATCACGATGATACCCGACGGACTTTGTCTCAATTTCCTCATATTTTTCTGCTTTAGCCACTTCAATTATGAATGGAGATGTTTGATTACAACGGGAAGACAGGAGCAGAGATTAGAGAAATCTGCTTTGTTGTGTGTGAATGCATAATCAGTACCTCGATCGTGCAGGTTAAAAATGGATGAAGGAAAAGATGGATTGAATAAAAAGAGAACAACACTTGTAAGCATTCCTTAATGAATATAGATTAAAAACTATAAAGCTGTGCAGGCGTTCGGGGAGATTTGGAATCCAATGTGAATATTGTATCACATCCAGAATCCTGTGCAAACCGATAATAACCACTCACCGGTGCCAAATTATTCTCCTGGTATGACTTGGGCCAACCTGAATTTTTTATTTTTTTTCCCCCTTCCTCAATAGCGCTGCATTCGAGGAAAAAATCGAGGAGCCTAATGACACATCAAAGGATGTGTACACCGCGCGTTCCTGTGACCCAGATTCATGAGATGTAGGCTCAATTATTATGCTGTCAAAGGTGTGTGTGTGTGTCAGTGCAAATGCCTGTGTGTGTTTTTTTTTGTGTGTGTGTGTGTGTGTGTGTGTGTGTGTGGGTATGAGCTCTCTCTTGTGTGTCCCTCTGAAGTCACCGCTTTAATTAAAGCAGGAGGAGATGTAAAAAATGCACGGCCCCCAGGTTCACTGCTTCCTTTCTTTCTTCCATTATTGAAGCATCTCAATCCAATGACAAACTGTAAACAAAACAATCCATCCTTTGGCTTGTTATTTTTTTTTACGACAACTTACAGTAGAGTGACTACTTTGGGGCGTTTACTTGGCATTCAGAATGAAAACATTCGCCGACTTGAAGGGATCGGTCACACCAGCTTTTCTAACACCTACATTTTTAGAGCAGGATTTGAATGAAAGAAGAGTTCACCGAGGACAGGGTGGATTTTATTATGATGTGATAAAGGGATTCCAAACATTTTGCCAAAATGATGCAACTGAATGTCACTCAGCAGCATCACACCGAGGTGAACTTTGACACATTTTCAACGGTAAATCGAGCAGGGAAGCGAGAAAGCTGTCACTCACTGAAGCTCTGACGATATGTCTGACATGTTATCCAAGAATACCGATGAGAAGAAAACAAAGCTTGATGAGTTTAGGTAGCTAGTTTCAAAGCTCTGAGAATGCAATCCACTTTCTGTTAGTTAGGTTTGGGTGGTTCACACTACACGGGCCCGGATCCAAACACACTTGACCCCAAAGTCCAGTCCATTTGATCAGATTGAACACAATTGACTGTACTCGTTTTACAGTGCCTGAGTCCGCTTGAAGAGGTGGTTTCAGGCATGATACATGTGTACTCGAGAGGGAAATGTGAATTCAACCGTACTCAAACAAGGAAGTGGAGCGCTATATGACGTCATCCTAAACGGCTCTTGTTGCTTTAAAAAAAAACGTTGAATCAGCGCAGCACGGGCCCGCTTTGTCCTCTGAGCTGCACGATACATGTGGAAGTATGAAGAGGGTAACTGTTGGCTTCTTAGAAATAACAAAAACATCCACAGTCAGCAGGATGGACTCAGCCTACGAGTGGTTGCCATGGTTGCATCGTCTTCTTTTTTTTCACTTCTTAGCAGATTTTCAAACCAACTGTGTGCATACTGCCACCTGCTGTTTCACATATGTAAGCCTACTCTGGCACGGATCGATGTTGCTAATATGAACGCAGACCAGCGGGGGAGGGGGGAGGAATCGTGCTCCAGCAATCACAGGTCTAATGTAGAAACTTCTCATGTTACTTCAGCATCTTTTGCACTATTCACCACTGCACTGTTTCATATTTAATAATGGAAATATTAGTCTTTTCTTATTATGTTTATTGTTGATATTTAATGTTGTACCTGAACATAAGAGAGCACAGTTCACCCAAGTTCAATTCCTTGTGTGTGTAAGCATACCTGGCCAAATGTAGAAACGCCCTATCCTGATCTAGAAGGTTTGGTTGTTTTAGTGAATTGCCTAGAGAAAAGGGATGCAAGCGTTTGCAACAGTACAAATGAAGTGATGATGAATTATAACGTTTCAACCAGCTTCCTGTGAGATAACTTCTAAATATCTTTTTTTCTCTTTTCCAGGCAATCTTAAAAAAAAATCATTTGTGGGTTGAGGCACACAAGGTGAGCACTGGTCATGTTATTTCTGGAGCATTATGAAGTTGTTGTTTTTCTGACTCGGTGGAGCTCGGAAAATAATGATATGACTTATTCTCCGGAGGAATCGGTGAAAATAATCAAATGTGTCACATTATTATCAGAGGCAAAAAAAAATGAAAATATTCTTCCACTTTCGCGTGTTTGAGCTCAGCTGATTGTCAGCTCGGGTGAAGCACGGCTGGAGATGAAACCACATTCACAAACAAGGAAGGAGAAATAATTTAGGGGAGAAAGAAAAACACAGATCGTTCTTGTACTGATTCAAGGCATGTTTCTCTTTGTAGTCGTCATGTCTCACAGAGGGGACAAGCGATGGCTGATTGACACCTGCCGAGGAGGAAGAGGAAGAAGGGGGCGAGTAAATATGAAGGGGAGGGGCAGATGAAAAGCTGCTTCATCTCCCCCCCTCTTGGGACTGGAGAGGTATCTTAAAGAGCGCTGGGAAGATGAAACCGTGCACTTGTTAGGGGCGAACGAGAGCCAAAAAAATATAAGTGAAAGGTGAAGATGAAGAGAGTGCAGGGAAATGTGAGAGAATGCAGAAAGGCACAAAGGAGAAGAGGGAGTGTTGAGGGTAATTTTGCAGAGAAGCAGGTTATGATATGAGGTACTTTTTATCCCTGTTGTTTTTTTTATTTTGCCACCTCTCGCAGGAGATTTATTATTATGTTCTCTGCAAAGCTGCTCCGGCACATATGGAGGCTGCCACTCAACACCGCAGCCAATAATGCTAGTAGTGCTCGGCTATGAATTCATTCCCTTCCACAAGTAGCTATTCATATTAAAACAAGCAAGGATATGAGAGAGAGAGAGAGAGAGAGAGAGAGAGAGAGAGCACATATTAAAACCTGAGGATGTCTCACACACACCCGCCTGCACCGCCCGCCCACCTACGCAATCGTCCCTTCATCCAACCATTCATCCATCCTGCGGTTTCTGCTCCTTCGTTTTATTAAACAGGGAGCCGGGCCAAGCTCCAGCCAAATTTGGACTGAGACAGAGAACATAGCAGTGTGTGCACGGAGGCAAAAAAAAAAAAGATGGAGCGAGAGAAGAAGAAAGATAGCCGCAGATCAGTCCAGATGGAGACTCACTAGCCTTCTCACTTCATGTTGAGTGTGATCTGTGTGTGTGTGTGTGTGTGTGTGTGTGTGTGTGTGTCGTCTGCGATCCATCACCCAATCTGCCAGCGGAGGGCCCGAGCTCAGCTTTATCTCGCACTGAAAAAACTGGCTCAGGGCTCCTCTAATTGGCTTGAACGTCGCCGCTATTCCTTCCATATAGTTCTGTCAGCGAGGGAGCCAGTCGAGCGTGATCCAACCTGTGTGAATCTTCTCACATTATGTCGGCACGATTGGTCCCACCGGGGAGGGGGGGAGGGGGGGAGGGGGGGGGGGAATCTTTAAGGCGTCTAAGGGGGAGAATTAAAAACCTGAGATATCCTCGAGTCCTCAAGACTTCTGTTGCCACGTTTTCTGCTGCCGTCCCATCCCTGCATGCGTGTTATCTAGGTCTGGCAGGCCTCTTCATGCGTCCTCTATAGCTTGGTCGCCTCCTCCACCACTCCTTTGCCTCCTCCCATCTTCAATCAGTCATTCTTCTTCCCCCACACATCTTTCTTCCTCCCCTCCTTCATGTCTGCAATCCCTTAATCCTCTTCATCTTGTACGCATTGGGGTCCTACCTCCCATCCTCTGATTCTCTCTTTCTCGCACCTTCTATCTCCTACTTTCCTCCCCTTGCTGCCTCTGTCTTCCATCCCCTCCAATCACAGTGATCCACCACAGTCTGTGATCATCCAGTCATTATTGCTCCCCAGCTTTCCTCCCCTGCCCCGTCCCCTTCTACTTGTCCGTCCCTGACCTTTCTCCGCTCCTCATCATGGCCGCTCTTCCCTTCCCTCTTATCTTTCCGTCAGGCATAATCTTCCCACTCCTCGTTCCCTTCATCATAGTTGTTATGTCCTCTCTGATCCCCCACTTTTCCCGACGTGACGCGGCTCGATGTTTACCTTCTTTCAACGGCAATCATTTAATCTCTTTTAATAATGTTTTTTTATCGGGTGGGTGTCATAAACGCCACGTTGTTGGATCTCCGGGCCAGTATTTGTTTAATTATTCAGGCTCATATATTGCCATTTAATGAATTTTGAAACACAATAAAGAACTCACATTACAGAGGAGAGCAGATAGTGTTAATATCCACTGACAATTTAACTGATTACATACTGTAAAGCCTCTCTTCTCTCTGTTTGTGGAGCCATCACTGAGTTTAAGAACAGTCTATTAAATGCCACTTAATTATATGATAAGACTAGTAAAGTGCACACAGGCAAACACACACACACACACACACACACACACAAGGTGGAGAAGATAAGTTTGATGCATAGACATAAACTGGCCGCTCACACACACATGCATTAATCATCATACATGCTCTCAGAGAGCTTAGTGAAGTCCCCCCGGAATCACTTCTAAAGAGCGGCCCTCTGTGTCATATTAGAAGGAATTACAATTAATAATGTTATTATAGCAGCGCCACTCTCAGAATGGCAATGACCAGCAATAAATGAAACCGTAACAACTGCTAATATAGATTTAATAATGTGGTTGCACGACTTGATTGCGAGTGTAAATTAAGTGTGTACCACGCCAGTAAACATAAATATCTGAATGGGATGCTGGCTGAATATTACAGCTGACTGCAGTGCTGCACACACTGATATAAAGGAGACATGCAGACATCAGGTCCTCACAGCTTCTCATAGATCATTTTCTTTGAGTGATATTGGAGCTGGGGCTGGGCGATATGACCTCAAATCAATATCACGATTAATGGAACATTTGACCTCGATTACGATTAATGAACGATTATTTTGTTATCAATAAAAAAAGGAGGGAAGGCTCCAACATGTCTAAGAACTATGAAAAAGTTCCAGCGGTCCAAAAACGCCTAACACCTCCAATATGGCCACCGCCATGGATGGGCCTCCAAACCAGCCTTTCACAAACCAGTAGGTGATGTCACTGAGACCTACATCCATATTTATATAAAGTCGAAAGTTGTAATGTACTTAACCTTACGTAATCCTTTTACAATGAATGTTTAATAGGGTTGATGCAATGCCAGAATTTAATATGACACCAGTAAAAGTCACAATCAATTCCTGTTTGGATACCATGGCAACAGAAAAAAAAAGTCCTAGGCAACCAGTATTAGGTAATAATAGGTTTTTAATGAACAACAATTAGAAGTAAACTCCTGCACACGATCTAATTTGCACCAAAACATTGGCAACGTTCAGTGCCAACATGTGTCGAACGTGTTTCTGTGTTTAGACAGAGCGCTCTCTCTCTTTCACTTTCACAGCTTTTGGTTGAAAATGTGATTGAAGTTTTTCGACTGTTTCAACATTGTTGATCATTAAAATCACAGAGATTTTATCGTCATTCAAAATGGGGAATTGCAAAGTTTCAAAGAAGCAGAAAATGTTGAGGACCATAATGTTTAATAAATGTTAAATTTGAGCTCATTTTGTTTGCTTGTCATCGTGTTTGTTTCATGATCAGAGCTTTTACTTTCTCTATGCCACCCTCCTCCTTCCTGCTGGAAATGTTCCCACCGACAAACCGACAAGACGAGCTTTGCTGCAAAAATCTCTTTTCTCAAGTAAATTTCTATATTAAGACGTGGCAGACTTGGAGCAGACTCAGCAATCTAAGCAGACAATGGTGTAATCAACGGTGAACCAGTGGGGCACTGAATCCTTTCCTGTGAGTATAGAGAGGGAGGGAGGGGAGGGGATGAGGAGGCGGGGGGGGGGGGGGAAATGAAGGATGTTACCTGGGTGTTTGTCTGACAGTTCTTCCTCTCCGTGTCTTCACCCCTGCTGGCAGCACTCATCAACAATATTAATCAAAGCCTGATGTCTGCTCAATTAGACCGAGGCTCTGCTCAACAACACCCAAACAACCAGGAGCCTCAGGTGCACAAATATGAAAGCATACATAAAACTGCATGTATAAAACAAGCCGGCACACTGAGTCGTCACAGATTAGAAGTATTCTCACATTTTTGGAGCCTGAATGATTTTGTTGCTTTTTTTTTGCTGCACACAACATTTCATTTTGTGAGCAGCATGAGATGGCGCTACCATGACGCCCTTTTCAATTTAAGGGCCTAAAGTCTTAGAAATAACCGAACGTGATATTAATTTCATAAACAAAGCTCCTTAGTCATTTAATTAGTTATCAGTGGGTGCAGATTTTGACTTAAAGGCTTTATATGTGATGTTTCGATCCAGCAGATGTCGCCCTTGAGCCACCAGCATGAAACCAAAACAACTTGTGCTGCATTGTTGTGTTAGCATGCTAATGCTAGCGATCTTTATTATGCTGGTATCTTCACACTGCATGTAAATGTACCTGAAATGAGCGTGATCTAGAAACACAGTTAAGCAGTGAGTACAGTATGTTATTCTTCTTTTCTCTAGTCCCTCAATTAAACAACTTTTATACACGAGGGGAGGAGTCAGCCGGCCGTCCGGGCGATGTAAACAAAGTGAAGATAGGACTCTGAAAACTCTGAAAACATCACAGACAGTGGGACTCGGGTGTTACACCCATTGTAGACAGTCATGACTCACAGAGTTATTTTCAGAGGATATACTTGATTTATATATTTAAGTGTGAAAAATCACATAGAAAGACTTTAAAAATAAGCATCGTTTAGTCAGGCTTTTCTCAACTCTCTACTGCTGGCACTTTAAATTTTAAAGTTACACCTGAGGATCGCGTCTGCATGCTTGGCTTTTTTTAAATTATGAAGCAACCGTAACCAGAGTCAAGAGTTTAAAAAAATATGCAGTTCCTCAAATGGCCAGTAGAGGTTGCATCCAAACGCGAGTTACTCCAGATAGGACTGCATGTCAAAATGCCTCACTTAAAAAAAACTTAAAAAAAAAAAACATGACTGAAGCCTGTTCCAAAAGAATGATTAGATGTCAACGAGGTTATATCTAATTTTAAAAAGTCAACTCCAGGAATGACAGTAAATGAATGAATTACAAACATCAAGGGACAGATTCCCCTCCAGGATGTTGAAACCCAAAACAAGCAGGATAAAAATACCTTCCAAATATGGTTTAAGCGGTACTGACTGGTGTCATGACTCAGTATATCGGGTGGTCCAGTTGTAATAGACGGTGACGGAGGGAAGGATGTTGGTGTACACTGAGGTTATTTACGCTCCCTTCATCCCTGTCCCCCTTCGGTACATCCCTCTGTTCTGGCATGTTATTAAAAACAAACAGCTCTATATTCTTTGGACTACCCGTGTCGCTACTGCTGCTTTCACCCCTCAGCAGTCAGCCAGACTGTCACACACACACACTCACACACACATACCCATACCCTGGTACGCACTGGGACATTAAATATAAATTGGGAATTTCTGGACAATATGAGCCCACTTAACAAAACTGACACATGAGTGCATGGCCATGGGGGAAAAAAAGTCAAATTATTTTTAACTCAAGCTCGACCCATGTGGGATTTTTGTGTCCAATACCGATATCGAGATTAGGAGGAGAAAAAAATCAGATGTTTTAATAGCCTATATCCTAGATGTAATATTTGGTGGCCAAGGAGTATCTTTTGTGTGTACTGACCAATTGTTTCTTTGTTTCTTTTGCATCTAGGCACTTAAAAATGGCTTTGTTCCAGTGTGTTAACTTCTTCCACTTCATCACTTTGAAGTTTATTTCAGCTGAGGAAGTTGAACAAAGCACTAAATGCAGATTGAGGTACGTCCTTCATTTTCTTTGACGATCAATATGTAGATTTCTTTGTAAAGCTTTCCTATTAAATGTGACCATCAGCGTGCAGAGTTTGGTGCTTTAGGCGCCCACTAAACATGCCCAGTGACACGCAAAATTCGGCAAGTCACACAACATGCAGATTTTCTCGTTGTACATCTATTAAAGTATGACCACTCGATGTAGTTTTGGTCACCCTCCAAAAATCCTTAAAGTGTGACTGATTGGCTAATGGAAGAAGTGTCTTTTGAATCCCCGGCCCCCCCATTTTTTTTTGAGCCCAGGCCGCCTGTTCTTTATGCATTAGACCGGAGCACTCAGGACAGCTCATGCTAATTCTCTCCCTGAAGAAAGCAATTAGACCACCGCACTCATCTAATGCTCGGAGGAGGAGGAAGTGGGAGGGAGAGCGTCGGCGGGTGGATGAGAGAGAGAGAGAGAGAGTGTTAGAGCGGGAGGAGGAAGAAGGTGGGAGATTGAGGTAATGGCAGGGTGGGAGGTTCAAGAGAGAAAGGTGGCAAGGGATGCATTTTTCTGACCGTCACATTTTCCAAGAACATTTCATTCCTCATCCAATTATGAGCGGTATAATCATTTCAGCAAGGCTGGCTCCTTTAAAAACTGTTGGTCCTGCATAATGAGAGTGAAATGATTTGACTGGTAGCAAAGGGAATCGAGTGTAAAAGGGAACAATGTGTGGATGTGTCATAACCTAGGTGAGCCACAGTATAGAAGCACTTAAACTGCAGTTTTTTAGGTTTATTATAGTAATTTTAAGCTGAGGTAATTTTCACCTTAAACGTTTTTAAGAGCGCACTACCGGGATCATATCATTTGGGGTCATTACCCGAAACACTAAGGTGCAGGGCGGTGAAAAAACAGCGGAGGAAGAAGATATTTCTGCACACTTCTTCTAATGCAACAAAAAGTTTTAGTCATTTCATTCCAAGTCACACTGCCAACTATTGGCTTGGCTTGGTTACTACACCATTTTTGTTAGTTCTTGTGGATCCCTGTTCATAGCTGTTGCCATAAAAGAAAGTTGTAATCTGAAGTCTGAACATTTTTGAAACACAAATGGAAAAACTGTTCCATTTTCAGTGGATGGTTTCTGTGTCGACGTTGCCGTAGAAAGAAGAGAACAGCGTTTCCTGGAAAGCTCTGCAGGACATGAATCGAGGCAACAAGCATGATGTTTGTCTGAAAGGAGAGGCGGGGGTTATTTGGAGTTGACGGTGAACCTTGATCACTCCAGGACCTGTCATTTGATTGTTTTTTTTTTTGTTTACTGATGGATTGGAAACGATGGGATAAGATTGGAGATGTGTGCGCCCCCCCTCGGTGTCTCCTGTATTGTATATACAGGGGGGTTGCGTCGGGTTGCAGCTGTCATCTCATATTATCACCAGACTGATATGGTGGCGAGACGGTGGGCGAACTGTACACAGCTTCTTAAATGAAGAGTGGATAAAGAAAAAGGACCTGGGGTGATATTGAGCGTAAAGAAAAAGTGCTGCATTGATTCCCCATTAGTGCTGCTAAAATACAGAAGCTCCTAAATGATGAAATGTGACAATGTTTTTTCAGCGTATTGATCAAATTCAGATAAAAATAATGCCTGTAAGTTGTGTGTTCAACCAAGATATGCTCACTGCAAACGATGGCTACCATCCCTTTGCTTCAAAATCAGACTATTTAGGGCCCCCTCAAGTGTCAGTTTTGAACATGCAGGGTTCTGCATTTCAGTAAGCATTAACAAATAAACAACGTCTGGTTAGACTTTCAAAAGAAGAGGCTTTACTGTGCAACTACAATTGATGTTTGACGGCATTTTGAAAGGCTGCAGTGGTGTTGGGTCTAGGCACCAACAATACTTGGTTAGGTCTCGATAGTCTAGTTAAATCCTGGTTTTTACCAAATATGTTACAAAATGACAGCACAGGCTTTGGTCAAACTCCAGCATTGCATTTGACTCAGTACAAAAGACAGTTATTGGAGGTCTACCACAACTTGCTCTAAATGCAGAGAAAACTTAACTCATGTTCTTCACATCTTCACAAGCAGCAGGAGTACGGTCCAAGAAATTTGTTAGAAAAGAAGGTCACAAAATTGAGTTGACATCTTCTTTTGAGTGCTTATGTGCCTAAAAATCTGAAGGTTTCACTTCTTACAAACCATTTTCATGTTGGAAACAGAGGTAAAGATTGGGGATGAACCAAATGTGAAATCCATGCAGCAAAGCAAATATATTTGCATAAAGCAAATCTGACTCCAGAAAATACAGATTTTAATTGATGGTAATTGTCCTCCAACTAGAGAAGTGATCTTGATGTTTGAAATAAGCAGTTTTTATTCAATCAAATCCACTTCATCACAGCTTTCCTCCACTGTAGAGCAATTTTTGATAATTTCCTCAAACAGCATGAATCTCCGTCACAATGTTTCAGCGATTTCTGTTATTGATGCTAAAATAACAGAAATGATCTTAACTCCATAAGATGCCCATCCTCTGTAGTCATTCCACAGACAGTAAGTAGTCATCAACATCAACCTGAGTCACATATAATACTTATGACATTCCCTCATGTTGTAGAAGCATTCTGCATAGAGTCCCTGCAGTGAGTGGAAGCTTATTTAACATTTTACATTTCAACCCTGCCTCTCATTTTTTTGCATTATGTTTCCCTTTTTTTTTCCAGAACAGCTGTTGTTAAGGATGCTGCTGAATGCGCTTCATCACCACCACATGCTGAGGGTGAATGATGCAGAGTTCACTTGAGTTGGATGAGCAGTGGGAGGCCTGTGAAGCGTGCGTTAGGAGACGCTGAAAAACTGCAAATGCTTTTATGTGACAACATTAATGAAAGCAAGTGTAGTAAACAAGTACAGAGGGAGGACAAACGGGACACAACAGACAGAGTTCCTGTGCATTGATGGAGAGGGCTGTTGGCTTTGGTACCTCAGGAACCAGCAACCAGTCCAACGTCATACTTTGGTCCGCACCAGGACTTGAACTGGCGACCTCCAGTTCCAAACCCAATAGTCCTTACAGTGTAATCAACAGCTGCCCAGGAAATAGATATCAGAGTTTAATCCCTTTTTTTGTCTTTTTAGTTTAAATACCCTGCCTGTTCTAGGGCTACACTGTTCTGCTCACTGCCAGCAGATTGTTTTAGTATTTGCATGCAGTGTTGGGAAAATTGTGTAATTGATATGAGGTTTACTGATGTTTGTTCTGGTGTAATACTGGTTTTACTTCTTCAGTAAATTAAATTCATTAATACAAGTATAAAAAAAGTAACGCCACTCACTTTCCGAATTACTTAAAAGACTGTTTTAGAGAAACAAAACACAGTCCTAGGAACATTATTCAGTTGGTACTTGGTTCACAACCCTACCTGAGTGAGATTTACGTAAAAAGGTCAGATACCCGATCAGCATACAGACTTAGAAATCATCCCTTAAAGACAAGAAGTAGTCTGATCTTTGTCCTTTTTATCAAAAAGTGTCCTGATCAGCCAGAAAAGAGAAAAGATCAGTGAGAAATACAGACGGAATTATGTTTGTGTTTCCATCACAACCTGCTGGCTTTGACTTGAACCACACATCACTTCTCTCTCTCTCTCTCTCTCTCCCTCTCTCACTCTCTCTCTCTCTCTCTCTCTCTCTCCCTCTCTCACCCTCTCTCCTCTCCCTCCCACTCTCTCTCTCTCTCCCACTCTCTCTCTCCCACTCTCTCTCCCACTCTCTCTCCCTCTCTCCCTCTCTCTCTCTCTCTCTCTCCCTCTCCCTCTCCCCCTCTCTCTCACCCTCTCCCTCTCTCTCTCTCCCCCTCTCTCTCTCCCACTCTCTCTCTCTCTCTCTCTCTCTCTCTCTCTCTCTCTCTCTCTCGGTCTATTGAACAAAACAAAGCGCTCTCATGGAGCAGAGAGGCGGAGGCAGTCATTACCGCTCTCTGATGAGTCTCTTGGCCTCGGTCTGGATCTGCGTTTTCTCCCGGCTGATTCAATTACAACAGTGAAGCACGGAGCTACAGGTGCCGAATGGAAATGTAAATCCATAAGCGTTTATGTTATTTGCTTGAGGTGATGACAGTAAATAAGAGACGCAGACACATCTGTGACAGCGGCGGGCTGCGGGTTATGTCATTAGACAGGAAGTGAATTTGTCTCGGTGGTTTTCGGTAATAAACAGGCGCCGAGACAAGCAGAGGGGTCAGCTACCTGCGAGGGGGGGGGGGGGGGGGGGAGGGGGGGGTCAAACACTGCTGTACATTCACGCCACGAACGCCGCTGCCCTCTCTCCATCTCTCGCTCCAATCTCGCTAAAACATGCACAGCCGGTGTTCAGCTCTATAAATAACGGTGGGCTGTCAAACTGTCAGGTGGATTAACGCGTGCTGAGTGTATGAGATGGCCTCGGGGCGGCCCCGGGGACCGCCACACAATCTAACCATTCAGCATCACCTGCAGTCAGAGATGAGCGGGATTAAATTAAATATCAGTTTTAATAAAGAGTCATTCCACTGTTGTTAAAAAACTCCTGGTGGACTTGTTTTAGTGCAAGAACGTGGATTTTCGCATGTCGCCTTCATGTCAAGTTTTCTCTGCAAATTGAACAAATTTTATAAACGAGAACAAAAACAAAGAAAAAACAGAAGGCACAAACAGTGAAGTATAAGACATAATATCAAACGGCCTTTGGAAGCATCACTTTTGGCAATCTCCCCACAGATCTTCACCAACACGACAGTGGAAAATTGTGTCACAACATGCTAGTCCGTCCTTTCTTTTTTTATTTCTGTCACTGCGCTGTCTTCATGTTTTTGAATTTATGTCTTAAATATCCTTTGTGGCTTTCGGGGGGAATGAATTTCCATATTTTACTCAGCAGATGATTTTTTTTACTGGCGGTTCTGGAGTGGACTGAGTGACAAATTGTCGCCTTTTTAACCATAAAAAAAGCGTCTAGAACAAACAATTTTTTAGAAATCGGAGCACTGAGATCTGTGCCAAAACATGAGACTGTGATGATTACGACAGCTCAAACATGTCAGGCCTTTTTTTTTTTTTTTTTCTGATTTGTGTCTGTGGAGTTTTTTATGTCTGGCACAGTATTTAAGAGACTTTTCTGTATTCTAACAATTTATTTTAATACTATAGACTAAAAAGTGATGTATATGTTGTGTTTTGAATCGTGTTTAATGGCTTTATTGTGTCACATTGTTCTAATATATTATCTGCTTTTTAATTGGCAGTGTTATGATAATGCGTTAGGAGGATTCACTTCAGTGTCTTTAGCGGTAGCGTGGTTGGTAGGAGGAGAAGCAGGATCAGTACTGATGACACACCTGGGGGGGGGGGGGGGGGGGGGGGGGGTGTGTAGCGCTAGCCAATGACAAATTTATGCCTTAGCGCGCAAAAGTAGACACATTTCTATTCTGTTCTAAAATCACTCTCAAAAAATCTTGATAGTAATCTGAAAATGAATGACTATAGTTTGTTAGTTCCAGCCCTGTTGGAAATAATTTCCTCTTTCTGTAAAAATGTTTGAACAATAATAAGAAAAAAAAAGACCTGGACAAGCCTGAGCCTTTCGCTGAAGTTGTTCCTGGAAAACTTTCACAAAAACCACATTTTGAAGCTGCAGAGCGAGGCCACGATGGATCATTGAACTTCTGAGGGCAGATTATGAGCACACACTCCATGTTGCACACAAACATGCAACTCACTCTCACACAAGAAGCACACACAGATGTGAACAACAAGCCAGCTCTTGTACACTGTTTAGACTTGACATTGGGAATCGATGCAGGCTGATCGATCTCGTTGGCTCCTCTGGCTTCACACACACACACACACACACACACACACACACACACACACACACACACACACACACACACACACACACACACACACACACACACACTCTTCTGTTATGCCAGTGGGCAAGATGGAAGTTTTTC
Organism: Labrus bergylta; assembly: GCF_963930695.1. NCBI lineage: Eukaryota > Metazoa > Chordata > Actinopteri > Labriformes > Labridae > Labrus > Labrus bergylta. Next base: position 2,460,088 of record NC_089217.1, read on the forward strand.
TGGGTCTGGAAAGCGATCAAAATGCTTTCAGGGTTTGACAGCAAAGTGTTAGCGAGTCTGTACTGGCGTGGTACCTGAGCCCTCACCAGTGTTCCTGGTTACTCATTGTTTCCCTGCAGAGTTTTTATCTTGATTCTTTTGGCTCTGTTCACTTGCTTTATTCTTCTTCATTCCTTTTCCCGTCGCCGTGTGAGCCTCTCACAGCTGCTGCCCAAGGCTGCATCCATCAAAGCAGTCAACGCACCACAGCCAATTGATTCCCTAATCGAATATCATTATTACCAGCAATTAGCCTGCACTATGACTTCAGTTAAAATCACTAATTAACAAATGTGGAGTGGAGTGTGTGCCGGGGTAGACGAAGTGTAGTCTTTATGGAACGTGCACTATAACGTCTCTCCACGCGGGCGAGGTATTTAGGAGCTCCTATTAATCACGTCGCTGTCATCGCGGCGTTCGACACAGCGATCGCCGAGGCAACGGGGGCCCACCTGTTTGTGTGATGCTCGTTCAGCAGATGGCCCACCCAAGGCATGGTGCGGGCTAATTGCTGTTGATTCATACGCAACCGGCAACATGTTGTTGTTTTTAATGGAGACATGGTTTCTTATTGTAACACAGACAAAGAGGGAGGGGGTTAACACGGAGACACATTCCTGTCACATGTTTATAATGCTCGTTGTTTGTAGAGGTGTTGCTTGTACCAGATGTGGATGTCTTCTTCTTCTTCTAATGAATGTTCGGTAGGCTGTAAAGTGTAATGCTGCCCCAAAAGACGAGGTGGCTGTCATGCAGCGCCTCAACGTTTAGTGTTGTTGTTGGGGGATAATCCCTCAAACTTTGAGCTTGTGTTAGTACAAATTTTTATGTATTCATACATTTTGGTAACTTTGTGACCGAACCATTTGAATCTGATGACCATCTAAGAGTAACTCTTCTCTTAGGTTGAAGCTGTAACCATATCTAAAACATCTCATAGCAGCAGAGTAATATTTGGTTTGGAGCCAACTGTCCGTTGTAGGTGAAGGTTTGCTACGAATGAAATCTGACATTTACGACTCAAGCTGATGTCTTCTTTCTTGCCTTATGGAGATGTACCGAAGTAGCCAAGTATTTGTAGGATGTACCTTCGAGCAGAATATACGCAAGTCTGTTAACATAGATACTTTGTCAGTTTTGTGATTGTTAACAATTTGTGTTCTGTTGTAACTGTCTGACCTCGGCCGATTAAACCGCGTTATAATCCACAGTCTCTTTCGCAATGTCATCATTGAGTTTATACAGCAGCACAACCCCCACCCAACAAGCATTCAACAACAAAATTATGTTTTTACATGATTGTCTGGTAAGTGAGGGTGTCCTGGGTGAGGCTGCACATTTAGGAAACACCCCTGTGGGTCGTATCAGAGGTAACACACCTTTTGGGTCTTTGGCTAAGAGGACTTTTTTTTTTTAAAATGCCATTTTCACAGAAATAGGAAAATGTGTCAAAGCATCATGCCTTTTCTTTCTCCTGTACCAAAACAATAACCTCTTCATTCAAAGCCACTCATTACCCCCAAGTACATGACTCCACAGGTCACAGGGGGAAATGGAATACAAAATGAAAGTCGCCCTCAAGTACACAATCGCAAATAACAAAAATAACTGTATGCAGCATCTAGCTAGCTGAAGAGCATCCTCAACGTATAGTACACAAGGAACTTTGGTCATCTGAAATAGATAATATAATGTATGGTTTTGTGTAGTAGTCTGTTTTGATAATACTTCTAAACTTTGGTTTAATAAGGCTTACTCATCTCTCGTGTTAGTAATCATATTGGTGGAATAATCTTTAGTCTGCATTACAGATTGGACCACCCTGTAAAGATTCACTGTGTTTAAAGTGGATGATTTTTGGATCTGTAATATCAGATTCAGTTTAGTAGTCCCGGGCTTGAAAAAAAAACCCCACTGGAGCTACAAAAAGAGAAACACGCCTAGAGTAGAAATAATGAAAGACGGGGTGACCTCAGTTAATTCGTGTCGAGTCAAATGTCAGCGGCGGTAGGGGGGGCGCGGGGGGCTGGGGTGAGTGGTGGCTTTCAGCTCGATGGAGGAGGTCTGCGAGGGAGCGGTCATGGTCGGCGGGTGTCTGCTGAGGTCTTTGTTAAAGCCCATTCTGTGTGCGACAGCGGGGTGGAAGCGGAGAGCGTCGGAGGCCGGTGGAAGAGACGGAGAGGAAAATCAATGTAGCTGCTGGAGCCCATCCTCTCGCTCGGCACGACGCTCGCACTCACGCAGCTTTCTCCTGCACTCTATACCTCAGCTTGACCCCTTTTTTCTCCTTTTCATTTTCACTCTCCGGCTAAAAGTGGGCCTCGGTTACTGCTGTCGTCCTGAGCTGCTGTCTGTATACTCTTCCAAAATAGTTCTCCTTTCCTTCCTTGAGAGTAATAATATACGAGGAAGAAGTCAGATGTCAGAAGCAGACGTACTTTTTTTTAATCCACTGGGGGAAATTTGGTCGTGACAGTTGTTTTTTAACATCATGAAGAAATGTGCAGTGTTGGGTAATCTACTTCACAATTTACATCAATCTAAAACTGGAAGAAGTTGGAGAAACGGCGTATAGGTAATGGAATGTCAGGATACCAGATTGTTTGAACTTCCAAACATTTCTAGAAAAATCAATCAATATTGATTTCTGTTTTGACACCATGGCAACAACAGATAGAAGTCCTAAACGCTCAACAAAGGATGATCTGTCTCTCTATGTCTAAATTGCACAATGAAGCTGGCAGAGTAAACAAAAGAAAAAAAAGGGGGAGGAACCCCTTTAACTAATTTGGGCCAAGAAACTTGAGGCCATGAACACAAAATTAAAACCACAAGACAAGCTAATGCAAAAAAAAACTACGATTGAAGGGGCTGTTCAATTGGGAAGAAAATGACGGTTAAAGCAAGCAGTGTTACTCAGCTAGCCAGGTGACTTCTTAGATAACATGTGAACCTAGTGTCAGTGACGTCACCCATTGGCTAACAGTCAAAACATCAAAAAATGTTGTATCGGGCTTTACACATTTAATTCTGCTATTAAAGAAAACGGCAATTGAACATGTAACCTAATGGGGCTTCATTAGCTTTTGCAGCAAGCCTCAAGTGGACATTTGAAGAACTGCAATCCTGCATTGGCTTCATTTTCCATCACCAAAGATTCCCACTTTGGCAAGAACTTCCAATAGAGAAGAATTTGTTACAATAAAAAATAAAAAACATTTTGTAGTTTCAGTAGCTAACTGGACAAAAAAAAGCAAAAACTAAGCAAATATAAATTTAGTAAAACTACAGTATTTACATTTAAACTATGGGTTTTCTCCAGCCCTGCTAATTTGTGTTGAACATCCACCGGTTTGGATGCAGAAAACTGAAGCTGGTGCTTGAATGTGCAGCTTATGAGGAAGCTGAATATCATGAATAATAACTACAGAGCTTCTTACAGTAATAACACACACACACCCGCTGCTTGTACTCGCATTGTACGCAGCAACAATTGCCCACAGCTATCATCCATTGTTTTAGACGTTTAATTGGAAACACAAAAGCAGCCCACGCTCCGGCTAATGCACACAGTGTACCGAGCCCCCAGAGATCGCAGCGAGATACATTGAAAGCCCCCCCACACAGGGGAACGGGAAGGGGGGGCAGGGGCATTCAACCTCCCATCTGTTTCCCTCATCAGGCTGCTTAGCTAGGGGACAAAACACTTTTCCTCCCAATATACAAGGTGTGGGCCACTGAGCAGCGCTCGCCGCTAAAGTTGTTTGAATGTAACTGACCGCAGCTTATCGGACCGAATATCAATAACAAACGTTTTTTTTATGCTCTGCTTCTTCAAATTCGAGCCTATTAATCCAGACTGGAATAAACACCCATAGCCTTAAGGCCTGATACAATATCTTTGCCCCCCATCCCCCTTGTTGCTACCTTGTCGAGAATAATACATGAAGGTGCAAAGTGCATTCGATAGCAGCTTCTCGGGCAAACCAAAGCTCTCTATTTCCACTTGGTGTAATAGCAGTTCACTAAAAAAACAAGAGAAAGCAAAGCAGCAGGAACCAAGAATCAATGTGTTATTTAAAGAGAAAGACAGAGATCATTTGCTGTAATACTCGACACACATGCTGCAGCAATGAACTGCTCTATACTCAACAGCAGCAGTGTCAGCAGGAGGAGTATTTAAATATTTTAAGCCATCAATTAGACTGAAAGCTGTTTGTGGTGTTGCCTTAAAGTCTTAATATGTGATTTTTCACTCTTAAATATAATATAAATCAAGTATCTCCTCTGAAAATAACTCTGTGAGTCATGACTGTCTACAATGGGTGTAACACCCGAGTCCCACTGTCTGTGATGTTTTCAGAGTTTTCAGAGTCCTATCTTCACTTTGTTTACATCGCCCGGACGGCCGGCTGACTCCTCCCCTCGTGTATAAAAGTAGTTTAATTGAGGGACTAGAGAAAAGAAGAATAACATACTGTACTCACTGCTTAACTGTGTTTCTAGATCACGCTCATTTCAGGTAAATTTACATGCAGTGTGAAGATACCAGCATAATAAAGATCGCTAGCATTAGCATGCTAACACAACAATGCAGCGCGAGTTGTTTTGGTTTCATGCTGGTGCTCAAGGGCGACATCTGCTGGATCAAAAAATCACATATAAAGTCCGAAATATGTGGGCGGCAGAAGGGACTTGGGTTTAGGGACCGGAGGGTCGCCAGTTCATGTCCTGTACCGGTGCAATATGGAAGTTGGTCTGGTAGCTGGAGTTTCCAGGTACCACATGCCTCTGTACATTGGACCCGCGGTATAACAACTAGGCTACTGGCACCCCAATGACCACCCATTTATCAGTAAAAACTAATCTCATAATGGTGACACAAGACAAAGAAAATCAGCATCCTAATATTTTCAGTGATTAAACTACAACACTGAAGTCACAAATGAAGAATTTCTCGATGCGATAACGTCATCAAATTGCAGCCACTTCAGTGTAATGATGTGTTCTCTGATGACAATGCTGTCACAACTGTGTACTAAACTTTGGAGTTGCAGGGATTAGCTCATTAAGCTAAATCAGCTAATTACACAGAGGTTTTCTTACCGTTCTTCTGGCTAATTAATTGGAATGACTACCACCACTGTGTGCAGGAAATGAGTCCTCTCAGAGCAGATGAGTGAAAAAGAACAAAAAAAAAACCCACATCAGGCACTTTGTCGTGCACCTGTGAGGTAGAGACGAGCAGGTTTTTGCTCTTGTTATAGAAGCTTAAAGGCAAGAAGAACTTCAGCCTGCTAATTTTCACCTGTTGAGGGAAAAAGTGTCAAAGAGGTGAGTTTGAAAAAAAAAAAAAACGTTCTTATTCTCTGCTGGTTAAATTAGCAGCATACTGTACTTAGCTCAGGGAAAGTAGAGAAAGTATAATCATCCCAAAACTACAAAGATTAGATCATATAGAGCAGATCTTAATGAATTAGAAAAGATTAGAAAAGTGCTAAACAAGCGCAAGTCCATTTACCAAAATGTGTTCGATTAGTCCCTGATTTTACTTCGGCTCAAATGTATTCATTGATTTCCATTTATGAAATTTCCGAAACTGTTTCCCCAACATTTGGACAAACAAACTCAACTGAAAATTAATTTCTAGCAAACAGTGCCGGCCAACAAACATCTCCATTAGAGGATGCACCTGTTGCTTCAGTCAATTACGCTCAGTCACTTCAACACTAAATGAGTCATTATGAAAAGATCGCAACCTGTAAGGCCAGGAACAAATAATGTCGAGGAAGTGCTTTGAATGGAAACAGGCGAGGCAACGTGCGAGTAAGAACCCATTGAGGGGAGATTTTGAGCTCAGAGAGAAGGAAACAGCAAGACGAGAAAGAGTGCAATGACATGTCTATGCTGCTGTGTTTTATTAAAGCCTCTTCCTGACCTGCCTCCATCAGCCAGGTGTAACCATAAAGACTCCCACTCTCACAGCATGGAAAGCATCTAACCTTGAAGGCACTCTAGCTGTAAATTGACAGTCAAAACACCGCTGGCTTTTAACCAGAACCTCGCCACGGATAGAGAGTGTCGTTCTGATCAGTCGTTTAACTCTGTCGGGCCAAGAATTAATAAAAAGTGCTGGAGGGGGAAAAAAAAACAAACTGAAGAAAGTACAGCGAGACCTCGAGAACTAGACTTGGAACTGGAGAATAAAAAAGAACAACTAAAACAGTGGAATGAAGAGCGAGTGAGGAGTGTGGTTGGGAAAAAAGCCAGGGCCCAGACATAGACATTTCTCAGACCACATAGAAAAACAGACATAGAAGCTGAGGAACAAACTGGATGTACTAAAGTTGTAGTACAGAGGCTCTCTCAAAAAAAAGAAAAACTCAAAAGATGTATACAACCCAACACTGCAGCCAGTGGCTATTCTAGAGTCCATTGGGGCACAACACAAAAATCAGCTGGCCGTTCCGGCGATGTAAACAAACTCAAGCTAGGACTCAGAAAACTCACACAAATCACAGACAGTGGGACTCGGGTGTTACACCCATTGTACTCACAGAGTTATTTTCAGAGGATATACTTGATTTCTATTATATTTAAGTGTGAAAAATCACATATAAAGCTTTTAAGGAGGTTTCCTACTGTCATTGCATCATTTGTCAGCCCTCTGGAGCCCCCTACTGGTCTGGAGCCCCAAGCAGTTGCCTGCCTTGCCTGTTGACGAGCAGCGCCTCTGTCTGCAGCAAGAGTTTGACAGTCGATGGTTGTGATGGAATGTTTTAAAACAGGGCTACATGCTGTTTTAGCGTTCTATTTAAATTGGTAGCTAAACGTTGCCATTTTGCAATTTAGAGATGTACAGACTCTAAACTGGCCGGTTTGAGCAGGATTCCCCCCTTCAGACAATCATAAGCAAAGTCACAATTATGAATGGTCCTAAAGATTATCTTGCCAGATTTTCCTGTGGTGTGAGGTGAGTAAAGAGTGATCTGATCTGAACGGAAGAAAGCTGGAGCCGCCCCGATTTAACATCCTAAATATGACAAAAATGATCAATTTACAGTTCGATCTCCTGTTGAGTTGGGGACTGAAGGACAGCTGAGAACGCATTCCTTGGATTGTCATATGAAACGAAATGATAGCGACAATAGAGAGAGAGAGAGAAAGTAGAAAAATGGAGGTAGACAGAAGGATGGCAGGAAACAAAAATAGACGTAACAGGTGAAAGACATAACGAGGGATGTATTGATGGATAGAGAGAGAGAGAAAAAGTCAGATTTGAATGTGGATAAACGCAGAGAAAAAGACAGATGGGCAGAAAGAAACTGTAAATACAGAGACAGACAGAAAGAGAGACATTGACGAGCAGATAGACAAACAGCGGATAGATCGCAGGCAGCTGTAGACAGCCAGACTGATTCATGGTGTAGCAGAGCGGCAGAGGGACAGAGAGAGAGGGCGAGAGAGAGTTAATTCCAACTCTCACAGACTCGTTCACAGGTGCAGGTGGGCGGAAGAGGAAGAAAGAATGAGAAAGAGAAGGGGAGGGTAGAAGAAGAAGAAAAAAAATCTAAATGTCTGGGTTTTCACACCGCCGTGCAGCGCCCCCGACGCAGCGCTCTTTCTCTCACTCTTCTCCGCTCCTGTCGGAAACATGCTAATTAGGGAAGCCGGGCTGACGACAGCGAGGTTTAAAGGGTAATTAGCATAAAAATCCTACATGCTGTATTTTTACTTTCTCTAATCAACACCCTCACACGTACACATTTTTCTGATGTGAGAAAAAGCGCTTTGACGCAATTAAAATGAAAATTGGCATCCAGGAGGAGGGAGGGAGGGAGGGAGGGAGTGAGACAAAATGTTCTCCCCCTCTGCATTTTGTTGTTATTCTCATCGCTGGACTTTTTTTTTTTTTATCTTCTGACTCAAAAGAAAAGAAAAAGAGCGGATAATGTAATTGTTTGTACAAATAGAAGACATGTCGAGCTCTCTGCAATCTGCCACCGTCTATTTCTCCACAATCTTATCTCTGCCCCTCTGGAGCTTTGAGTTACTGTACTCGACGCAGGGAAAATATGCAGATAGATAAAAATGATGATTGCACAAACACTTAACTTTAAGTGATGCGTAGAAGGCGTAGAGACACTGTAAGTACCCTGATAATTATTGTGCTCGGGAGTAAACAGCGCAGAGGAGTTATATGTTTGAATGTTATCGACAATGACGTCCTCTTATTGAACTTAATGTACATTTCTGAGGTTTGCTTCTTATCTGCTTACATTCCTCCACACTGACACTCATATGGCTCAGGCAGTCTCACACGTTCATGCTGCTTAACCCTTAAAACCCTGCAAACTAAACGATCTGCCAGAGCCTGTATTGTTGCTCATTTTTCTGACATTTCTAGAATAGTCTTCAAATGCTTCCTATTCCTAGAATCTGTGCAGCCTCGACGAAAACATTACGTAATAAACTGTAATATTTCAAGGAGAGAGTGAATTACGTCATACTCGAGCGATCAATCTTTATTTTTTAAAGGTCACATATGATGCAAAATAAACCTTACCATGTTTTTGTAACTCTAACATGTGTCTCTAATCTGTCAACAAACCCCCCAATGATGAGAAAAGTCCATCCTCTCTCGTCTTTTGGCTGCTCCACTTTTCAGAAAATGTGTGCTCAAACAGGCCGTTTGGAGATTTTCCCTTCATGACATCACAAAGGGCAGTAGCTCCTCCCCCAGGTGGGTGACACTCCCACAGCTAGGTGTTTGTTCTGCCCTCTGAGTCTGCCTTTTTCAACGTAAACAAGAGGGCAAGGAGTGAGAAAGAGCGAGCCAACCCAAGCCCTAACAGAGAGGGGGCGTGGTCAGACACGCCCCCTCTCTGTTTACATTTAAATAGTTAGAAGTTTTTTCTCTGAACTGTTTTATGTATCTGTTAGGAATATCAACCAAATCTGAAAATTAAAAAAGAACCTTCCTCTTCACATTTATCTTTTGTCAGACCCTGATATCCCCGAGCAATAAGAGGACATGAGCATCTGAATATTTCATTACTTCCAAATTCAGTTAATAAATACTTAAAACCAAGAGTCCAACGAATGTCAGCCATGGGAAGAGTTAATTTACAAAATGAAGACAAAATTTCATTTTCTTCAGAATATACTTCTGAATTATTATCAAGAGTCGATAATATCAAACTTTCTCTCATTCCTAAATGTGGGAATTAGATTGCCGTGTCAGTGCTCTACTTCTCGCCTGAAGAGAAGGGTTGAAAGAGGGTCTGAAGAGAGACAGGGGGGGAAGAGCACTGACTTGACCTTGGAGAAACGTCTTTGAGGAACATATTGCTCCACACCTGGGAGGCCTGGGAGGGATGGGAGATCCCGTCAGCCCCTCAGCGCTCTGCAGATGGGAAGGAGCTGTAGCCTAAAGTGAAGATGATGATCCTGTATGAGGGCAAAATAAGGAGGGAGGATGGCCTACGGTGCCGTAAGGGATCCATATGCTCTGCTGAGTGAAGCCAGTGCCACCGATGATTCTGATTGGTTCGGGAATATAGGCAGAAATGGGTCACGTCCTTGTTCTCAATTCCAAAGAGAACTCTTAAGATTAGTTTCAAGGTGGTATTAAAATGGTGACACAATGGAAATATAGTTACTACAAGGCCCACAATTAAAGATTTTTAAATTCTTGACATGTGAGATAATAAAATAAAAGTCCAATAACTTATCATTCTTGCAAACAAACTTCTAATTTTTTCAGCCATCAAGCATCTGCTGCTCCGATGGCAGCTCTCATGTGAGGATGAGTCATGTTAGATAACAGATGAACACCGGCTGATAGTATGTGACGTCTGATTCCTTTGCTGGGACTGGAACACAAATGTCACAGAGGCGGACGAACACCACCTGATGTAAGAGAGCACGAGGTGTGTGTGTGTGTGTGAGAGGTGTGAGGCCCACCTTCCCCCCCCCACTGGGATGTAAACGCTACAACAGCGACCCGGGGGCACACAAGGCAGGAAGTGTTGCCAAGCCCCTGCAGGTGTGTTGGAGGCTGCTTGTACTGTCACCCTCCCCTCCCCACCCCTCCCTTGACTCTCCCCTTTTTTTTTCTGAAATGCCACCACCCTTCTCTCCCACCGTCCTCCGCCCTTCTCATCACCCTGTGCCATTTCCCTCAGAGCTGACTGTGCCATCTGTGCTCAGAGAAATGCTCCCCATTTGGATTTTTTTTTTCTCCCGGATCACTCATCGACTTTTCTTCCCTCGGTTCTGACTTCCAGGATGCAGCCGCGGGCGGTCTCCGAACTCTTTCTTGTCAGACCCCCACCCCGAATAAGCCAACATTAGTCCTACAGACCCCCCCCCCCCCCCCTTTGATAAGATTTCATCCAAGGCGGCCATATGGGAGGATATTTGTTGATTTAGTATTGAATTTGAGAAGTGACTACAGCGTATGAGCAGGGCTGAAAACTGTGCTTACTCATTTTTATACATTCTGTAACCGGGGTCATTTTGACGGAATTGAATTAAATTGAATTTAGTTTGCGTTAGGGGTCTCCCAGGATCCACTTCAGGAACCATGGGGATCCCACTTTAACAGCCACAGCAGCTGCATATAGACAGCAAACAGAGAGAGAGAGAGAGAGAGAGGGAGTGAGAGAGTTGCAACCTAAAACTAATGTTCTTTTCCTCCAAAGGACTAAATGTAATAATAAGTCCTCAGGCTCCTCTCTGCAGCTGTCAGAAAGATCAAGTTACAGCCCCATATGAGCACGTACGGTAAGTGTGTGTGTGTGTGTGTTTGTGCAGGAGTGTACTTAACACGCTGAATTGCCATCTGCATATGTCTATATAACCAATTTAGCTGCTTCAATGAGCTAATGACCCGATGAGGCAAGAAGATCCTTTAAAAATTACAGTCTTATCTGTACTCCTTTCTTATCTCCCACTTATCTTTATCCTCAACTATTCCTATTAGATCTTATCTTCACTTTTTCCTCTGTCTCTACTTTGGTTGATCCTTTTGATCATCAATTTATTCTTACCCTTGTCTCCAGCATCCTCTTGTCGATATCTTCTTATTTTTCTATCCTCCATCTTTGTCTTATCTTTACTCCAACGCTCATACTTCTGATTTCAGCTTTACCGTTAGCCCTCTTTTATGTGTTACTTCAAGTCTTACTTTGAAAACGGCTTTTGAATTTGATCGGAGAGCTTTTTAAAGCTCTGTCATTCAACTCCAACAATCCACTTGTGATCAATATCAATTGAATGTGATCAGTGGTGGCTGGATAATAGAGGGTACTGGGGTATCAAACCGGTATCAGTTGTAACACTATCATCATCACCAGTTTAAATATAAGCGTTTGACTAGTTGTGCACATGAGAGACGCAACATCGATTGCTCGACCGACAGGCCGCAGTGGAAGGTAAATAAAAGAAGCGTTTAAAATGACAGCAGCTCAGATTTAGTCCCCAAGTCTTCTGAATGTTTCACTCGTACTCTAAGAGCAGAGTCAGCGGTCTCACACGCTCACTGATCAAAGTACGCTGCCTTCACCCGGTGTGTCAGAGCAGGTGTCAGTGTTTAAAATGAAAGTGATCAGGTAAACTTACACACTCCCTTCTCCAAGTTTAAGCAAAGAACAGCAACATTTAATGAGTTTGCTCGCTTGCAGCCTGTCGCTTTCCATCTGATTTGACGTGGGATAAGTGCTGGAATGGCTTGAGTCGACGTCACTTTGGCTCTGCGTGGTGCAGGTCTACCTGCTGAAGGTGTGTTTTAACTGATGTCTCACTTTTGTTAAGTCCAATATGATGAAAATAAATGCTCTCGTGGTCAGAGGAGTGGCTGTAAACACCGTCTCTGCTAATTGTAGCTCCGTTAAAGCTTGGCTATAAACACGTTCTATTTCCGACAAATCCTTCACAACAAAAGTCTCCTGTTATAACTATATTAGAATGCTTTTATTGTGAAACAACAAAAGTCCCCCGTTATAACTATATTGGAACGCTTTTATTGTGAAACAACAAAAGGCCACTGTTATAACTATATCAGAACGCTTTTATTGTGAAACAACAAAAGTCTCCTGTTATAACTATATTAGAATGCTTTTATTGTGAAACAACAAAACGCCCCTGTTATAACTATATCAGAACGCTTTTATTGTGAAACAACAAAAGTCCCCTGTTATAACTATATCGGAACGCTTTTATTGTGAAACAACAAAAGTCCCCCGTTATAACTATATTAGAACGCTTTTATTGTGAAACAACAAAAGTCTCCTGTTATAACTAAATTAGAACGCTTTTATTGTGAAAGAGTCACAACAGGAAATGTTCTGTTTTCTGCTACAGTGTAACAAAACTCTGCAGGACAGAAACAAAACTTAAAACCACTCGTATTCAGTGACAAGCTTCGATGTAATTAATGGCACTGACTAATAAGAGCACCTTTCTCTGGTCACATACACAGAAATGAGTATTGCATCGCGGGCTTGTTTGAGAGGCTGAATGGGGGTCGTAGTTGGTGGAAATGTGCAATCCCTAGAAATACTGATATGCTGCGATATAATACAGTTACTGCATGAAGTCACAGATAAAAGTAAGTGATTTGTGGTGTGATTCTGGTCACAAAAACAGAAGAAAAGATGCACAGTGATGGCTGCATATTGAATATCACAGAGTGTGCTGGGTCGAGTACACATCCGAGTTATGAGATCTCTTCCACTTATAGTAACTCTGCTCCTTAAGGACAGTCGGCCTCATTCGAGTGCTGTCGCTTCCTTTCCATCCACTCCTCTGATCCGCTCTGTAACGGACCGTTAAATATCCAGTAATGCTTTTAAGCCTGTTAGTACTGGATGCTGGTGAGCACAGACAGACTGGGATGGACATATGGAGGAAGTCTGGCAGCAGACTCACAGTCCCGATGCCAGCTCCTCAGAAACATTCACACACACACACACACACACATATCTGCACTCCTTTGTATCTGCTGTCCAGAGCTGCGAGCTGTCTCTACTTCCTGCTGTCCGATTATCTCAGAAGCTGCTCGGTACGAGCATCGTGGGAATTTTGGAACCTCGTTGCTTTCCCATCGTCCTTCTCAGGCCAAGAGCTGGCGTCCAGGATGAACGCTGGACAGCAACCCGTGCTTGCAAAACGCCCACCCACCGAGAGGGAGGATGGGATGGCAGATAAAGGGGAAAGCGGCGGGTGCAAAGCTCTGTTAAAAAAAAAAAACAGTCCAGCGTGGATTGCTTCCCTCCCTCGCATCTCTGTGTCTCCTGCATCACAAGGGTGTGTGTGTCAGCTCATTTTGTGTGTATGTGTGTGTGTGTGTGCTGTCTGGTGCTGGCGCAGACAGCTGGCCTGGAAATCCTTTCCAAGAGTCACAGGTTGAGTTCTGTGTGAAATAGAGAAGTATTATTGGACGGCCAGACTGACAGTGAGACCGCTTTTCTGTCTCTGTTTTTCAATGTACCAGCATGCAAATCCAGAACGTGACGCTCTTTCTCACATCGGTTTGATCCCAACTGGACTCTGTCTTAAAGAGACAGCAGCTTAAATGAACCGTGTCAAGCAGAGGCTGAAATGAGGGATTTTACAGACGTTGGCATCAGATAAATAAAGAGGCTTTTGAGCTACAGATCTCGCAACGTTACTCAATAAATATCCTAAACTGATATAATTAATGCTGAAAGTGAGTATAGATCTCCTTTCACACAAACAGTAACTACACCTGTAAACCTAAAATTAAAGCAGGTGTACTCTACAGGTTTTCCATCAAATTTATTTTTGCACTGTGTGCCATCATCGCTCCATCTGACCATTCTGTAATTGTCCTCAGGTTGGTTTATTCCTAAGTAGAAAAAGAAATGCCTTAAGATATTGTGTTGTGCTGCAAAAACCCTGTTTTATTCACTCTTTCCATTGATGTTAATTTGAAGTGACACAACGTGCATATAACCTGTCACCCACCTGTCATTGTCAGTAAATGAAATCCACTGTGGTCGCACTGTGTGAGTGAGAGGTGGAGAGGTGGAGGCCGAGAGAGAAAGAGAAAGAAGTGAACATCCCGACCTCACCCAGAGCTGTGTGAAGGTTAGAGAGCAGCAGGGGCCCGCAGAGCGCTGGGAGAAATATGCAGCAACAAAGTATGCATGAATGCACTCGAGCTACACGTGTTAATATATCTACATCAGATCCTGCTGATCTCTGGACACCTCGAGATATAGAATCACAACAAAACCAGAACTTTCCATGTGTTATACATGTCAGGTCATGTCCCGCAAGATTTCATTCTGGTTGAAAAAATGGAAGAAAGGGCCAAAAAAAAAAGGGAAAGAATGGAAACTTCTCCATGAATAAATCATCCAAAAATCATGACTGGTTAATGCAAGCTCTCGCTGAGCACCGTTTTAAAGCTGCACGAGGCAACTCTGACATCCCAGCAGTAGCAGCGTGATGTAACTGTTTTAATTTTTCAACGCCTGAAGACATTACAGCCCAGAAATTATGCAACATGACACTGAGATGTTGGCTGACACAGTTTCTTTTGCTACACTGTTGGGGTGTGGGAGACAGAGGGTAGAGAGGGTCAGCCAACAAGAAAAAGTATGATTAAATTCAAAAAGACAAATGAGTGTAAAAGAAAAAAGCTTCTCGTCAAAGCTATGTCACCCTGACTTTGACGCCCTCCAGTGGAAAGAAACAACAACTGCAGCAATTGTATCATGCTTCCCTCGTCTAAAAACAAGAACTAATGACAATCAACGATAACCAATATTGCACTGTAATTAATTAAACACACAGTTTGTAAATTGCGCCACCAGGGGGCATGCAATCAAAACAATAACAAAAAGATGACGTCAAGGCTGGCGGGGAATCATGGGAGTTCTCCCTGCTCCACCCAAAACGGAAAATTGTGTTGCATGATTCAGTGTTGTAGGACTAGTAACCGGTCCTGCTCTCGAGACCACTTTTGAAGGTCTCGGTCTCGTCTTGGAATCGGAAGCATTTTGGTTAATCGGTTTCCGACTGGAGGGACTCGGGATTTAAAATCATGACCGGTCAATACCAACCGCTGATAGGCTGTCATCACTGGGATGAGAAACAAAACGCCTCTTTCTTAAAGGACCAATAACTTTAATTCATTCATAATTAGATTTTTATTTTGACAAGCCATGCACACAAGTTAATGATTTTTCTGTGATATTTATGGTCATGGTCTTGGTCTTTGCTTTGTCTCGATCCCTAAATGGTGGTGGAAGAACTTCCAAACTTCATTGGATCTGTCCCTCTGCACCTTTAAGAAAAAGCTAAAGACCCAGCTCTTTCATGAATACCTACTAACTTAATGATGATGGTCTCCATATTATTGATGATGACGATGGTTGTGACGATGGTTTTTGTTTGATAACGATGACTTATAAGATGGTTTCTATACTGATTAGAGCTCTCAAGAACTGCCCTCAATGTTGTGCTTTGCCTCTGGTCACTTCCTGTCAGCACCTGTGTGTCCAATCAGACTCAAAGCTGATCATTTGCTCTTACTGACATTGTTCCCTTTTTTCTAGATCCTTGCTTGTGTTGTTCTTACTCTCTGATGTACGTCGCTTTGGATAAAAGTGTCTGCTAAGTGAATTGTAGAATTGTAAATGTCTTGGTCTTGTCTCGGTCTCTGAGCTCTCTGGTCTCGATTAGTGTGGTCTTGACTACAACACTAGCATGATTACTGAGAGACACATCCATCAAATGTATTTTTTGGACAGGGCTCACAGAGGACGTCTAGAAAACCAAGACTCCCTAATACAATAAAGCAAGTCAGTGTCTGATAAATATTTAAAATCCCGAGCTTCTTCCAGACTTCCTGTCATCCTTTGGGTGCCCTGAATCATTCAGAGAACTTCAGAATTTCTGCATGCAGAAGACATTTTACCCACAAGTGACCTTACACGACTTCAGAAATGTAAACAAATGTAATGAGATTTGATGGGCTGCTTTTATCTGTTGTTCTTCCATTTCATAAACTCCTGCTTGTTAGTCTCCGTCGCCAGGTTTTTATTCATCTTTGGCAGAAAACTGGTCAACTTATTACGAGTTCAGAGCTTTATCAGAGCACATAAGGTGACAGACTTTTTTTATTTTTATTAACTACTCAGAAAAGACCTGATTTAATGACATTGATTTGGCAGCTCTCAGAGGCTCAGAGCCAAGCAACAAGACGCAGCAGACGTTGGTGTTTTTGCGGAGGTGTTACACTGACAAGTGTCTACTTTATTGAATATTTCTTTCATAAAAAAAGTAGATTGATTTGCTACGCTACGGGTCTGTGCATGTGGATATCCATGTCAAGATAAGTGTGAGAAATCACTCGGGTTGTTCGAGGCAGAAAAGTTTCATGCAGTTTTATAAAAAATTGTTTTATTTAGGGCTTGTAAAAAAAACAAGTCACAAAAGCATTGGGATATTTCTTGGATGTTTAAGGGAATGGATTTTTTGATAGTCATGACATCATACCCATATACAAAAAGCAACCTATGTGAGCTGAGGGCAACAAAACAAGAACAAATGTGTGAAAAGCCCAGAGTCTTTCAGGTTATTAATAAAGTTATATCTCCTTGTCATCCCGGTCTTTGAGCTGTGGTGTCGACATTAGGCTCAACATTTATTTTAAACTGCTTGAAAATATGAGTCTGACTTGTCTTAAAGGCTTTATATGTGATTTTTTTGATCCAGTAGATGTCGCCCTTGAGCACCAGCATGAAACCAAAACAACTCGTGCTGCATTGTTGTGTTAGCATGCTAATGCTAGCGATCTTTATTATGCTGGTATCTTCACACTGCATGTAAATTTACCTGAAATGAGCGTGATCTAGAAACACAGTTAAGCAGTGAGTACAGTATGTTATTCTTCTTTTCTCTAGTCCCTCAATTAAACAACTTTTATACTCGAGGGGAGGAGTCAGCCGGCCGTCCCGGCGATGTAAACAAAGTGAAGATAGGACTCTGAAAACTCTGAAAACATCACAGACAGTGGGACTCGAGTGTTACACCCATTGTAGACAGTCATGACTCACAGAGTTATTTTCAGAGGATATACTTGATTTATATTATATAAGACTTTAAGTCACTATTCCCTCGTCTTTATGTTCATCCCAAATAAAATCTAACATCTATTTTAAATCCCTGTCTTAGGCTAAGAGGTGCACATTCCCCCTTGTTGTTGTTTTTGTCTGTAAAATATGTACAGGCAGTGTTGTGCAGGTAGCCGTGTTATCACCCTTTCAAGCCTCAGTTGGGGGGGGACAGATATATCTGGACTCAATTAGTTGCACTGTCACGGCAGGTTGGTGCGCTGGTAGCTTGATGGTCCCGGCTACAGGCAGCTCAGCTGTAAATCAGACTGTGTGTAATAGGCTTCGCAGCGGTCTCCAGGGCTGTGTGTGTTAGCATCTGCACGTTTCCCTCTTTTAGTGTGTGTGTGTGTGTGTGTGTGTGTGTGTGTGTGTGTGTGTGTGTGTGTGTGTGTGTGTGTGTGTGTGTGTGCGTGTGTGTGGGGCATGCCAGAGCCCAGGACAATGGCTTTCCAACATTTTATCGGTCGTTTGGTAATGACGGCGCAGGCTGGAATTGATGCGGGGCCTTTAATGGCGGCTGGTAATTTGTGTTAATGCTTTCAGCCGGAGCCCTGTGAGACTTTCAACAAGGAATTTTATGCCTCCAAATGAGGGAAAGGTCACTGGGCTGTTTTTATTCCATCGACCAGACGGGATCAATGTGTCTAATGTTCCTGTCGTAACTTTGTTGTTTTGCCTGGTTAGAAAATCAAAACCATATTTATGACGGTCGTTTTTTTCCTTCCCACTTGGCCGCACAGAGATCTGCATGCAGAGAATAGATGAAACAAAATCTAAAAAATCTGTTTCATCCTCCTGTCACTTAAATCCCTGGCTTTATCCCTTTGTAGCCATTTAGTAAAGCCCGGTGCCCCCCTCTAAAATATTTGAGTGTGGACTAACCAAAGGGCGATAATTTGGTGCGAGTCCGAGGGTATCATCTGTGGCGAGCGGAGAGTAACCCTGGTAATCAAAGAGACGCCTTCTGCAGCCGAGAGGAGCAACAGGAAATAATTAGATGACAGAGATCGACAAACACATCAATAAAATGAGAAGGATACCTTGTACACGGAGCGTGAGGAACAAATTGGAGGAACCAGGAAGAGGAAAGCTCATGCATAGAGAGCACTGCAGCATTGATCAGCATTAGCTGAACTGTAATTGGCCGCTGATATCAAATGCAGAGGAACAGGTTGGAAAGTGATCCAGGCTACTGAGCATATTTCTTCTATTTATTCAGCCAGAACAAATGGCTTCCGTGCATTCATGTCTCCCCCCCCCCCCCCCCCCCCCCCCGTGCAGGATGGCACACAAGACGTCTCTCTTGTTCCAGCAGCCGACACGTGGAGCCCTCGCCTCTCTGGCCCGTGCAGTGATGCATGGCTGTATCTGTGTACTCACAATTATGTCCAGGATGTGATGGATGGAGGTGGACGGGGGAAATCTCCAGGGAGTGTGGTTGATATAAAAATCAACAGCAGGGGTGCAGTATAGGGGGAGGGGGGGTTTGGGCTGACCCTTTCATCAATCCCCCCCCCCCCTACATTCATACCTCACTCGCCCTTTCCCTTTCTCTCTCTATATCTCACAACCCCATTATTTATTTGTCCTCTGTCAACATGACTCTGTGCTACACACATCCCGTCCCTCCCTCACATCCACCGTCACCTACCGTACTCCCCTGCTGGCTGAAGACGGGCTTCCAGCTGATGAGGGTTTTTGAAGTTATTATGAATGACTAAACTGGGTCTTAAATTAAGCTCAATATTCAATTTAGCCAAAAAAAAAGCAAATTTAGAATTTAAAAAGCTGTGACGACCAAACAGTTTAGCAGTTTTTACTTCACTCAATAAATTAATTTGATAAGAATTTGTACAATTATTGGTGTAAGGGAAAATATGAACAAAGTGCTAATTAGTTTATGAGATGGGTAAAAGATAAAAGACAAGCAGTCCTGAATGCAACAGTGTGTATTTTTCTTTAGACGGCTTTAAACGACTCATGTACTCAGATTCGAACCCGGGCCGCCCGCTTAGAGGGCTATGGCCGCCGTACATGGGGCGTGCGCACTAACCACTAGGCTTTAAGATTTATCTTTGACAAGCTCCTCTCCGTTTTAGTACAGTAAGCAGTGTTACCTCTAAAATCTGATTGAAAAATAGAGGAATTTAATTTTTTTTTTACTTAATCTGTGGTCAAAAGAAAGTCCTTTATCGAGGGCAATACGACCGTTTGTGTGAGAGCAGTTGAAGAAACCCAAACTGAAACTGACAGAGGATCCTGAAAACGACATCCTCAAACCGCTGCAGCCCCACAACTCTTGAATTCAAACGGCAGCCTGAGAGAAAATACATTATTTCTCCCTCGTTGGAAAGAAATAAATCACATTACAATTCAAATGTGTTCATTTAAAGAGGCCCTTTTTTTAAAAAAACATCTCCGAGGCATACGCCGCAGCGCAGTTCTTGGCTGTGGCAGGAAATGATAAATAATAAAAGGAGCCTTACTTCATTAGAGGGTGACATTATTTTGAGAACAGATATTGCGCTATGAGACAGAGTGTACAATAACACAATAACAACCATCATCGTTGCTGCCGCCCGCCGCCGCTGCTTGCCGCTGCTGCTGCCACCGCCGCCTCCTCCCACCTCAGCCTCTTGCTGTTGACAACCCAGGATTGGATATCTTGTAGAGTGCACCGGAGTGAATACAGTACACAATACAAGAGCGCGGCTCTCGCAATAACACAAAAAAAGAGATTTCCCAATGTAGGCCGTAATTATTTCTCCCTGCGTAATTTAATCTGCCGAATGCATATTCAATTCGGGATCCTGGGTTTCCTGGTGCGCTGCGAGGTGCTCGGCACGATTGTCTCTGAAATTGGATTATGATAACCTGTCACCGCTTTAATTCCATAAGATATTAGAGGTGGTGGAGAAGGGGAAGTGGAGTGTTTCAGAAATGGCTGTGGTGTTGAGAGAGATGTGTTTAAAGCATGTTTCATTCTGTGTTTCCTCGGGGGGGGGGGGGGGGGGGGAATAATGCCTGACCTCTCAACACAGTTTTTTTTCCTTGATCTTTGACATACCCTTTAAATATCCATTAACAGACACAGAAAGGGGAGTACAGGAGGGTGGGTGTAGGAGGAGGAGGAGGAGGAGGGGGGTAAATGGAGGCTGGAGGCCCCTGCGATACTCATTTCAGCTTGTTACAGACTGCCGACAGAGGAAGGCGGCCTCTCCTTTTGCTGACTGACTAATGGACGAGGTCAAACGGGCTTCTTCTTCTTCTTCTTCTGTGTCTCCTGCTACACTTCTAATCATCTCCTACCGACCCTCTTTGATCTCCTTTATTTGCTAGAGAGTTAAAGGGTCAGCTCGTCTAAATTTGAAAACGACAATTTTTTAACTCGGGGCCAGGAAGTGTCAACTGTCAAAGCCCCTGCAAGTAGATTTCGGTTGTGCCAATGTGTCAAGATACTGAGATAAAAAAATTCTGCTGCCACCCCCAAAATAACCCCTTGTCTCCTGACATCATTAAAACCACTCAGCGCACCCTACCTCCCACTGCTGCTTCACCTCATGGAGCTATGCTGCTAGATTCCTGCTATAGGATCGACTTTTACTTCTTAAACGGATCAACATTTTCAAACCCTGAGCATCTCTAGTTGTAAGGATCTAGAAGTAGGACATGCCTCAAATCGCTCCATGTTAATAAAAGATTATTCTCTCCGTTACAATGCCTTGGATATTCCGCCTGCCTGCTGTTCAGTCAGACGCAGCAGTCAAGTCCTTCTGTTACTTCCTCACCGGCTGCCATTTGGATTCCAGTTGGATAGTATACCACTGGTGGCAGGTTAGTGTGGCCTGTCTATTTGGAAAGACATATCAGTGGCAGGCGGTGTCCAGCAATATAGCGACGAGACGGTTGCTGCCGACAGGCTGGTTTTGTTTCTCGGCTGCTGCAGCAGCCAGCGGTGGCAGACACAAGCCATGACACAAGACCGGCCTGTTGGCAGCAGCCGCCTCGCTGCTATATTTATATTTTTTCTCCATTATCATCTTTCTCCATAGAGCCTGTTAGCATAGCTTCCAAGCAATATGGTGGATGTTAAGTTTGGATTCTGGGAGTGAGTTCCCACCCACTGATCTGTGATTGGTCTGTAGCTTCAGTGGTCGAAAATATGAGGAACTAGCGTTATAGTTTCACCCCGCTAACCGCAACAGCTTCCAGTGACGCAAAATGACGATTTCTGCGTCACTGGAAGCTCCTTTTCAGACTCAGAAATACAAAGATTTGAAGGGCGGGGTGCACGACCATTCAAAAATACCACCAGGTTTCTAATGATACAAAGCTTAATGCAAATGAGTGAAGTATCCCTTTAAGCGTCCTCATCAGACTGGCATTCTAGCTTTACTCTACTATTGAAAACAAACATACCTTCTTTGACGCCTCCAATCAGCCCATTTTTTTGCAGTTTGGAGGATACAGAGTCAGACTCCCACTAAAATATCATTAAGCAAAGTTTTGGGTCACTGACCTTTGAGTTTTCCTTTCTAACACTGAAGATGATGGCTCATTTAAATAATGTCTCCATCCTCCAGTGGACTCCCTCTTATCCAGATTTTGAACGCACTTCCTGCAATCATATCCTTTGATTTTTCTTTCTGCGAGCTGCTCGAGGTAAAAAGCTCCTTTCAAATGGATCCAGATCTCAGCGTATTACTGCCAGCACTTACATTTACTGCTTGAATTCATCTGAGCTCCATGCTTTTATCAGTCGAGGGCAATCAAATCAAACCCAACGACAACGCAAGCAGACCTTGGTAGCTTCCCCGGCACTACCATTAGACCTCTGTCAGATCCTCAGATCAGACATGAATTTGGTAGAAGCTGTCCATGGCCACTGTTTCTTTCAGCTCCTGCTGAAACTGAGCATTAAGCTGCAGAAGGACTTCAGATTTGAGGACTCATAGTCATAGGTTTAAATGTTGCTTAGTGTCAAACCTTGATTGTAAATACTGTATGAACATTTGTGCAGACCAATGGTTATAAACTTGGTTCAGTGCACAGTTGTGCAGGATACTCTGTGTCTATGCCTGCTCCAATAAAAAGCTTTTATTCTACAATTCACCCCATAAATAGACCATGTAGCAACATATGCAATGATCCAAGACTCCAGAAACCGGCTCTGAATGTAAACATGGAATATACTTCGTATGAGTCATGAGGATGAGGCCAAAAGTGAGGAAGTGTCTCCCTAAATTTACTCCAAGCTACTCGACGGTATGCAATTCACATCAAAAGAAAACCAAGCATCGGCTATTTTTTTTTTTTTTTTGGCTTCAAACGAAACATACCAACTCTCTCGCTCCCAGTGGTATAGTTTTGAAGAAGAGGGCCCCACGCATGGCGCGCAGCGGACGCCTGCTCGGCTCGCCTGCCTCTTTAGACTCTGAATCGTGACAGACACTATGATCCACATCAGTTAGCATTACATCAAGCCAGCACAATAAAAACGTGTGCTGGATGTCTCGTGTTTGGTTTCAGGGCTGTCAAGGAGATGTGTGGTCTCCATTTAGAAACCTGCCTCTAAAACTATTTAAAGATCAGCATCTTCCAACAATCGGTCAGTAATGACAATAACCCAACATGCCTCTGGTTTTCATTTTCATTTTGTGTTCTGCCTGTAGATTTTTTTCTTACATGGCATGACCAATGTTGAACACGCCTTGATAAAACGATCATCAAACACAAAGACATTTCAAACAACTACAAAACTCATAACAACCAAAATGAGATACAGACAACAAAAAGTTACACAGCATGTAGAAAAAGAGATGGAAAACAACCAGGAAGGAGACGCACAAATAACTGACAAGAAATGCAATGAAGTGTGAAAAACATCATCTATGACCAGGAAGTAGATCCACAAAGCGATGCAGACTTTAAAGGATAGTTAACAACTACAAAGAGATCAGTCCAACAACTAAAGCGTGACAGAAAGCAACTTCAAAGTAACACAAGATGATTACAAAGAGATATAGAAGGAAAAAGAGGATGCAGAATTTCAACCAAGAGTTGCAAAAAAAAAAAACCTCTGAAGGACTCAAAATGACTACAAAGAAAGGCGACAAGTCTACAGAGAGAATCAAAACGCCTACATGCAGTTAGAACAAGTGGATTTAGTGTGTTAGTCCGACTTAATCTGGACTTTGTTTTTGCAGCTAGAATGGTAACAAATCAAATTTATCCCAATCGGAGTATCACACCCAGATAATGCTGTGAGATTGATTAACTCTTGTATGTATACAACTCACAATCGCACCCAGACCAGGACTAAGCATTCTGAGCATGCTTCACAGTACCGGGCTTTGACCTGTAAATCTATTTCTATAAGTGCGCAGCTTAGCCAAAGCCGCATTGGCGTCCGCTTCCGGCTATCACCGTAAGCTAAAGGGCTAGCATGCACTGACCCAATAGTAAAGCGTAGAGCATTTATCAAATGTACAGAGCCGACAGTTGTCAATGTGTTGACCTTCAAGACATAAAACTACCACTTTGCCATTTGCTAACTTTTTAGCGAGGTCAACCGGAAGAAGGTTCAACAGTAGCTAGCTGAAAGGTAGCATAGCCACTTACCATGGCGGGGTCAGAAAAGGATAGTTTTACGATTGAATCACCTAATCGAGCTGTAACCGTAGCTCAACTTAACTGTGCGTGTAAACGTACTGAATGGGCCTTTTGCATGTCTGTGCACATGTGCCCAAAGTCTCGGCGTATAGCAACGATTAAATCTAAAAATCAGTACAGGTACTAGACTTGAATCAAACCCATTAAGTAAGACACTATTTGATGGACTGCTTTTTTAAATGTGCCATCAGAGCTAATGATACATTTGTGCCTAATTTGTAAGGGGACTAAGTTGAGCTGTGCTAAGTGGCCTGTAGGTCTAATGGTCCGTGCTTACCTTTGCTTTAATGTGCACTGAGTAAAAACCCATTTCCATCAGTCCCCTCAAAGGCGAAGCTAAACGGACGCATGATAAATAGACTCTTACTTCTTTCATTACACGTTGAATAAAGTGGACTTAATCGCCAATGCCGCCAAACAACGAAGAAGTTTCTGCCTAAAAATCGACATTTTGAGGCTATAGGCTTACTTGTTCTTTTTTTTCTCTGTGACTGTCTTCATCCTTGGCTGTCGCTCCCTTTCCTCAAAAAAAAAAAAAACAACAAAAAGGTTTGTCTCAGTTCAGACAAGCCCAGTTATTGCAAGGCCATACAGAGGCTGCAAAGACGGCGACTTCTATGATGCCAACAGTCACAGAAGATTAAAAAGCATCTCTGTGTCTTCTTTGTGTTTTCTCTTTTTTTTTTTTTCATCATGGCAGATACATCACAAAGGTTTGGGAGGAAGGGGTGGCGGTGGGGGTGGCGGTGGGGGTGTTGTGTGTGTGTGTGTGGGCAAGGAAACGGGGACTGTTTTCTTCAGAGCTGCCGATTCAGAAGTTGGCACCACTTCCACTCCGCCGAGTCCTCCCCCTCACAAGGCCCTTTTTCTCTCCGTTTGATGTCTGTGTCAGTTTCTTTCTGTCTCTGTCTTTCCTCTAATTTAATAATCCTGCTTTGAACTTTATCGTGCAAAGGCCTCACTCTGGTGGCTGAGCAGGCGAGCGAGGCGTCACTCCGAGGGTGTAGGTTTTTGGAGGGGGGGGGGGGGGGGGTCTTTTTGGTGCTTTATTTGCTGTGAAAACAGCGTTGTGAGACCTGTGGTTTAAACCTTCAGCGGCTGGTGTTGAACATAAAGATCGCTTAAGATTTATCTCTGTTGTCCTCACGGTGTGTCAAACATACGCAGTTCCTTCAGATCAGGTTCCTCAAAGACGTCATGGAGCGTTTGAGAAGCTTTCATCACGCAGACTTGTTTTGATACAAAATGCAATTATTTCTGATCAATCTGGCTTTGAATGATAACAGATATGAACACCAATAAGTTTCAGTGTTTATCATTGTTTTGGTCGAGTTCTACTTGACCCAGAATATGGAAAAAGTAGGCATTCCTAAATCCTCATCTGGTACAAAGACTCCAGATGTTGCAGCAAATGTTTCACAAACAAAAACTTCAGCAAAGATTGAGAGATTGACAGTGAAGTCAATTCATTTGAGTCTTTAAGCGTTGAAGTGTTTCAGTTGAGAGTGCAGCTGTTTTTTTTTTGTTTTTTTGAATAGAATAATTGTTTAAAAGTTTCTATTTTGTGACAGCCATTTGCAAACCTTGCTCGTCTTTTAGAGAGACATTGTTTTACTCAGGTTGAACTTAATCAAATCTAAAACGAGTCAACGAGGAAAATGGCTATTACAAAGTAGAAACTTTCAAAGAGACATTAGTGGAAAAAGACTGGAAGTGGACATGGTTTTTGTACCCAGGTACACAATTACATTTTTTGACTGCTGCTTCAAACACGTTCCAATTGGTGTTTATCCATCATTGTTGCTTTTTGAGTCATGTGTTTCAACACTGGAAATAGCACAATCTATTGATACAGCAACTTGTAATTGTCCTAGTTGAAAAAAATGTGTCTTTAAAAATAAAATTGTTACCTCAAAAATGAACGCACGACTTCCGTTTTTACCAAGTGCACAAGCTCCATTAAATACTCAAGTCTAAATGGACACAGAGCACAAATTAAATACTGTACAATCTGGTATTTAGACGCCTTGGATTTCAGAAGACAACATGATCAAATTCTACCAAAGCTAGCTGCGAGCTGTAGTCGAGCACTGTTCATCTGTGCTGTATCCGGCACTCTTTGAAACACCAGCCCGAGGTTATTTCAGGGGCAGTGGGGCACCTTGTGTGAATACAGCCAATCAGACAGATCTGTGCTGAGGTGTGTGATGGCTCTGGCCCAATCTGTGACCTTTTCTGAATATGTGTGTGCGTGTGGGAGGAGATGTACGTGTGTGTGCGCGCTTGTGTGTGTGTGTGTGTGTGTGTGTGTGTGCATGCAAACGCTGCTCCTGCTGCAGAGAGCCGTCTATACTTTGCCGAAAGGGCCAAAAGATGAAAGAGCTTGATCAGAGGCAGGAGGTTGAAGGGAGAATAAAAAAAAAGTCAGAGTCAGGCAAAACAGAGACTTTGCTTTATGAAGAAGAGAGTGAAAGACGGAGTGACAAGGGAGCAGACAAGTAATAAAAAAAAGAAAGTGTGAAAACGAGTCAAAGACAGAAGGTTCAGTACCTCAACAGCTCTTGAGGGTGAAGCTTTCTTCTCCAAATATATCACTGCAAAATGAACTGTGATACCACCTCTACGCACGCACCCTTCATGCACCCTTCAACTCATTTCTGGCTGCAATTTTTCACCATGCATCATTCCTAATGTTTTCCTCGTGTCATACAGTATCTTAAAGAATCTTTGTGGCACATTTTTCGTCTAAATAATTACTAATTTCATTGTTCTGGATGAGATCAAGCACAGTGAAGACAGCTTTGAGGAGAAGCTAACAGGATGCTTTGAAGTATTCAGGAATATCTTATGAACAAAAGCAGCTAACATGGATTAACTGGTTGTTTGCAGTCTGGATCGGCACAAGTTTCCCATTTCCCCATGGGAGGCTTTTGCACTTTTTTAGTCATTCAGTCGCTAAAATATGTAGAAATAGATCCCAGTTGGGTGTAAAAAGTTATCAATACAATGTATGAATCTACTCTACAATGCAAAAACATTAGCGAGCCTGCGTCCATTAAAAGCTTCCATATATTTTCAGAGTGCTTCTCACCGGCGCTTCCTGTTGCTAAGTGACAAAAAGTAAGCTAATGACACTTTGGTTTCCCCTCCGTACTGACTGTGAGGTATGTTTTAAATGATTATGTCGGCTTAATATTTGCTTCATTTGAGGACATTTCAACCCTTTGAAAAGCGGAGTCAGATTCAGTTTGTCCTCACCAACGAGGGCAATCAGAAGTCCCGCCCCTTCTTCATTTTGATTTGTCGGCGAGGAGAGACGAGCAAAGTGGTGTTCCTGAAGTTGAACTCAAAGCGTTTGTGTGCAAAGCAACAGAACAACTGATGCAAAGGCCAGTTTGCTCTAATGACACCGAGGGCCTGATTCAATAAGAACGGACCGCTTTAGTAACCACTCTTTTTGTCAAAGAAGTAAAAAGCAAGACAGATTTATTTTAATGACATTCCCCTATTTAAAAAAAGAAAAACACATCTGGCTCTCTCAACTTAGTTAAGTGACCTGAGGATAAATGTCAGTGATTCACTGCTGGCAGAGCTGCAGAATGAGGAGTAAAATTATCTCCTCCTATATATTTCCTCTCTGCAGACTCCGGCGCCGCATCTGAGAGTTCATAGAGAGTACTGTGACACTTTTTTTTCTAATCCAAACTCCGAGAAAGTGCTGCTGTTGCATTTTTTAACTGCTTTCTGATGTTTCATCATTAAGCTCTGTCATAGTTTTTTTCTGAAATATTTGCAGTCTGCTGGCCTCGCTTTTTTTCCCTTCTGGTTTTGGGGGGTGCCCTGTTTCTCTTTGGGTGCTATACCTGTGACGAGGTAAAGGCTTGAGTCTATTTATAAAACCTGAAGTTGTGCATTGTTATTTGGGTGATTAAGCAAAGTTAGAGCACAGAGAATCCCTGTGTGATGTCAAAGACAGAGCAGTGTACACACACACGTTGAATGAAAGCAAACTGCAGGAATAACAACACTTACATCAACACAGAAAAAACATATGGCAGCGTTGTATACACCTGCTTCTGCTCCAAAATCGAGCAGGTCTACTCAAACTGCGATCTCAAATATATCCATATGCTTGTTAAGATGCATTGCACATGTGTGGTTTTATTAATGAATCAAATGTGAAGATTCTGACCGGTTTAAGACACAGAGAATCAACACACCTATCAAAAGATAACCAATGTAATAGTAAGCCATTAAAGTGTCTGGAACCGGCTGCCGCGTGCCACACTCTGCTGTCATCTAGTAAGCAGAACTGATCAGAACAGGCACAGCGATTCAACACACAGTCAGAGCTGACGCCTTGAGGTAAATGAAAGGTGATGTGAGCGTGTATAGATTGTTTTGTCAGAGCGGAGATTCTGCAGATTCCTCTGTTAACGGGTGCCAACGCTCGTTCTCCCTCCTCCAGTCAGGTTGACGTGTCGGAGACCCGACTGTGAAATAAGTTCAACAGCCAGATTAACAGAGATACACCGGCAGGGCGGGAAAGAAGACATAAACTCAGAGAGAGAGGGAGAGGGTGGGAGGGGGGTGAAGTTTGAGCAAATGGGGAAGAAAACAAGACAATATGAGATGTTTGATTCTCACTGTGGGGTTTAAATCTTTAAACAATGCACCGTCTGACACACTTTATGTTCCAGAGACAGAACAAGGGGCTGGTGTGATGGACAGATATTCAGGAAAATTTAGTTTTTTGAGAAAATAAGTCGTCACTCGGGATGCACAGATGTATCTGTTCAACATCGGTACCGACTAATATCAGACGTCTTCACAGATATCGGCAAATAATTTGACATGAAGCGATTTCAGAGACTCATTTTTAAAGACAAAAGGCAAAAGGTTTTCTGTCTGGTACATTCTAATTTTCATTCCTCTGACCCAAGCACAGGAGTACATAGTAAGTTAAAATCCATGATGACCTTTTCACCAGGCACGAGCAAACATCTGGGACAGATCCATACATGACAACTCAAAGTGTTTCTAGTATGTGAAATCAAATTGCATTTTCCCTCTTCCCTTCAAAAAGCAGGTTACCAGGGGCGCGTCACTTTTATTCCTAAAACTCATATTTACACGTCCATGAACACATCATCTCGACGCATTTCAGACATTGATGAGAGCTTCCTGCCACCTGTTTGATTCCATTTTTTGTTTTAGTTTCCATAACGTCTAAATGCTTTGTCTTTTTTCCCCCCCTTCATGCAAAGCAAAGTATAGGAAGAGAGTTTTGGACTCATGATTGCTGCAGAGAGGATGAATCATGGGGACTGAGACGACTGCGGTTGCACTCGTGCCCTGGATGTGGTGGGGGGCGGGGGGGGTTATTTTGAGCTTTTGCCTTTAACCTTTTCCATGCAGGTGCTGAGATTCCTGACCTTTACAGCGTGTGCTTCCCCGCTGCCTTTGAGTGCTTCTGATGGTTATGGAGTGGACCTCTCCAGCATGTGTGTGTCTGTTCAAAATGCACTTCTATTGCTTACAAGCTATGGGCTTTTCAACTGTACTGCTCTGTTGTGTACGTGTGTGTGTGTGTGTGTGTGCGTGTGTGCTGTGGATTCTGCGTGTGCTGCGGAGCCGTGCAGGCCTCGTGCAGGAAACTCGATTTGACACGAGCATAGTGAAGATTACCTGTGTCCAGACAGTTATTGCCTTACAGACTATAAGAACCGCCATCACTCACTTTTAAAGGTCAACGTGCTGAAACAAGGGGCTCCGCCAGGCCGGAAATAACCTTACAAAAGACCCACAGGGGAGAGAGAGAGAGAAGGGGGGAGAGAGAGGGGAGTTAAGGTGAGGAGGGACAGAGATAGAGGGATGGTGGGTGTCTAACCCCAACAACAGCAGGCGTCCATCAACCTCCTGCTCTCTGACCTGGCTTTGCCTCCGCCTGCTTCAGCCAACATCTCGGTCTCTCCTTCATCCTGTGGTCAAGCTTTTGGATTTTCTAAGCTTTAATGTGCAGCCTGAACTCCTCACTTTTAGGTGACTATGAGTTTTCAGCTCTAAATTATGGAGTTTAAAGATTTTTGCATGAGATATAATAGAAAAAAATAAGGCAGCCAGGGGGAAAGAGACTTGAAAATAGTACTTAAAAAGTCAAATTTGAATTTATTTTTTAATTAGTTTTTGCTGTCAGCTTTGGACATCTAGATTTGTGCTCCTTTTTTTGCTTTTCTTTCCATAATTCTTTGTGATACTGCTGGGTGTTCTTGTCTGTCTTGTATGTCTGGATTGTAAAAAGAAAGCTATCAAGTATTTTAAAAAAGATTGTAACGGTCATGGGCAGACCAAACAAGTACACTACATTCACCATATTTATCATTCACAACTGACAATAAGAAAAGCTATAAAGAATTATACCAAATTTTAACTTAAATATTTATTCTGACTTGAAAGATAAGGCATGCTTTGTGCCACAAATATTTCCCGAACTGTTTGCTAATACAGTTTGTGCTGAGTATCTCTGTGGAGAATGTAAGAATCTCTTAGGGTAGGAAGGTCAGCATCCTAGGATGAACAAAATATTAAAATTCTGAATTAAGTTTTTTCGCCCAGCAGCAACTCAGCAGAAGGCAACCTGCTAAAAAAAAACTATGCAGCCATAGAGACAAAATAAGTTTATTTTCTTAAAAGTGAAAGCGGCTCTGCTCGCTCATTAACAGGAACTTCTGTGTGTTTTTTTGTTTTGTTTTTGTCACTAGAGTGCTCACTCGTTTGCTGTGCTTTGCAACAGATTTTACAAAGAACTTCCAGCCCTTTAATGAAGCAACAATATGGTATTTTTGACAGGTAGCGTACCTGGGTTGTGACTGCTTACAATTAAGACAGCAGCAGCTTTTAAATAGCCAATAGCAAACAGCAAACTTGAGATGATGAGCACACAAAAGTGGATCTTTGCACCCATGCATCCACATAACAAGAAAGACAAAAACATAGCAGTAATGGGAAATGGTGAGTGTGTTGGAAATTATTGAAAAAGCACTTAGTGGCACAAATATTCAGAAAACATTAAGCACATACATTTTATTAAATATTCTCCTTATTCTCTTGCTTTCACTCCACACAACGGAGAGAGAAATCTGTTGGTACAAAAATACACCAGTTCCCTGCCCCTCCTACCATCCGCCCACACACAAATACACACGGCCATGCAAAATCAATACGTCTTTCAGCGGGCTGCTGTTGTGGCTTGAATGTGAATAAACAGTCGTATATTTCAGCTGAGAATCGATGTGTGCAGACAGATGAATGGCATACAAAGACACCTCTGAACAGGACGGAGAGACCTGTGTGTGTGTGTGTGTGTGTGTGTGTCTCCTACTGTTACTCAGTGTCTCTCTCCCTCCTGTGTCCAGCTGCTCTTTCACTCTCAGAGGATCAATAGGTGTGATGGATTAGTGACAGGTACCGCACACTGGAGACATGTGCTATCAAACAACAGCACTTCCTATTCAGACCCATTTCAATCACTCTCTGCCAGTCATAACTTGTTTTCTCGCGGCGTTAAGGCTGCTTGCCCCTGCTTCACCCGCCATCGCCCCGCTTGATTCCTGCCTTCCCCGACACAAACATTAATACACACACTCGCACCTCGCACTCACACAAAAGGGCTGAACCCCTGACATTTGAGTGTGTTTTTTGTGGAGTTCCGCGCGCTCTGTCTGTCTATCAGGAGGACGGCAGTGACTTTTCAGACAATGGCCTGCAGACGCCAATCGATGGTATCTGCAGTGCCGGTCGACAGCGGCGCAGAGGTCCGGGTTTACAGCTGTGGACACATGACTGTCTTTCACACTAATGCACACCGAGAGACGGCAGGTATTTCATATGCACCCGATGTATAGATGCTTTAGTGCCAAAACAATTTGTGTTACTTCAAATAAAACTTTCTCAATAAAAGACTCCTGACTTCTGACTACCAGCTCAGTCGGTAATGTGTGTCCTGACAGGTTTTATTGCAAATGTCAAAATCTGAAATCTGTGAGAAAAAGGTGTTAAGATTTACACCTTTGGCTATTCACATTGGTTGTAGTTGCTAAAAAGCTGCAACCGGTGAGTATTTTCATATTCAATCTGCTGATTGTCTTCTGGATTTAAGGGTCATTAAAATGATTTCCACCAACATCATCTGCCACTGTGCCTTGTAGGCTGACTAATCAGTATTGCCTCTTGTGTGCACTACAACCAAACATGTATATTTTAACCACTGATCAGAATCAGAATCAGATTTATTGTCCAGGTATACTTACACACACACAAGGAATTTAACTTGGGTGAACTGTGCTCTCTTATGTACAGGTACAACATTAAATATCAACAATAAACATGATTAGAAAAGACTAATATTTACATGACTAAACATGAAACAGTGCAGTGGTGAATAGTGCAAAGTGACAGTATTGCATAAGTCCATGTGGTAGCAGAATGTCATACCAGTGCCGGTATATAAATACCCATTTACCACACACAGTTGGACATTCGTCTGAATAAACATGAACAATTGTGCACAACTATTTGAACAATTCTGGTAACAACTAAAGTAGATATCAACAAAATAAAGCTTGGGTTGATTTCAAATGTATAAACAACCTAAACAAAGTGATGTCTTAGTGTCACTGCTGCTTCAGATCAGAAATGTTTTGCAGCTTCTCTCTGAACCTAGAAGTGTTATTTAAAATGTTTTAATGTCCCGGCGTCCTTTAGGAATCAGTGACGTAATGTACCCTATGTGAGGATGTAAAACATCTCCCAGCACTGTCTTTTCCACACGCTCAACTTTTAAGCAATTAAATGAGAATTGGTAATCGCCCCTTCAGGGTGGACTTTGCCTTTCAATGACTTATGGAAAGTTTTAGGAGAGGAGTGTACCCCTGGACTGTTCTGCAAGTGAATATAGGTCAGTGAAATGTGTCCTGAACAACACTGTGTTGAATTCTGCTGTGAGTTGAGTCCAAAATCTGTGCTGATGTAAATGCTGATTGACTTGTTTCTGATGTCCCCAGCATATGGCTAATAAAGGTTTTAGTGCGGCGGAGCCACAGGAGCCCCCGAGCTGCCAGGATCAAAGTGACAGCCTCAAACAGGCCTTTGTGTTCTTCAGCCATTAGGGCATAGCAACGCCAGCACCTGGTGAGAGCCATATGAATATCATTAGCTCCGTTGATTTGTTTTTGTGTGTGTGGGTGAATAAATACATGTGAGTAGGTACACTAAGCTGATAGAGGCGCTTTATGAATATTATTTACACAACCCGGGTGTTACTTTTTTTATTTGGGCCATTATTCCCTATCCAAGAGAGCGAATAAGAAGTGGGTTCGCATGCCATGAGATAATACAGGTAAACATCTGGAAATGGGTGGAAATGTTGAAGTCATTGAGGGGATGTAGTCAGCTGCTCAGGTTAACAATATTGTCAATATTTTGATACTTTTTTGATACCACTTGTTTTGTGGCATCAAATCTGTTTAATGATTCATGATATTCAAAAGTACCAAACTTTAAACTTCATCTATCTAATAAGACAGGTTGAGTAGGTACTGAAACATGGCCAATGTACAGTATTTGTGCAGCTTGTGCAGGAGTTGTGCCTGCTTTTTTGGTAATTCAGAACAAGAAAATCACACAAATTTGGGTTCCAGGACTTCTATTTCTGTTGCTGTGGTATCAAAACATGTATGAATAGCATAGGTTAAAGTCTTTATGTGATTTTTCACACTTAAATATAATATAAATCAAGTCTATCCTCTGAAAATAACCCGAGTCCCACTGTCTGTGATGTTTTCAGAGTTTTCAGAGTCCTATCTTCACTTTGTTTACATCGCCAGGACGGCCGGCTGACTCCTCCCCTCGTGTATAAAAGTTGTTTGATTGAGGGACTAGAGAAAAGAAGAATAACATACTGTACTCACTGCTTAACTGTGTTTCTAGATCACGCTCATTTCAGGTAAATTTACATGCAGTGTGAAGATACCAGCATAATAAAGATCGCTAGCATTAGCATGCTAACACAACAATGCAGCGCAAGTTGTTTTGGTTTCATGCTGGTGCTCAAGAGCGACATCTGCTGGATCAAAAAATCACATATAAAGCCTTTAAACTAATATCAAATCAAAGTGTAAACTTCTGGTATTGTGACAAACCTAGTTCAGCTATCTTAAATTCAGTTTAAAATATTAACTTATTTTGGTTGTATACACTGTAGGATAGTTTGTTTTATTAGTAAGAAAATTAAGTATCTTGCACTTAAATATTTCCAACCAGGAGTGGGGGTCTTCTTCTTGGATATTTAGGGAGAAGCTATATCCACTTAAAAGTTAAACCGATGATCAAAGCTCACCTGATTGCATGGTTATTGGCTTATTACGACAGCCATTGGATCATGATGAGGAAAAACACATCCGCAGAAGCAGGGGGGCGAATGCACTCAACTATGGAGAAATGCCGAGCGGGAAACAGAAAAGAGAAAAAAGAGACACGGAAGAACACCGGAGCGATAATGGAAGTCCCTTGATATCTCTAATGGGCAGCTGATTAGAAAGCAGAAGCAACAGGTAATTCTTCTTCTTATCATCAGCACCAATACTCAGGCTCACACTTATCTTCATAATGACTGACTATAA
Organism: Labrus bergylta; assembly: GCF_963930695.1. Lineage (NCBI taxonomy): Eukaryota > Metazoa > Chordata > Actinopteri > Labriformes > Labridae > Labrus > Labrus bergylta. The sequence continues at coordinate 2,494,631 of NC_089217.1, forward strand.
TTAATGAGCCTTTTGAGAGTACAGTGACTTTAGCTGAAGCTGTACACAAACAGGTGCACACACACACACTCACAAACGCAACGGTGGGACTCCCTTGATTAACAGGAGACTTGGGTAATGATGTAATGAAAGGCGGATTGAACGCAGCTGATGGGACTTCTTCATTTTTTTTTCAAATCTTTCCATTTCCTTTTTTCTCTCTCGATCGTTTAAAAAGTCAGTCCAAGGACAAGCTGCAGCTTAAACGGTAGCCGGCCTCTGATTTCTGATCAGACGGCAGAACGTTAAGTCGCCTCAGACATCACAGAGTCTGAGAAGCGGCGCCCCGATGATGTCACTGTGTCATGTGAGAAAGGGTGAGTGTGTTTTCGAAACTGTCCTTTGAATTTTTCCTGAATCTCAAAGGGCAGGAGCATCAAGAGTCTCGCCGTGCGCTGACAGGTGTTCTAATGAAAGCTAAAGACGGAGGAAGCGAGCAACAGGTACAGCCGAGTTCAAGAGCGCTGGACTCATGAGACTGAATGATTTATTTCTATGGAGGGGATTCTTTCAAATCCTTGGAAAAATTGACGCCAACCCTCTGACCAATGAGTGGCAAGACAAACTTGAGCATATTTACAAATCGTCCGGTTCCATCCCAGTCTTTAGAAAAGGGAAGATGCTTTTTCTTGATTTGAAAAACTGTCATTACTTTGCGCTCCTCAAAACTTGAACAGCCAAACACAGTATAGAAGAAAAAAAAACGCAAGAGAGTTGCCTGCTGTCTCGTTTGGTTGGATTTCTTGCCATATGTTTGTGACAATTCATGAGCTACTGAGTTGCACAGATTTACAAATCGTACCGTTCCATCCCAGTCTTTAGAAAAAGGGAAGAAGCTTTTTCTTGACTTGAGAAACATGAGTCATTAGTTACATCGCTCTCATGAGCTGATGCAGAGTGGAGCTTCTTCTCTCTCAAATGATTTTGGACTGAGTGCAAACACCAGCCAAGGAGAGCACTTTAGCCTGACAATAAATGTAACCACTTATGAACTCTTCTCAACAACCTGCCACTGGATCTTTATAATGTGTCTTCTCTTAGCCTCGTCATACCTCAGCCTGAGTTTCTATAAAAAGTAAAGTTGTTTTTTTCCCCAATTTTTTGCACCTCACATGGCAGTGACCGTGGCAGCTGCGCACACAGCGGACATCACACTCTCTACATTCAGCTGCTAATTTGAAAAAAACTTGAGGAACAAACTAAAACAATGTATTGTTGCATGCTTACAAATTGCCCCCATAAAGCAGGTTGCGACAACAGCTTGTCCCCCCCGCCGTCGCTCCTCGTATTCTATCAGCTAGCAGAACTAATGTAGCATCCCTTCAAATGGAGGGGCTCCACGGGTGAGTTGATGAGTAAACCTGCGCGGTGATGGGTCCACTGCTGTGTGTGAGATTGGAAAGGATAGGGAGGACAGGGTTCTTGTTCAGACACGGAGAAGCCTACCGTTACACCATGTCACACACACAAACGGCGACCTGTGGCTTTGACACTTGGCTCAGCGTTTATGGCCGGGGGCCCCACCGTTACTACGTCTCCAGTTATTAAAAGGGAGTTTGCAGGAGAATTGCAGCCGAGGAGGATGTGATCAACCTCGGCTTTCCGGGCTGGAAGAGAAATGGCCTGTGGAGTTTTTTTCCGCTGCAGATGTAATTGACTGTTTTGTTTCTATGCATGTTTCTGTGTGTGTGTGTGTGTGTGTGTGTGTGTGTGTGTGTGTGTGTGTGTGTGTGTGTGGCTGACAGCTGTAAACCTGACAGTCAGAAGACAACCATTCGTTTGGTAAGTTTGATACAGTTTGAGTTGATGGACTGAGACTTCAGCACTGTGAACTGGAGCGCTGGGATTGGACACAATTTATTTTGTGTACCAGCTGGCATTTAAGGCAGCTCTGCAGGGAAGCGACTTGAATCGTCCAGTTTGTCTTATGAATGTGCAAGAAACTGAACCAAACTCAAAGTTACTCTCAAGAGAGTTTTGGTTTTGTGTTTAAGGAGATCTCGACCTATATCCTGCGTATTGAGAACAACGCGCTGCCTGGAAGATTGAAGAAGCCGCTCTGGATGGTTTGCAGCTTGCTTTCTTGTAAAGGCTGGCATCTGAAGATTGCATGTCACCGTGTTTTTTCTCACTAGCCGAGTGCTCGTTATCAAACTCAGATTCTGCCCAAAAAACAAACAAAGCTGATTCATTGTCAATATGGGTAATATCAATTTCCAAAACCCTCACATGGGAAAATATTATCTGTATATCAAGCATTAACCGAAGTGATCCATATGATGAAAAAGCCACAGGCTTGACGTGTCCTTGGAAGTCAGCAGAGAGGGCGGCCTGGCTGCAGGTTGCTGGTCGAGTCGGTAGCAGACTCAGTGTGAGACGTCGGGGCTGGAACAGATGCTTCCACTTTAATTACCTCACAAAGAGCTAACTTTGCTGTGATGGAGGAGACGCCAACACAGCTGGGTCCTGACGGGTGCCAGACAGGGCACCAATAAAAAACAGCCACAAACAATCACACGTTTCATGTCCAAAAAAAACAAAAAAACAATCTATGATGTATTCAAATCTATTCTGATCTGTCAAATGTCATGTGAGCTAATCCTGGAGATGGAATTCCTGGCACTTGTGATGTAGAAGAAAAATAAATCTGGGACATAATACAAATCCTGTTCAGGATTGTTATTTAAACAGAGGCTGGGAAAGGCAACAGCTGACTGTCAGCCAATCCCAGAGCCAGAAAAAAGTTGTCAATGTCAAAGCTGAATGAAATAAGGTGATTCAGTTTGTATGATGAATTCAAATTGAATTTTTTAAGACATTCTTTCAACTGGTTGTTTATTAGACAAAATATTCAATCTACTGAGATGTGAATCACAGAGAAGCAACAAAACCAGCACTACAGCACGTTATTTATAGTGCTACCATTCCAGTTACATTCTTCTTTTCTTTGGTCTTATTTCATCAGGTTGTGTTGCACTGTCCTATATCTTTGTATTCGTCCTGTTTTTGTCCACTGCTGTTATCAAATTTCCTTTTCAGGGACAATAAAGGTCTGAAGTGAACCTCACATTTCAGAAGCCAAAACCAACAACGATGATTGTAAATTCATTTTTCAGTATTTTCCATCATTTGACTTGACGAGCTAACTTATCGTCTTTCTAACAACAACAAAACATGATGAAGGCAATCAACTAAACTTGAATCGTGCTAAAACACAAATCTGCATTATCCGCTTATGTTCAATATTTTCAACCTTACATAGAAATTCATGTGATGCCTCGTGAAGAATGCTGATTATCTCTAAGTCTCTCCTGACGAATCAAGATTTAACATAGCAGGAATTCATGCTTTGACAAATTTGTGTCATGATTTGTGTCTGTTTTTACTGCAATTAAAAAACATCAAACTTTGTTCTTTTCTTTGCTGCAGTAAAGCAGGTTGCAGCTGCTGTGTAACATGTAATTGACAGTGAATACATGCAGCTTGTGAAAAAACACAAACGATCGCCAAGTCAAACTGGGAGAAGTTAAAGGAGCAGTCTTTGTCTGTTCACAGCTTTACGTTTTGTTGATGATGAAAACCTCTGAATTCCACCTTTCAAACTTGTGATGTATTGACCCTTCTCACCTGCCATACCTTTCTTCATGTGTACACGTGAATACCAAGCTCAATTTCAATCGAATTAAAAGCCGGAATGTGTGACTGTTTTTGAAATTTTCTTACAAAAGCAGACTAGCTTTTTGTTGGTTGACTGAAGGATCTTTAATGTTCCTGTCTTATCTGCCACGCAAGCTAACAAATAAGATGATTTACTGTGTTCATTCATGCACACCCAGATTTACATAGGAATGTGTTTGCTGGATTTAAGGCTCATTATCTGATAGAGGATTTGAATTGTTTCTCAAACCACATTTAAATGCACAGGGTACTCGGGGAATCTGTAGGTACAACTGTTTCATCGCATTATGATTCGATACAGCAGCTGTTGATTATGTTTGCCTTTTACAGTGACTTGTTCACCAAACATTCAGACAGGAAAACAATTTAGATTAGCAGCTCAAACACGATGCAGCAGCATCTCTTTCTCTGTTTGGGTTTCATGAGGTAATGCTCAGATGACTCTGCTTGTGCTCTGAAATGAATTTCAGAGATATGAATGGCAAACTCCTCCGAGGATAGATGCAGTGCATAAACAGGTTAAAGCATGAAGGGACTGAATAACCCGGCAATGAACGCTGCATTTCTTGTGCTGAGTTTGTCTTTTTTTTTTTTTTGCAAAGCATCAAGCACAAGCATTGCACTAAAAAAAATGTTTGGATTGGATAAATACGGCCAAATGCACCAAGTAAAGTTTATTTCCAAAAGCTAAGAATAAAGACCAGTGGATTAAAACTGGAGTAACATCCACCAATTCCTCTAAACTCTACAAATTTGACTGGCTTTCGGTCCTGCTGTCGACTTTGAGCCACCCAGCTGGCTAACAGTAATGATCCATCAGTAAACCTGGGGACGTTTCTTTCCACACAAAAAGGGACATCTCATATTATTCTTATGTAAAGGTATGTCAACAACAGAGGCAGTTTGTACTTGCAAACACTTATCCCTAAAATACTGCAAGACTTGCAAAAGAGTCTGGCAACTTCTCACGGCATAAGACATGTTAGTAACTAAAGATGTTTTCACATATGAGCACTGCTCCAGATATTCTCCTGGCTGTTCAAATATGCTCTTCACAGCAGGAGACTATCCCTGTCAGACAGAAGGGGGGGGCGGGGGGGGTCTCCTTAGGCAAGACCTGACATAAAAAAAAAACAACGCAGAAGTAGCAAACTCCTTTGCTCTGACTCCAGTCACAGTATATAAACGTCACTCCCCCTCCCATTGGCTCGAGGTGAATTCTCCAGAGAATATCCTGCTGTGTTCTCACATCAGCTCACTTGGACTAGGGGGTCTGGCAGGAGAAACTCCGGGTGAAGTCTGAGTCTTTCAGGAGATTTCTGCAAGTGTGAAAGCCTGAGCGATTACAAATACTGGGTATCTTGCAGGTACATTATCAAAGGCAGAAGGAATATCTCACTGTTGGAAATGTACTTCCACTTTGCTTTTCTGCTTTTCAATGGAGCAGACACCAAAACAACTTGGATATGATTGTTAAAATAACCTGTCTGCATAAAGTTGGCAGTAAATTGTAAAGCCTGTCAATGCATGACTCCTATCTATACCTGCACCTTTGACATCAACTTTGAGCTGTTAGTAACTGTTTGTATCTTGTGACTGGAGGCCATAATCAAATGTAAGTATGCTCAGTTTTTCAGAGTTGTTTCTCATCATCACCTTGTCTACGCTGGCTGACCTCACACTCTGACAATGCCATGACAATTGGAATAAACTCTGTCGCTCTCAGTCAAATGCATCATTATCCTAAAAACAATATGTCTGGCAAACAGTGCTTCTGTTTTTCTTGTTTTTTGGGTTTTTTTTTAACAATGCCTCGAGTTTTGCAATATGGAGCCTTCCAAAGCTCCCCCTGTAGACTTGTTGTTGTCTGAGGCCAAGGTTGGGCAAACTGAATGTTTACATAAATGAGCCAATTTAGCTGCATTTCACAGAACTGGACTGTCTGGCAGAGCGACTGGCTGCTTTAACGGAGCGCAGAGTACAGAATCCAACAGTCCGGTGGGCCCTGTTAGCAAATTACCAAGTGGCAAAGATGCAAAACAAGATATCTTTATTCAGTCATGAAAGTGACTGTCCTGGTATTCCCAGACTTTCCAAGCTGAGAGAATAAGAATCAAGAGTTTGACACAAAAACAGACACACAAGGAAACAACATGGACCACTGTCAGAGTCATATGAAAGACAGACAGACAGAGAGAAAAGCAGATCTGGTGTTGGGAAATCCTAACGTTTCTGGCTGTCAGTGTCACTGTCAGCTTGGCCTGCTTTGAAAGAATAGCGAGGAGGCACAGCACCAGCGAACCAAGCCAGGCCAGGCCAATGACTGAGGTAGAGAACAGGCGAGACAGATGACAAAAAAAAGCAGGAGTAAACTGAAATGGGCACAAATACTTAGCACACACACAATGACTGTGCCAACCCGGTGCCAGTAAATTGCTCTGTGCCGGAGAGCTTAGGGAGGCATCAGAGAGCCTGGGCAGCATCCCGCTCTGAGCTGTAGATCCCAAGCTGACTGAATGTGGATGCTTGGCCCAGTCGGCTGGATCAGCTGCTAATACACAGCCTGGGACCAGGGAATTACTGAGTAAGCACTGAGCCCCATGCAGCCGCTAGCAACACGCATGCTCAGACACGCACATGCACACAAGGGAGGGGGCAGATGGGGGCATGCTTGGTCACAAGAATGCACAGCACGCTTGCAGACTCTCCTGAAAGCAGACAAAGGTGCAGCCAGTAGGGTTTACACGATATACCAATTTTAATCTTTGATATGATACGACTAAAAATCTATTACCACTGCACAATATGGAATTTCTATCCACCCAACATTGGCTTGCCCCTGTCTCTTTGACCACTCTATCCCCCCTGCTGCTGCCCAGGGGAACTTTAACACGATAAAAAGTGTGACTCGAGCAGCAGTTTCACATCACTTCTCTCTCTTCTTCCACTGCAGAAGTGGAAAGATGTTTATTATCGTCGTGCCTAAGCATGAGGATTTGTTATAAGGGTGGGGTTATAGTACGTAGACCTCTTTTTGTCACCTGTTGCCATGGTGAATTGACTAGACTAGTGAACCCACTCAGAGGTTAATAGGGCTAACTCAAAAGAGCTGTTCTTGAACCGGGAAACTCAGTTTTCCAGCTCAGGCTCAAACAACTTGGAGGTCAGGATTGGGCTCAGAGTTTGTCGAGTAAGCTCCCTGCGTTTTTACTACTCGACTGGTTGTTAAGTCTAAAATTCAACTTCTCGTTAACCGACTATAAAACGAGTAGAGCATCACTAGACCAAGCTGCACAGGTATGTGAAGTTACAACTAAGAATGTGCTTTTTCACAAGTTAGGAATATCTCTTTCAAATTTAAAATGTGACCCCTGAGCTCGCCGTATAAGACCCCCAATAGGCGCCAATTTTTCCTCAGCTTTGAACACTTGATTTTCTTTTAAGACGAAAGGCCTTCCTGCATATGACGCCCCCCCGCCCCGCCAACATCATTTGAAGGCTTCTTCTTGTACAATACCCCGGCTGAAAATATCCCACCCTCCCACCAGGATGCACTGGCCTACTTCCTGAAGTCCTCACATCTGGCAGAGAGTCATGAAACCCCTGGAAGGTGCTTCTGAGAAAACTGTTGCTTTATATTTTAAGCTCCTCGATGTCTCTTGTTCTAGTTGCTTTTTTTTCCATCTAACCCACTTTCACTTCCGTCTATTCATGTGATGTGTGAGACATTCTGTGCACAAGTTTTTTTGATCATTTTCTCTTTTATTCTTGGTGTCCGGTCTCGGAGGAGCACATGGATCGATTGTATGTTTAACATACTCCCTCCGCTTTCTAAGAGCCTGCAGCAAACAAGCCCCACACCACGACCCCTAACCCAACCTGCCGGCACAGATCGAAGCGCCCGCCCCCCCCGACCCCCCCGCCCCCCTTGGTCACATGACTGGCTTACACAACACTCACGGGAGGTCCTTCTCCTCACCAGGCCGCCTCCCACTTCCTGCTCAGCTGCTGGTTACCGAGATGAACCATCGCCATGGGCAACGGACCAAGAGAAGGAGGAGGAGGGAGGTGAGTCGGAGAGGAGATGTGAATAGATGTGAGAAGAGGGCATGAAATCGATGAGGCCATGCAACAGCTTTGCCGTTCATGTGCCCACACACTGAGAGAGAGAGAGAGAGAGAGAGAGAGAGAGAGAGAGAGAGAGAGAGAGAGAGAGAGAGAGAGAGAGAGAGAGAGAGAGAGAGAGAGACGGGAACACACACTCGCACACTTTCACACACATACACAGTAAAGTAGAGAGCGAGATGACCTGGCATTCACGACTGCCAACAATGTCGTTCATATTACAAGAACGAGCGGGACTCATGCACACATTCCTCCCTCACAAGTTAAATGTTTCATCCATTTTTAGACGGCACAAATTAATCTTCTCCACCTCCACCGACATGAATATGAGTTTTAACTTTAACTCTCCTATAATTAAAGCCGAGCTTCAGCGTTTCATGCGGGAGACGTTAGAGAGTTTCATTTCTTGCAGAGCCCGTATCGCAAAAGGTCTTGTGTTTCTTTTTAAATGTCACTCGGCTAAAAACAGGGTTGCTTTTAAGCAGCGGTAGGACTAGTGATATTTAACAGGGAGAGAAATTAGAGAGGCTGTGAGAACACTCTTGCTTGTCAGCCTCACAGCCGAGGATGTATTTATAAAGAGACATCTATGGTAACGGCTAATACCTGTCGGAATTAAAATGTGACTCACCGATACAAAGTCTCTAAACAGGTTCACGGAGGGATGATTTAATCAAAAGTTTCAGCTCTGAATAAGTCAAGAATCATTGTGTGTCTGAGAAGAGATTAAAAACAAGTAAGTAGTTCATTCAAGATTTATTATTGAACATGATTAAAAAAAAAAACAACAGCAGCAATTCTCATTTCATTTGACAAATTCTGGTTCAGAGAAAATCTGTTCTGTGTTCATCTCCTGTTGTTAATACCAAGACCTCTGAAAAAATGTCTCGAGCCCTGTTGAATATAAACTTATAATTGACTTTTTAATTCAAGGACACATCACTCTCTTTTCATTATATATGCCACTATATATATATATATATATATATATATATATATATATATATATATATAAATATATATAAGTGTTCAGGGTTGTTTCAGGATGACGCATTCCAACATGCAGCGTCTGCAAAATAAAAGTCAAGAACAGCAATCAACTGCTGACCAACATGTCACTTTACCGATCTGACCTCCAATTCTGAACAAGCAACACAAACAAGCTCCATTGTCCGTTTTTAAAGACCTTAACCTCAACAGCGTCATCAACAATAAAGCTTGAAGTGTATGAGTCACCACCAAGTCATGTTTCTAATAAATACTTAGTTAGCTGGCTGAAGCCCACACATTTTCATTCACATTTAGAGATGCACCGATTGCAATTTTTATGGCCGATTCCGATTTCCGATTTTGACCTGCTCTGGCCTGCCGATACCGGTTTTGGCCGACAGAAGATGCTTGGAATAACAACCTCAACCAAACAGGCACTGAAGTCGACGCACTTTGATTGGGCATAACTTCTTTGAAAGAGAAATGGCCACAGCCAGTACAGTCTGTCTTGAAACTGAAGGTTGCATGAGTCGTCTGGAACATTAAAAACACTTTTTGAATTTTTATGGATTTTTACCCAAAAATATGTGAAAACAAAATAAGGATATACAAAAATTAGACTTTAGAAAACTCCAATCGCACAGTATGACACAAATGGCAAAAAAAAAAAAAAAAAAAGGATGCTAGATACAAGATGATACAATCACAGGAAAATCAAAACAAAGGGCTCATAAGCTACACATCATATTGCAAGGAAGGACCCAATGCCATATCAGAGGTGGATCTCAAACACCATTCATTTAAAGGTTAATGCCAACCAGCCATATCCGACTGAAATTATCCTTGGTGAAATATTCCTTTAAAGAACCGCCTCCGCTCACTTTCCTGAGTGACAAACGGCGTGATAGCCCTCTGCTCTGCGACCAGCCAGCACAATAGCCTGGCAGTGTTTGGAGCACCTCGGCGTCCACTCTGCGGGGGTCAGCTCTCCAGCCGCACAGTTTCAGCTCAAGCCTCTGCCTGAGCGAAGAGGAGACGAGCGCAACTGCACAAGAGCCTCCATTACGGCTCCGGCACAAGAGCCCTGCTCCATTATGGCTTTCACATAAGGGCCTTCACTCGGGGCTCTTAGTCATTCTAATGAGCCGTGTTTTCGCAGCTCTGCAGAGCCTGTGACTCGGTGTGTGCGCCGGGGCCCCGCGTAACAGCTCCCACGCGACTCCCGGCAGCCCCCTAATGCAGAGGAGCGCTCAATGAGGATTGTGATTTTTTTGATTTCTGTAATTGTGGAGCTTCAGAGGGCTCTTAGGCAGAGATTTAATGGTGTCTAATGGAATCTCATCACAGAACAACAGAGAGAAAAGGACAGAGAGGGAGACCACTGACTAATGTCTCTGCATACTTTTGCTTTGCAGTTAGCCCTTAATTCTGTGAATGCAATTACCTTTTAGAATGATACCCTGAATAAAATATTAGGAGCATATGTCTGTGTGTGATTGTATGGATTTTTAGACATATAAAATCAAGATGAGATGATGAATTAACTGGATACAACATTTCATGAGCTAATTCTTATGGGTACAGTGAGTTTGATTTTGTTGAGATTTTTCATCTTACGAATGACACAAACAGAAAAGTGTACAAAGCATTAGTCAACAACAATGAAATTAAAGGATGAGTCATTCTATCTTCTTTTTTTGCATCTTTAAAGGGTCATTCTGTTATTTTTTAAATATGCGCCCTAAGTTTTTCATATTTTGGGGTCTAAATGATTGATAAGTACACAAGGTTTTGGCTTGCAGACGTGCCCAATCGAAGTCCTTGTTTTTTTGTTTTGTGTGTGTTTTATTTTGGCAATTCTAAAGATAGTTGTATAATGTAGATCTAAAGATTAGTAAAAGATGAGGCCTGCACAAAGAGAAAAATATGCAATCTGCCACAACATTGTTCAATATTGCCATTACAAGAGAAATAGCAAAAGGTAGCACAGTTTCTTTGTGTCTGCTGTTGGAGAATGACTGTGTGCGCAACACGTCCATCCTTAATCCAAAATATTTGCAAAAACTGTTTGTTTCCTCCACTCAATCGGCACTAATTGATCCAAAAGTAAGCTGATAGATAGCTTTAGCTTCATCCCATAGCATCAGAATGATGTGAGAGCATGGTCATCATACACATGTGTCCATACAACTGGTAAAATGTGCTGAGTGAGAAAGTTAAAGAGTTCGTTGTATTGTCATCCAAAGTGAGAATTGCGATAAATTCAGATTTTTTCCACGTGTTTGGTGCAAAGGCTCATATCTCGATAATGATAAAAATCTGATAAATCGCACAGCCCTAGTAAAAATAGAACACAGGCTTATAAATACCAATTTCTCTTTAATATCCAGTAGTTTGGTATTTTTATTTTTCTAGCTCCATTTTTTCACTTTAAGCAACAAATGGCCGCCTCCCTTCTTTACTCTAATATCTGCCTTCATCCCCTTTGAAACAATCTCATATTTTATCTGTCTTGACCACAAAAAAACATCTTTTGTTTCCCTACTGCTAAATAAAAATAATAATAAAAAAGTAATACAGTGTTAGCAGCAATGGTTAAATGCCAACCTTTGTAGAGCAAATGTATTCAGAGTTGACACATTCAGACGTTTGCTGCTCACCAGGTACATTTCTAAATGACTCCAAATGGTCCAGAAAGTATCAGTCATTCCAAGGTACAAAAAGTGCTCAGTCGCCTATGGAGAGCACAAATGAATACTCTGCTGTAACATAAACCTTTTAGACGAGGTTACAAATGGAGTGCAGACAATGCAAAGCTCCAAGAAATTCATTCTGCAGCAAGAAAAGCATCCTCTGTCAGAGCCAAGGAGCAAGTCTGCACCGATGTCGGTCATTTTCAGTCCATCTGGTTAGAAAATGTTCATAATTATTATGTGATTCTTTTTGTACATTTAAGAGCAAAAACAGGAAGATGCCACAGTTAACCATATTTAAGGATGGTAACTATCCCTGGATAAAACTGGAAAATAAGCAGCTTTGTCTTTGTGGGAAACAGCAGGTTATGTCAGCAGAAAAGCTTTTGTTTTATTTGAAATGTCGCTTTTAGAGTTTTTTTCTTTATCATACTACTAAGGCTGCAGCAGACATCGACACCATGACACAAATTTTTCCAACTCGCTGTAAATAAATCTGTGCCGCCTCTGTCTGTCTTCAACCTTGAATTTCCATCACCGGCTCAAAAGACACCGTTATTACAGTCATTTGACCAGACAACAGACCTGCTTTCTGTACACACCCAGTCACTGTGTGCATCCATCTGCTTTGTCCTCCATCCTTCAGTCCTGACACAAACAGACCAACCTAATGTCATGCATTCGATCTAAGTTAGCTACAGTGTTGTTATGCCACAAAGTGTGGGGGGGTATATGGAGGAAATGTCTTTGCCGTATCAGGGTTTCCCACAACCCTTTACTGTAAAGAGCAGCCGCCTGAACAATACACAACCTCCACCTTAACTAAAGTTGTAGCCGGAAAAACAGAAGAAGATAAAAATCCTCCCAAGTCTCTCTGTGAGATCCAACAGCAGCTCCAGATGCTGTTGGATCCTCCATTTGGATGAGACCCCCAAGGATGGGGCGGCACATGAGAGAGTTCACCGTTTCATTTGTCATAGCGGTATCAGCTAATGTTTCGAGGTGACAACAATCATTACATTTCTGATTAGCCTGACAGCCTGCTGTAGCCTGTAGCTGCAAAACTGAACCTCCACTACAGAGTGTTCAGTAACTGGATGGAACTCCAGTTCTATGAGTACATGTGTAGCCTTCTAACGGGCTCCTCTGTTGGTTTGGTATTGGCCTTATTTTGTGTTTAATTCCCCCAAGCCCCCAGTGGTCATGCTGCATCTTCAACACGCACTTGTTTTGTTTCGGCAGGAGTCAAAAGAACTTTCTTATTTAGATCTTGATAGAACATAAATTAGGAATTCAGTTTGACTTCACTCACAAGCAAAACATCCTGATTGTCCCTGTCTGAGTCACACAGGTTCTGGCCTCTTCTAACTTCATTCAGCACAGACTACACTAGTCTCGGGTTTTCCCCAGAAACTCATTTTTTGGGAGTTATTTACTTTCATCAACTAATATCTGGTGCCCTTATTTCTCTACCGCCGCAGTATGAAAGTCAATTTTAAGTGTTAAATCTCCCTCTGGTCCACACATTAAAGTGTACACACACACACCAACAGCCATTACCTGCTCCCACTGTCTCTCCCCGTCTCCGTATAGAGGCACTAATTCAATTATTGAGTACACTTTGCTATAATCTTCCGGCCTGGTTTCCCCCTTCACTTTAATGAGCTAACATTGGGGGAAGATGCTCGCTGGAATGAAACATGTCTCAGGAGACAATGTTCAACATCCGCCTTCATTTTGTTTTGTTTTTTAACGGGGGGGGGGGGGGAATCATTCATCACAGATATTAGCTAAGAATACAATTATTTTTGCTCGCAAGCATACGGAAAATGCCATCAGTGTGATATTAGAGACTATAAAGCAGAAGGTACAGTATATTATGGTGAATTATATTAAATCAGCGGCAGAACACTTTTCAGAAGCAGGCTATTAAAGATTAGATACAGCGGGGCGTTTTCGCTTCCTGTATCTACAACGGGGGAAGCAGCCGAGCAGAAATCTAAACAAGGTGAGCGTTCTCTGCTGAGGTATTGTGCTGCCGTGACGACGAGGAGAAAGACGGATATAGAGAGAGAAAGAAGACATCGGGGAGATCAAAGGTTGACACACTGACAGCTGTCTTTGATTCACCTGTAAGCCTGCGTGAGAATGCACACCCGCTCAGGAAACACACACACACACACACACACACACACACACACACACACACACACACACACACACACACACACACACACACACACACACACACACACACACACACACACACACACAAACGCACAAAAAACAGGGGTGACAGCGCGGAGCAGTGAATTTACATTAATAAGTCTTCTTGTTTTTTTCCCCTCACTTAGACAAGAGATATTTGAGGCATTTATTAAATTATTAATCTATTTATTTATTCATTTAGTCAGTCACTCAGTCATGTTTTTTTCATGCCCGAGAAGCTCAGTGTAATTTCATTGAGCTACCAGATGGTTGAGGGTTTAATTAACAACTTCAAAAGCAATAACTGGAGAGCCCGGCCAAATACGCAAACACACACACATTCACACAAACACACACAGACCGACATAATATTAGCTGCCTTTGCAAAAGTCCTGCATAAGTCCACACTCGCTCATTAATTCATTCTGCACAAAAAAATCTAACAGAAAGTCAGCCATTGTACTCCCAGTGTGTCTGTGTACACTTCCTTTCTCTTTGTTTTAAAGGCCGCCTCCCCAAAACTCCCCAGACACTCTGTAAAAGCGAGAGAGGAGGGGAGGTGCGATGGATGTGCTTGGTGCTCCCACAGTCTAAGTCACACCCTGCTGATTGGATCTTACCGACCTCTCGGGGACGATAAAAAGCCCTCCATCCTCCGTCGTCTCTCCCCCACATCTCTGACTTTACTGGCAGCCATTATTCCATTGTAATGACATTATTCTGATTGGCACAGCAACAGCATGCCTCCATCTGCTCGCATTAGCCACTATGGTCAGACAGCACTGGGTGATGTTAATAAGAGTGGCAAAGGGCAAAAAGCCATTAACCCGGTCTGAGTGTCAGACGGCCGTGGCAGCTTCTGGCTCTCCTCTTTGGACACAGCACATAAAATCCACAGATAGTTGCAAAATGTTGGCAGCACCCCGTCTGCACAATGTCTATCCACTTATGTTACTGGCCATAAAATATACTCCTGAGGGCCAAAATGGACAGAACTAATCCTCAGGAACAGCTGGCAACAATTCACTGAAGCCTATGTTATGGCAGTGTGTCTGCACCAAATATCCTTTGCCAAAAAAAAAAACCCTTCCTCTCTTTATGTTGACCCTAATTTTCCTGAAGAGCCCAATTATTTCATATTCCCCAATGTCTCCAAAGGCAATACCTGAAGACTCATATTTACAAGCTACAACCATTTCAGTCCATTAATCACATGTTCAGAGTTTTTGCAAGACAAGTCAAGAACACATTTTTTTAAATGGTCGTTTTTTTGAATGGAGATTGGTTTGCAAATTCCTTTTTTTCTATATTCATTTTTGGGCCTTTTGGGCCATTACTGGAGACAGAGGACAGTGGATAGAGTTGGAAATCAGTGAGAGAGAGAGAGAGTTGGGAACGACATGCGGGAAAGGAGCCACAGGTCGGATTCCAGTCCGGACCGCCCTCACTTGAAGGACCACAGCCCTCCGTTCATGTAGCGTGCGCTAACCACTACACCATCAGAATTTTTGGTTTGTCATTTTCTTTTGCAATCTCAAGATGTCAGGAGGACCTCGAACCTTGGCCCACAGTGTTACAATCAAGATGAAAATATCCTTTAAGAGTTCAGAACCAAGTCACGCTTGTCCTTGTTTTTGCATCACCTTCAGTTTTGTCTGAACACCGCTTAAATCAAATTAAAACTTTCTGGTAGACTTCACTGCCCTTGATGAAGTTTGAATTGACATTGCAGCTAAAATAAAGCATGCATATATGCAATTAGAAACTCTGGAATAAATATTGGGGGAAAATAGTATAGCATCGTCTTTAGCTCAAAATGGGTAGTGGTGCTCTCATTCTCTGTTCGTGCACATTGCAATCAGAATGGTCGGTCTTTACGCCTTTTTGTAAATATTAAAGAAAAGAGAGAAGGCCAAATAGAAACTGATTGATGAGTAGTGAAAGTGCTCTAAGGATACAAAGAAAAGAATGGGCTCAGTCTCAGTTTTTTTATCTGCTTGCCAAAAGGAAGGGACATCTAAATAGTTTGTTGGCCTGAAATTGGCAACAGCCTCCAGTCAGAATTTGCTTGCAATACTAGATCAAGTCAACGGGGGATCGAGACAGTTGGCTCGTTTTAAAACCTCCTGAAAAAGTTTTTCTTCAAACTGTAGGTCAAGAAAACCAAATGGCCTGAAACGCGTTTGATTTCCAAAAGAAATAGTTTAGGTCCCCGCAGACGTCGACTGATGCCAACTAATTCCATCAGCAGGCACCAGTCTGCGAAATCAAATAAAAAAGAGAGCAAACATCTCTTAAGGTGTTATGAAAGAACTCCTGATTAATAACAAATATAGTAGCTTATGAGATTCAGAGTTTGCCCTTTAGATTAGTGAGTGTGTCTTTGTGTGTGATGGAATACATATTTCCTCGCTGTCATCCATTGTTTGCAGGGTAAACAGGACAATGAGGATCTTCAGAAGGCTTCCAGATCAATGTCCTTCCTGCTGGAAATGTCAGTCTGCTCTGTTCATTAATCTTTTGCCACCAAACAAAACAAAGAGCTTTGTTAGATATTGGCCCATCCACCATCGCTTTGATGAATAATCCCCCTTTGCTCACAACAAAGGGGAAATTGCTTACTGTACAATTTCACCGTCTAAATCAAACTCCTCTGTGGCTATCTTTACTTCTACATAAGAGGTATACGGAACGAGCTCGTTGCAAGAGGTTTCCGGGGACAATTTGTTTGCTGTCTTTAATGAAGGTCCATAGGTTTCTCACAACTTTTTGCAATTTATCTGACTAAATTTGGAGATGAATCGTTTTTTAAATGTACCAACTTGTAAACTCAGCAGTTTCCCACAGACCATTTCGGTTCATTTTGTTACAGAGCACACTGCAAAACTCAGCAGAAACATGTTTTGTTCTGCCTTTTAAAACTAATGCCCCATGCTTTTTCTTATCAGGAGGAGACAGTTCAGTGGTTAACAGGCTATTAAGGGCCAAAAACAGCTTTTTTTCAGGGTATCTAATCTTTAACTACGGTTCATGTTGTGTAGGAGCAGAAACCTTGACAGTGCCGTGCAAGGTGCAGAGTTTTTCAAAGAGAAGTACCATACAGGTCGTTTCAGGGTAGGGTTCTGGTTCTGTATGAATTACCCGTACCATTGGAGTGGCAGCCCACCTGGCGCCCCTCAAGAAAAAGGCATGGAATACTTTATTTACTAAAGTCAAAAGTCGCATATTCTTCCTTTTGTTTTAATGTCCTGCTGACAAAATCCAAGTCAACTCCTATCCAGTTGTTTCTTTTTCCTTTTTCTAAAGCACAGTGTTTGTCAAATATTTAGACACAAAATGCAAAGAAGCCGTTCTCTGAAGATCTCTCTGAGCTTTTTATGCTCTCAGTCCCTGTTGTTGCTGTGAAGAAAAGCCCATCTTCCTCCTGGTGAAGACTGCTGAATGTCACATGTGCCAATGTTAAAGAAAGCAATTAGCCACTGTTGGCATGTCTTGGTCTGCGGATGAGTAATGGCTGCCGGGGCGGGAGTGTCTAGCCCTGATAAATTCTACTGTCCCCCCTGCCTTATTAGTACAATGACTAACGGGGAAGGGAGGGTTGGAGCTAAGGTGAGAGACCATAGGGGGTGTCAAAGATAAACCCAGATTGACAGCAGAGCTCGGTGGCTAAATGCTAATGCACCAAGTGACATTTCCAACGCCGGCCTGGGTTAGCTTAGATGCTGCTGGCGTGCTGACAAACGGAGATGCATAGGGGGAGGGGGCGCGAAATACCAGAGCACCAAATCTTTCTTCTTCTTCAGTTCTGAATGAAGAGAAGGTGAAGGCGGGGGGGGGGGGGGGGGGGGGGGGAGAGAGGGTTGAGATGTTGTCACGAGGCTTTTATCACAAGTTAGCAGGCCGGGCTAATAGCAGGTGCTTCAGTTGTTGATAAGAAGTGTAAAAGGTAAAAAAGGCAGAATGAGGAGACTCAAATGGTTGAAAAGAGGAGCAGACAACACTGATATTCAGCCTGAGGGAAGCCCTTACTTTGCCTTCCCATGAGCCACCTGGGGAGTTTAGCCTTAGTCCAATACTTTGTCCACTAAATCCCCGAGCGCTGCTTCTGTTGATAAACCCTTCACTTCCTCTACTGTGCAACCCCCCCCCCCCCCCCCCCCCCCCCCCCCCCCCCCCCCCCCCCCCCCCCCCCGAGGAGGATCTCTATCTCTAACCTCAATTTCCAGAAGTTGCCAGACCATTACAGAGGAGAAAAACTTGTGACTTTTTTTATTTTTTTTTTATTTTTATGGCAGGTGGTTGGAAGTCGAACGCCTGTTGAGGCAGAGCGAGGAGGTCTCATCTTTCTGGGTGGTCGGTCGTGATGGTGTGTGTTGGTGTTGTGTCTAATTGGTGGTATTTTTAACATCCAGCGGTGTGTCAGTTGAAGAAAAACCTCCGGAGTTATGGACGCCACTTTTAATGGAATCTAATTAGGGGGATGGCTGTGCGAACAGAAAGTCAGTGAGCAGAACAAGAACATCACGTACAGAATATATATGTGTGTGTGTGTGTGTGTGTGTGTGTGTGTGTGTGTGTGTGTGTGTGTGCACCTGATCTGATTGCTCACTGAACAGTTCCTACATCTAATGCATCGTGACAGGATGTGTGTGTGCGTGCAGGCATGCGTGTCTACGAGAGCAGGCGTTACCTAACAGAACTTTCTCAAAGGTTGCTGGACCATACTGGATAATAAAGATGACAGATTAGAACAAAAGTTTTAGACTTTTAGTCAAACTGCAACCAGATGTGTTTTTTTAACACAGATTCACGAGTTGATTCTATGACTAATTGTTTAGGACATGAAATACTAAAAAAAAGGCTTGTTGACAAATCAGGGGTTAAACAACATTTATATACAGTATTAAGTCTCTGACTAGACTCTTCTCCTCTGTCGCCCCCCGGTGGTGGAATGAACTTCCAAACTCCATGTGATCTGCGGAGTCCCTCTGCACCTTTAAGAAAAAGCTAAAGACCCAGCTCTTTCATGAATACCTACTAACTTAATGATGATGGTCTCCATATTATTGATGATGATGATGGTAATGACGATGGTTTTTGTTTGATAACGACGACTTATAAGATGGTTTCTATACTGATTAGAGCTCTCAAGAACTGCCCTCAATGTTGTGCTTTGCCTCTGGTCACTTCCTGTCAGCACCTGTGTGTCCAATCAGACTCAAAGCTGATCGTTTGCTCTTACTCACATTGTTCCCTTTTTTCTAGATCCTTGCTTGTGTTGTTCTTACTCTCTGATGTACGTCGCTTTGGATGAAAGCGTCTGCTCAGTGAATTGTAGAATTGTAGTACTAAAAGTTTACGTATTTATGTTGAGGGAAATCTGATGTTTGAGAAAATATAAATGCAGGGGGCTCCGGAGGCTCATCAGCAGCAGCCGCCATGCTGGAAATGCTGTCTCACCTTCACATTCAGTCAACCTAACGACAGGCTGAGAGCTGATGCCGGGTTTTAAGCCTCCCGACAAACGCTACAGCGCGCCCACCTGTCAATCACCTCCCGTACAAAGTGTGCCCATGAGGACAATAACTAATCAGACCAATATCGTCTTTTGAACTGTACACATGTTCATTTCTGCTGTAAAAACTGGCTTTTTTTTTTTTACTTGTGATGTGTATGTGACTCAAGCAGACCCCCCCATTGCCGCTTGGTTATCCCTTCTGCATGATGAAGATCTAATATCAACGTATGATAACGAGAAGATGAAGACATTTTGTGCTGCAGGGGGGCTTTCTTCCCATAGGAGATGTTTTTAAGAATGCTTTTAACATTATCTTACCTGAGTATTAGGTAATCTGGTAAATACAGTGTCAGTCAATTCAGGGTTACAACCCTAGATAGCGTCAAACATTGACAACACACGCAAACACACTCACACACACACACAGATTACAGTATTGTTTTTGGAATTATACGAAGACAGATTCAAGAGAGATTAGTCTTCTCAGGCGACATAATCAGATTTGGTTTTTGGCCCCCGAGCATCCTCTGGAGCAGCGCTGATCTGATCTGATCCCATGGCTGAGCACAACAGCAAAAAAAAAAAAAAAAACAGACTTCACCCTGCCCTCCTCCATCTTCTTAGTTTCTTTCTCTCTGCACAACTCCATTTTCTTCTTTGCCCTTAAACTTTATTAAACTAGCTCATTTATTTTCTTGCTCTGTGGTCCCCGCTTCCTACGTCTGCATCCTCTTTTCGATCTGCACCTTCTTTCTCAGCAATTTTTTTTGCTCATTACCGCCTTGCTGAAAGCACAAAAGCGAGTCCTAAACAAACATTAAAGACTGTTGTGTTTTATTTGTGTATTCAGTTTGTTAAAAACGCCAACTAGCCCGGCTGGTAATGCCTGTTTTCATGATGAGCCTTCCCATGGAGTTTACACCACACACTGAGTTCATTACAATAGATCAGTGGAGAAATAAAAAAGGAAAGGATGGTTAAAAAAAAAAAAAACACATACACGCTCACACTGATATGTGTAATGGGTCTTCCTTTTATGATGAGCAGCGGTAATTAAAAATGCCACTCTGCGTGACAGGGCAAGGGGGGGGAGGTAGAGATGGGAGATGGACAGAGAGAAAGGGGGAGGGGAGGGTAGGGAGTGTGGTCTGGTCCTTTCTTTAATGAGGATCCTAATCAACCCAGCGGAGGCTGCCCTGAGACCCCCCAGGTTCATTAGACCGGAAAAGGCAGACTGCCAGTAAAGGAGTGGAAAGGGAGGGAGCTGGAGAAAGAAAGAGAAAGTTTTTACCGACGGAACAAGCAAAAGAAGTGTTAGAGGGGAGGCAGGGATATGCAAAAAAATAAAAAGTGAGAGGGAGAGAGAGAGAGAAAGGGAGGATGGCCAGTGGAGATAACAGTGCGGGTCATTGGGCGAGTCACGGCTGCCATCGATCCCCTGATTGGCTGTCTGACGGTTTCAACACGGCTGCCAAACCCTTTAATACGTCTCCTGCTGTGTGTGTGTGTGTGTGATTGTGCGAGTGTGTATTTGTTGCCGTATGTAGTCCATGTCTGCTCCACCAGAACTGATCTCTGTCCAACTTCCTCAGGAGGCTGATAAGAGCACCTTACAGCTGCACTGATAAACACACACACACACACACACACACACACACACACTGCATCCTTTCCCCCCCCCCAGTGGATGAGACAAAACCTCGAGGTCCGTGTGTGGAAGTGTGTGTGTGTTGAGAGTAACGTTTAGTGACGTGTGCACACTGTGAGGTGAGAGTGTTACAAAGTGTTATACTGGCCCTCAGCCCTTTCCTATCCTCTCACATTGATTGGACAGCGGGACGAGGAGCACACGTCGCTTCCAGCAGCCCGCTACCCTCCTCTCCTCCCTCTAAATGCCAAGACACAGTATGTGTGTGCGTGAGTGTGTCACTGGCAATTTTTGTCTGGGACAGTTTCTTACAGATTATACTGATCAAGAGCTATCATGTGTATTGGATGGATGGAACCAACGTATTGATTTCTGTTTTTCATTTGTGACTAAAAAAAAAAAATACAAAAGGTAATAGATGCAAATAAGAATTTTAAGAAATGGTCGTGCTTTGCTCTTGCATCACTCTCGCTCTCAACATAACTGAGAGCAGTTTAGAGGTGTCTAAATAGCCACTCAAAGATTTGGGATTTCACATTGTAGGGGCAAAGCAGATGGAACTAGATTGAGCGCCCTGTGGTTGTGTGCCCCGGCCAACCAGTCATTTTGCAGCTTGCTTCCTCCCAAGCGTTTTTTTTTACACAGAATGGCAGTATCACTGTGGCAAGGATTGAAGGTATCGTTGCATAATGGAAAGTTTCTGAAGGTAGTCTTTATTCAAAAGCAAAAATATGAGAGATGGCAAAGAAAAATTTTACAAAGGAACGTGATATCAGAAATTGTCTCTCTCGGTCTCAGTCTTTCTCTGCAGAAAGAGCCTTGTGACCCCAGCAGAACAACCACAACAGTATGTGGCTGACACAGGTGGTTGTCAACTTATTTCAAATTCAATAGTAACAAAGATTCATTCTTAGAGTTGCTGAAGGGTCGCAATCCTAACAATGGGCTGGACCAAATCTTAACAAGCCCGTTTGAACCAAATTTAGTTAAAGTTTCTCCAGACATTACTAAGATGTAAGCAGCTTGGGCTCAGTTGGTAGAGTCGGTCGTCTCTCAACTGGAAGGTTGTCGCATCGGACAGTGTACATCCACAAGTGTACTCCGGCAGGGAACGCTGCTGCTAATGTGACCAGCAGGGGAGAGAGGGGATGTGGGAGCCATCGTGCCCAATATGAAAACACCCTTAACCTGGAATTCCCGCCCCTGCTGTAGCATCATATGTTAATCAGGTAAATAAGTAAAAAAAAACACACCCCTCAGTATCTTAAATGCAATATGGTAAACAAGAATAAAAAGAATAAACACCTGAATTCTAAAAGTCTGTGGAGCCAAAGTCAAACACTGAGCACTAAATTAAAGATGCATGAATGGCACAAAGCATCTACCTGTCCTGCCCACAGCTACGCTACTGTGACAACTCCACCAAGATCTCCTCGCCAGACAACAAACACTCATTATGCCAGAGACAAACAATTCAAATTCTCCTCGTCTAAATAGGCATTACAGCTTAGAGGAGTAAACAGGATTCACAGAGGAGCTTAAGTCTTTAGGAATGCTGTTGTGCTCCTCTTGGCTTCGGAGGATATCGAGGCACCTCTCCGAGCTACAAAATCGCTCCCTGGGTCGTATGCATCTCGCTGCATTAGAATAATCACCTGTTCTGTTTAACTAAATTATGGAAAGCAGGGCGGCATTATGAGTGAGCAAACAACTATTTTTAATCCCGAATGTGTAACTCGATTAAACGCAATTAAACAACACCCTTTCAGACGGTGTGGGCGCAGCTGAATCGATACGTACTTTACACAAAAGTTTGCTTGCTTAATAAAATTTGTGCATTAAATAAGCAAATTATTCTAATCATAAACCTCTTGCCAAAGCAATTAGTGATAAATTATAATCTTATGATAAATTATCTTGTGTTGACAGCCTGGGGGGAACGCTGCAATCAAACATTAATTATTCATTGGGTAATTAAGTTCATAGGTGTTTCTCCCTCTCTTCCTCTCCCACTCTCTCGCTTTCAGAGAGCTGTCGCTTGGTTTGTCCTGAAGTCCGTCGGTCGTCTAAACTTTCAGATCAAACTTAAACCCAGTTCAACCAGTTCAAAAGCCAATTCCACGAGGGCCATTTAAAAATAGGATAGATGCTTGTGAGACAGCTGAGAACTCACCAGGGTCGTAGCGACCGACGCAGACACCGATGGCGTGTCTTCATTATTGTTTCTGGGAATTAGGGAATCTGAGCGGGAGATTAAAACGACATTCTTGCACAGCAGGTTGTTCAGGCTTCTTTCCACACTCTTCAGTATCTTTGAAAGACTGAATGAATCAAAATAATGAATCACTGTTTGGTCTGGCTGAATCACTTCCTTTGCAGTGTGGAGAGTATGGAATAAAGTTTGACTAATGTATTAATCAGCTGATCATTTTGTGAGATTTGATCCATTTTCTTTAACCGCTTTTTTCCTGTTTGGGGTCGCGGGGGCTGGAGCTGATCCCAGCTGTCACTGGGCGAGAGGCGGGGTTACACCCTGGACTGGACGGAGCACTGAGGGAACGCCACCCTCAAAATCATGCTAGTTTAAGAAAATGACCAACTCTGCCTTTAAGCACAGAAACAGGAAGTGGTTAGAGATCAAAAACTGAGGTCAAACAGCTCAAAGGAACGGTAACAAAGGTCAATGTGTGATGTCATAAGGTGGATTTTACTTTGGACTCGTCAGCTGAGCTGTCTGAGAGTTTGTTAAAGTGAAATGAGACATTCAAAGATGCAGCAGGGTTCTTATTTTACACATGCAAACTCCACACAGAGAGGCTCCAGTCCGACCAGGAACCTCCTCGCCGTGAGGCAACAGCGCTAACCGCTGAAACACCGTGCAGCCTCAGGGCCGAGTGTCTATGTTTTCAAATGAGTCCTGATGTGTAAATGATTCCCCATAAAAAAAATTTAAAAAATGCTCGAGGTGATGTAGGAATAGTTCAATCATGTCATCATGACAGTAAAGTGAAACTGAAGAATCCTTTCAGAGGAGGAGAGGTGAAACGTCTTCAAGATCTTCAACCAAGTCCAGTTGCCTTTGGATCACGCTTCAAAGTTTGTGAACGAGCAACAACATATGAATTATCATGAATATCTACAACATTTTGGACATCTTTGTTAGATTCTTGCAAACATTAAAGTCATCTGATGAGTGTTGTGATACAATTCCCCGTCCTGGATATGTATAGAGCACAACAGTAATGACACAAATCTGCTTTACCAGCGGACTTGCGCAAGTTCAGACTTTTCAGAAATCATAAAGAGTTACTTCAAATGTATGTGAAACCTTAAAGCAGCAGGACTCACAGACGACAACAACAAAAAAAAAACGTCTTCATGACTACATGTGAATGACAATTCAGACATTTACCAGACAGAACGAGACTGAATGGTGTTCTGAAAATAACCAACCGGCCCAGATACGTCAGACGGGGGTTGAAGGGACAAAGCGTGTTGGCGGTGAAGCTACTGCCGTTATTCATCAAGTTCAATTACATGCAAGAGACATCAAACTTGGAAAACAAGACGAGTGAGAGAACGAGCTGTAGTTTAGTTTTCTCTCCCCCTTCGTATTAAAAGGTATTTTTCTCCCTCAGCGGAAGCGCTTATTACCAATAACAAGCATTTGGATGAAGACATGAGAAAGATTAAAGAATCAAAGAAATAATGAGCTCTAACTGTCCCTCTTTGTTTTTGGCTTCACTTGAGACATCTTTTCAGATTTTTTTTTGGTGTGATTCTTTCTGAGTGATGTTGTGGCATTCTGCTGCCATCTAGAGGCGACCGGCGACATTACTGCGGCTGTGCTCAAAGCTTGCTGTGTGTGTGTGTGTGTGTGTGTGTGTGTGTGTGTGTGTGTGTGTGTGTGTGTGTGTGTGTGTGTGTGTGTGTGTGTGTGACAGAACTGTGAAACACTTCATTACAGGTTTATCCGATACATCTCTTCTTGGTCCGAGTGAAATACTTGTCCTGTGTAAAAAACAGAAATGATCGACTAATGGCTTCAAAGTGCCACTTGTCACCGGGGATGTATGGCTGATTGGCTGTGGGAGGCCGAGAGGTGGAGAAGTGACGAATGTGAGGGATTTAATTAGACAAATAATGCCGCGGCGGGCGGGAACACAAGGTGATATCAACGTAATCCCTCGTAAGCTCTGGTCAGGTATAACTGCTGGACAAACACACACTTAAAAGTGTAATTAAACTGAGGTCACAGGGCCTCCTGTATACACACGTCAGGAAACCTGCACAGCATATAATCACTCAAAGATAATCTACATATTTACTAAATAACAACAGAGCTCTTTAACACCATGAATCACATTTATGCTTTTGTACCTTCTGATGCTTTAACCTTCACACATCACTGTCTGTAGGGATGCTCTTCTTCACATCCTTTTGACACACATTTGTGAATTTAGAAAGTTGTTTTCTCAGCTGAATATAAAGTTTGTTCAAAAAGCTTCACATTTATCCATCTTAAGTGCTTCATAATTAAGTTGTGCGTGCTATGTTGTGCCAGTAAATGTTTGCATTCTCAAAATTCCAAACAGCTTGAAACAATCTGTTTAAAATCTTCATTCAATGATTCATCGACTATTTTCAGTCCATGTGGTTGATAGTGAACGGGATATCTTTCGCTTCTGCTCAGGGCTTTTAAGGGAACATTGATGAACATGTTTTACCGTTTTCTGACATTTCATACTCAAAACTAAAAGCTGAGTGATCAAAATTTAACACCAACAGAATGAAAAATGGTTGTTGCAGCTGAAACACATACTGTTGTGTTTTAAGTGTTTACTGAAGCCCTGCAGACTGAACAGGGTTGTCACAATAACACCAGAAAGTAAACATCCGTACGATACGGGTAAAAGTTAAAAGATATATATACTCGTTTTAGAAAAGAGCAACAAAAATACAACTCTGAGTCTTTGGCACCAAATGAGTGTAAGTCCTTGTATTTAACTATTTTAACAACCTTCATCTGAAAGAGGGGAGATCCATTGTGTACATCTGATTGGCGGAGGTTGGCCGTAATTTAGTTTTTGACTCCATTACTTTCCAAACTGTAAAATAAACTACAATGGATATTAAACGTTCCCTCTTAAAAGTCAGTCTTTGGTTTGTCCAGTCTGGGTTCTGTAGAAACTTGGCAGGCTTAATGGATGTAGTACATCGATGTATATCTCATCCCTTACTTATGAATACCAAGTTCCATTTGTGCCTATAGCTCAGCCCTCATCTCACACAGTGGACCTTTAATAGGCACAGCTTGTGTTTCAATTGCTGTCAAATGGTACAAAGTATATGAGGTAAATCCCAGCAGTCAGTTCAATAATCAGTATTCTGGATTAGTGCTCAGCCTCGGGCTACGTATCAGCAGAATATTTCAGCATTAGTGTATTTCCTTTTAACATGTTTTTTTGTATTTAAACAAAAAGGCCAAACCTCTCATTCAGAAAATGTTGAACAACAACGACACAATCAGGAATTGTAATCGATTGAAGAGGCCGGAACTGGCCGACATAGATCTGATAAGATGATCAGACGTTCCAAGTTGGTTTGATGCTAGATGCATCAAAGACATTTTGGACACTCACATTACAACTGTGGAGGTTTTGACACGCTGCCTTTTTTGCAGGCGGCTTAGTTAGGTCAGTGAGCAACACTAGACCTTGGGACCAAACGATCACAACTGATGAGCTTTTTGAAATTTGAAGGGTTTGAAATGATTGTCAATGCAAAAATGGAAATGCACTTGATCGTGCTGCCTGGTGGACCTCTGCTTTTTATTATAAAAAAAACACCTTGATAGAAGCCACAGCATTAACACTTAGGGTTGTCAAAATGTCAAGATACCTCGATGCTCCCCGACCAATACCTCATGTTTTAAACAAAAACATTGTCCATTATTTTAAGGAGAGATAGTACTGGAGAGTTCTGAAGCTTGGTGCTTATAGAGGAACGAGTCCATTAGAGATTACGAGTAAACTCCAGCACACAAAACGCCACTAATGTATTTGTACAATTTAGACAACGTGCAAGAGTTTCCTTTCAATTTCTGATATCTGAAAACATGAACGTTGCCTGGGACTTTTATTTTTTGTTGCCGTGGAATTGAAAAGGTGATCGCTATGTTTAATTTTCACTTGATGTTTTATCTTCACAGACCTATTAACACCGACGCTGAAAGCAGTTCACTAATCTCCTGTTATGATTCTATATATGTGGCCGTGTTGTTAACAGTGTAAGGGAGTCTGACGTGCACTGGTCTGCAAAATAAAAAAAAACATTTCCCATAGAAGTCAATTATTTCCTTGCATAAACCCACATGGGATGCATTTCCACTTACGACTACTACACCAGCCTTAAACAAACAGCCAAACTTTTTCCCTGCTAATTAAAAGTAGGCAAACTCTCCACTACATTTCAGAGAACGTTCAGGCACACACACACACACACACACACACACACACACACACACACACACACACACACACACACACACACACACAGGCTCATCATGGTTTAATCAGTGCGGATGTACTGTGGAGGCCCTTTCCCCCTTCGGTGCCAGGCACTATTGTGGTGATGACTGCACTGGCATATTGATGTCAAGTCTTTATTGTGTGGGTTTACGGCAGAGAGGGAGTGTTGATTATCTTGTAACCTCTCCACCCCATCTCTCCACACCTCGCTCGCTCTTAGCTAACAACGTCGATGTGTGTGTGCTTGTCTCCGTGTGCCAGTTTGTGTGTTTAGTCTAATGAAAGCTGCAGGCCCCACAGCCTCCTTTCGCGTTTTTCTCGCCACAGCCTCAATCAGACACTCTCTCACGGCTGTGTCTATGTGCTGGGCCTCTCTTATCCCTCGCTTACATGAAAAAGAGCTTTGAAGGGTGTTTGTGTTGCTCCCCCATGTCTGACTGTCACTGAGCTGCTGCTGCCTCTGTCCTTGTTCTAAACCCAGATATTAAAGTTACACAGCGGCAGAGATGCAGCGAGTGAAAAGAGGGAAGATGAGAGAAGATCTATACACAACAGGAGGGGAAAAAAGTAAAAGCGGGGTGTGGGAGAGTAAAAAAGGAATAGTTTCTGAAAGTCAGACATCCAAATAGGCAGACGGATCACAAAGACGGAGTCGTGTTTAGATCTGCAGACAGCTCCGACAAACAGAGAGAGAGATTCTAATAGAAAAACGAGAGAATGAATGAGCGGAATGTAAAGGATGACACGGGTTTATGCTCTTCTATCAAACTTGATTAATGCCAGTGCCCTCACCTTTCTTCTGTAATGTACAGGAGGGTGAACAAAATAATAACAACACCCTACAATGGATCGCAATCCAACACTGTAAATGCTCGGCAAAAGCTCATTATAATCCCCATTCATGGGGCGATGATTCATCTCGTTTTGAAGTGTGCAAGACTGCATTCATCCTGCAGTTTTCACTCCCGATCCGAACTTGAAGGGGAACAGTTACAGCTGCCTGTACACTAAAATACTCAACATAAACTGGGATCAGGGATCTGTTTGCACAAATAAGCATA
The DNA here is from genome assembly GCF_963930695.1 of Labrus bergylta. Lineage (NCBI taxonomy): Eukaryota > Metazoa > Chordata > Actinopteri > Labriformes > Labridae > Labrus > Labrus bergylta. The sequence continues at coordinate 2,523,121 of NC_089217.1, forward strand.
TATGCATGCATGCACACAAAGACTTAGTCGACTAAAGCAATAGACAATAATTAATTTACGACCAGGCTTGTTCCGGTTCCAGAGAAACGTTTACATTTATGGTTTTCTGTAGGCGACAAAATAACCGTCAATTGCTCATCCGAAAAGTCAATTCAATACAAAGACTTTCAAGTAGGCTAACCACATTTCAAACTCAGCCAATGGGACAAACGCCAACAACATGCTGTCTGTATTCACTCAGTATTTATACAGTATTTATACTTAACAAAAGAAACGAACTACAGGAAAGTATCTTTATAAAAATGCCAAAAAAAACAATCCAAAACTGCTTTTTTCTCCCAATAAACACCAAAAACCACCCATAGCCAACTGACACTATCAACAGCAGACATTAACCTTTTGTAACCACTGGTAGCATCAACCAGCTTCCTTTCTTTCTAATATTTCCAAATACATGAAAATCAAATGAACGAATCCAAAATTGAAAAGTGACGAAAAATGCCAAACATTGCATATTGTAATTAAGATGGAAAAATGACTTAGGCTACATATCTTGTTTGACTAAATAAATATTGAATTTACACTGATGCTAGGTCACAGAGAAACATTGAAATGTGTGGTTGTCTGCACATAATAACCATCATTTCTTCATCCAAAAACACCAATTCAATTATACTTTCTAGCAAACAGACTTCACTCTTTACAAATTGGAAAAACGTCAGTAAAACACTGTCAAAACAACTCACTTTTATTCTCCAATAACTCTGAGTAGTCTTAGCTACTTCACCACTAAATAAATGAACAGCCCCAAAATGAACACTTGCAACATATGTGTATGAAAATGAACACACACCCTGATAATAACAATAATAATGAAATAATAGAATAGAATAGAATGACTTTATTGATCCCAAACTGGGAAATTGTGGCGTTACAGCAGCAAGTTGTCTAAACACACAAAATGAGTAAAAAACACAATATTAGCAAATTTAAACACTATATAATATTAAATACAAAGTAAATAAGTACTAAAAATATCAAAACTAAGAATGGGAATATATACAATCAGGATTTAATTTAGCATTACTAGTCTAAAATATGAACGATTGTAACGAATGTAAATGTGTAAAAACAGAGTTGTAAATGGACAGTATTGACATAGGGAGATGTTCAATCAGTGATACTTTAAGTTATAGTGCATTAGTGGAGACATATTATCAGCAGAAACTATTCAATATAACGGCTAATAATACTAATAAAACTTACAGACACAGTAAAGGAGGAGAACACGGTAGGGGTCTGCTTTTCTCTCAATAAACACCAAAAACCAACCTTAAACTAGCGAAGTGACATTATCAAAAAGGGACTTTAACTCTGGTATCCTAGCAACAGCCAGCTCCCTTATTTCCAAACACATGAACAGCAACTGAACAAAAACCAAAACTGACTTGTTAGCAAAAGCAGCTCTCACCTGATTGGAGCTTAAAAGTTGTTGCATATAAAGTTTGGGAACACTCAAGAGTTGTCTCTGTTCCTGATTTAAGCCAACAGCTGGAGAGGAGACATCCCGTCGTGCGTCCCTTCAAACAGGTGTTACACCTGTGCCGCAGTTGCAAAGGAAAGGTTACCCCTCTATGGTGCACCATTAACTCCTACTGTTACTGTTAACAGAATGTGTTAGCTAGTTTATGAAACTTTAGCTATAAACAAACAACGTCATAACTAACGGAAAAGACGGTGGACTCACCGCTGCACAGGTGACTCAATTAACAAGTTACCTTTCAAAGGTGCGTTTGATTTGCGTTACTGCACGTCGCACCTCTCTGTTTACTGAATTACACTTTCACAACATTCAATGTTAAATAGGCCAAAAAGAAAAGACAGAAAGGAACATAAAAGTGTTTTTCTTTTTTTTAACCAATAAACGTTCATTAATACGGATAATTTTATTTTATTTTTTAATTGTCCGCCAATTATTTAAACCTTTTCTACAGAAGATGAGGGCTAGGCATGACAAAAAAAGTCGAAATTTCACAAAATTGTATTTCAACTTAATTCTCACCATTTCTTCTTTTATTTATTGCCATTTTAAAAAATGTCAACTTTATTCTCAAAACTTTATTTAAACTTTATTCTGGACATTTTGTCTTTTTTTTTCCCCCTCTCAACACTTCATTCTAAAAATTGTATTCACACATTTTTTTCCCAACTTCTAAACTATATATTTCTCAACATTTCAAATGTATTCTCAAGGTTTCCATCATTATTTCGACTTTTTCAAATCATTTTTTTATTTCTCACGTCTGGCCCTAATCCTACATATATATATATATATTTTTTTTACATTGCCTGGTATCCAATTTTAGTGTTTAATTTTCCCTTTCTCCATCCAGTCTCATGTCCAATTAAACCGTCAAGTATCAATATATTCACACAAAACGTGGTATATTGCTGTCATTGTAAACACTGCCTCTCATGTTATTTAAATATGCTTGGTAACACCATCCAGCCCTTTCCTCTAGAGAGCCCACACTCTCTATACATTCTCATAGATACAATTAAAGTGATCCTTACACACTTATATATATCTATGAGTTATGCATGATAATACTCTAAAGGCTCAATTCCAGCCTAAACCTGCTGAGTTAAACTAATCACAATGTGTAATTTTATTCAACTCTAGGCAATAATTGCAGTAATTCCACATTTGAATTGTGAGTTGAGCTGTGTACTGCCTGCATATGTATCGGTGCAGTAGTAATAGCAGCCCTCTTTATCCGTCTCACTTGCACTTCCTCGTGTTCCCAGCTCTCCATCTCAGTTCCGGCGCGCTATACAGCTGCGGTAATTGCCACCGGAGCGATTGCTCCTCATTAGATGCTATGGAAGCTTTAATTGGCCATCCTAGGCACAGCGATCAATGCCACCGTTATTACCGGGGTTCCAGGCACCGGGGCCCCAGACGGCGAGGCCCAGCCGAGGCCAGAGGGGAACAGGCAAGGGGGGAGGGGGGAGGGGGGAGGGGGGGGGGGGGGTAGAGGTGAGCCTCCACAGCTTGTTATGGCTGCACAGAGACTGGACTACACTGCTTGTCTCGAGTTGTCTATCGACAGCTCACCGTCCAACATGTATCTGCAGCACCCTCCATCCAGCTCATTGACACTTTACCTCCACAGAATCTGTCTTTCAGACTCGTTCCATCTCTCACCCTGTCTCATTAATGGAACTCTTTTCTCTGCTGTTTCTCATGCTGCCGTACAAGCCCTGTCAGGAGGTTATACTGTGTCCAATCTGTAGAAGAAGTGCCAGTGTTACAACCACAAGTTGGGACACATTTAGCTTCATTTTATCAGAGGATGTTTGCTATTTCTGGAGGCTTAAAATGGATAATGCTATTCCATATTTGCGACCATAAACATGGGTTTGATGCTCGTAAGAAACATTTGGAAATTTGAATGAATTAGTTCAACATGTCATAGTAATCCCTATGAGCAAAAGCTTAGACTACAGACTTCAGAAGGATCCAATGTTTGTTTCTTTCTGTGAATACCTTTTTTTTTAAAGATCTATTTTGGGGCCATTTTTGTCTTTGTTGATAGGATAGCTGAAACGAGAGGGGAAATGTTGGGAGGAGAGAGCGGGGGATGAAATTCAGCAAAGGGCTGATTTGAACCCAAGGCTGCTGGGACGAGGACTTTAGCCTCTGTACTGTAGGGGGGGGGGGGATCCAAATGCAGACAACCTACAGTACAGCAGTACTCTGTTGTACTCAGCTGGCCTGACGAATGGTTTCACAGAAAGTGATTTTAAGGTGTGCACAATAAAAATCGTACAGGAGGTGTAACCCTGATGCAGTCTACACGGCAAGCTTCTGTTGTTTTAATGGTAAAAATTATAATTCTACAATTCACTTAGCAGACGCTTTTATCCAAAGCGACGTACATCAGAGAGTAAGAACAACACAAGCAAGGATCTAGAAAAAAGGGAACAATGTGAGTAAGAGCAAACGATCAGCTTTGAGTCTGATTGGACGCACAGGTGCTGACAGGAAGTGACCAGAGGCAAAGCACAACATTGAGGGCAGTTCTTGAGAGCTCTAATCAGTATAGAAACCATCTTATAAGTCGTCTTTATCAAACAAAAACCATCGTCATTACCATCATCATCATCAATAATATGGAGACCATCATCATTAAGTTAGTAGGTATTCATGAAAGAGCTGGGTCTTTAGCTTTTTCTTAAAGGTGCAGAGGGACTCTTCATTTCACCACCGGGGGGCGACAGAGGAGAAGAGTTGTCTTAGGACCGTCTTAGCGTCTTAGCTTCTTAGGACCCTGTTGTGAAGGTTGGATCAGACGCCTTTCATTGGCAGAGCGTAGTGGGGGGAGGGAGTGTAGACCTGGATCAGAGAGTTAAAGTAAGGAGGAGACGTTTTTGTCGCTGTTTTGTAAGCGAGCAGCAGAGTCTTAAATTTGATGCGAGCAGTAACTGGGAGCCAGAGTAAGGAGATGAACAGTGGAGTGACATGTGCTCTTTTAGGAAGGTTGAAGACCAGTCGTGCTGCTGCATTTTGTATCATCTGCAGGGGTTTGATAGTGCATGTAAGAAGATAATGGTGTTTGAAGGTGTGGGGAACCAAAGTGAGGACCCAAATGCAGACAGCTGCATGACTTCAGTCTTTTTGGACATGATCATACTCAAAAATAAATCCAGGCCTATAGGAAGGCCAACAGATGGTATAGTTAAAGTGGGAAGGCAACAACTGACAAGAAAGATAAGGTTGATTTAGCCCACTTAAGGAGTACATCATTTATTGACAGTCATACACATTAAGAAGCAGAGACGTGCTGAAAGCCTTACCTCAGTAATTAAACGGAGACGTGTTGTAGACAGGGAAACCAGGTAGACCAATAAAAGAGAAGATTGCTGCCTATTACTCTCACATTACCATCATTATGGCTCATTAGAGGGTATGTTTTTTAATTGATTGTGCAAATCACAGCTGAGACAAAACCTTCTGATGATACTTTATTGAACTCTCTTTGACTCCAACTCGTCGTTCTGAAGTATTATTCCCTCATCCTCCATATAAAGGTGAGAGCTTTAAAGAAGAGTTGTACTTTCTCCGAGTTGAACACCCCCCCATTATCGCTCCATTTTCATACCCATTACCAGAGTTACATAAAAAGTCGTCTTCCAGGCAGACACATTGTTACCAGTGTCGTCGCTCTTACCTCTTTCACCCGACTGCTTTGTGGATGAATGTATCTCGCCATTAGCCCGAAAATCTTTCCTCCTTCATAAAAGGAGAATGTACTGAAAGACATACTTTGCTTCTCTAATGCAATAAAGCTTGATGAATTGAGAGTTATTTATACCTCTATGCCACATGATGGAGGTATTGAGTCACTTAGTGTCTCTGTGTTGTACTTATAAAACTCAATGCCCTTATAATTCACTCCAGAAACTCATATTTTATGTGCAACTATTTAAATTCCCAAGAGTTCCTCTTTAGGAAGTAGTTGGGGACCTTTTTTTTGCAAGTCCATCTGAATCAGAATCAAGTTCTGCACCAAAAAAATAAAGTCTTTGGTGCTGGGAATTTTATGCAAAGTGTAAGGAAGGTGCTCTTTGGTGGAGAAAAACAGATAACCAGACAGGTCACCATTCTGGAAAAAAAATTAAAAGCCTTTTTTAAGACATTGCTGAAAAAACAACATGTTAAATAACAAGCGGAGTAGCAGCGAGGTTTGTTACTCAGCTGTTTTTAGCGACTTCATCATGAAAAAGTCAATCAAACAAAGGTTTTTTATTTGTCTGTTAAAGCTCTCTGTAAACCTCAGTTTTGAAAGGTGATATTCAAATACAGTTATTGTTATGATTATTATCACTTTTTTCCAGAAGACCTTAATGAATCAAGTTTGATTGTCAAGTTTGTTTACAAGAACATGGAATTGGGCCTGGTGTTTTGGTGCAAAAATAAAAACCAGTACAACAACACAAAAAAGACTCTTGGTAATTGTATGTATATATTATTTTAAATCTCTCTACCATCAAAGGGAATTTTTCTTCCAGGTGCATGTGCAGAGCGTGGTGGTTGGCCGTCGGCTGTAGTCTTTGGGGTGTGTCCAATTGCAACTTACTGGCCAAGACAAAGGGGTTGAGAGGCGACGTGAGGCCACCAGTTTGTGGCCATCTGCTTGGTGTGTCAGGGCATTAAGACTGAAATGTAGATGTCTGACATTTACAAGTCAGGGTAATGTCATCTTTCTAGCCTTTTTGAAGTTTACCCAAATAGAAAGGAATTTAGGCTGAACCTGCTAAAATGTTTAATCATTGAGCATTAACAGAAGAAACACCCCCACCTAACAGAAGTAGAAGATCTGCATTACAGAAGCAATGTCGCCTAAACTAACTTGAGTAACTCCTTATGTGTTTTCTGTACACATGAGCACTTGAGCTGACTTTTTCCATTGCATCCATTTTAACAGCTCGTATACAATATGTCAACGATCCACAGCGGCCTCTGATCACATGAAAGCTCTGCACCGATTGCTGTAATTAAAATCATCACCACACGGCGGGCTGGCTTATGATCAATGTGCATGAAAGCTGCAATCACCAGGATCAATTTAAACAGCGTCAGTCGATGAAGTCCAGTGCAGGAAAATCACACAGGAGAAGAAGAATCAGAGGATATATTGAACATCTATACACAGTGTTTACAGCTCTCAGTGCTTACTGTTATTATCAAGGACCCTTCAGAACAGGCTGTGTGTTTTGTTATCTACTGAAGATCCTGAAGGTTAAGTATGATCTTATGGTATACTGTATGCAATGAAGCAATTCATCTGTAAAGGTGAGAACAAATATGAAAGCAGGGAAGTGTATTTGTGGTGTAACACTGCCCTCTGCAGGATTCAAACTGTATGTATGAAGTATTAAATAGAGCTGCAGCTGGCTGAGCAATGTCACTGATTTCACCACAGAGAGGCAGCATCTTTGTGTCTTATATAGATATTCAAAGAACTCAATAAGTTCACATGATGATTCGTCACCAGAATTATTGCATGATTGCTAATTGCAAAAACATGATTTCTACTTTTTTGCATTTAAGCTAAGGTCCTGTCGCCCAAAGTATGAATTAAAACTCCTCCCACTGAGGGATGTGCATGTCATATTGAGAATTTCCATAAAGACAAAAAAACATTTTTTTTTTCAGTGACAATGAATCTGTTCCTGCCACTACGTGTCGGTTTCTAATCAGCATGTTTTTTTTAAACATTATGATGCACACTTTTAGCATTTTGACCTTTTTTTTACTTTTTATTTCAAGAAGGATGCTTGATTTAAAGTTTGCTTTACATGTTAAAAAAGTGGCTTCACAGTGGTGCAGTGGTTAGCTCTGTTGCATCACAGCGAGAAGCTTCCTGGTTCAAATACCCATCTGACAGGGTTTTGTGAGGAGTTACTCATGTTCTACCCGTCTGGCTTCAGCCTCTCATGAAAAGTGATATAGATGATGGCTGGATGGACGGATGGATGTTAACAAAGTGTTCCAGGCAGCACCAAAAAGGCTTGACCGTTTCATTTGGAGAGGAAGTTCCAGATCAATTTCCAAAGTCCAAAACTTAATGGGAGAAAACCTCTTCTAGGCAATGCTCCAAAACTAATTTGAAAGCAAAGATTTTCAAAAAATCCTGCGTACTTTTCATAAGCACAGACATTGAGCCTTTGCTGTGTGCCCCCTGCAGTACTCCACTCCTCCACACGATGGCAGTGTAGCTCTGCTGAACTCATCCCCCTGTTCTGACTCCTCTCCTCAGCTCCAATAACCATCAACAATGCCTGACACAAGTGATACCAGTCGACTCAAGTAAGAGAACTGATAGAAATATAAGTGGTCTGAAGTAGAAAAGAGAGTTATTTATCAAGTCATGAACAAACAAAGCCATCATATTTAAACATCTATAACTGCTTTCTTTCCATCTCCCTCCTGGATCTATGTGACTGCGTTCACATTTTGGAATGGTAGTCTGGCAACCTCCTCCATCTTCAGGCCCTGTCAGTCCATCTCTCCCCCCCCCCCCCCCCCCTCCCCCCCCCCCATTCTGATGCATTATTGGTCCGCTCTGTATAGAGGCCCAGGAAGCACTGGGAGATAAGGGGAAAAAAGGCCAGGCTCTGCGATCCCTCAGATAGCACCTAATCACATTCATTACATCAATTAGGGCAGGCCGACACAACACCGGGCTGCGAGTCAGACCTCCATCTCCTGCTGCTGATCGATGCTAAACACAGAGCACATCCTCCGGTCTTCAACCTCAACCCTGCAGACCACCATACTGTTTTTATTCCCACCTGCTGAAACGGTCCTCTACTGGGAGCTAATCAGTGGTTTTGGAAATTGTAACATTGAACAAATTCAGCAGAGTTTTAAACAGGATGTAAAGTGAAAGGCCTGCCATTGACAGCTGTTATGGAGTCGATCTATAATGATGTAAAGATGTAATGAAATAAGCTGGATGGTATCTGTTAAATCCATAAAGTATATAAACACAATCCCACTATATTGGCAAACCGATCTGTCCAACAGTAGACTTGTGGTGTGCTTAAAGTGGAGAGGATATTAGGTGGTTTAATGCAGGAGTTAAATGCACATCCTGAAATCCCCCCCTGTGTGCAACTCAATCCATATAATGATCACCAAAGAAGAAGCTTTACGCAGGCAAAAAAATGGTATCATATTTTAAGACCACCCGGCAGTTAAGCCCTGCACAATGGCTGCAAAGTGATAAATATAAAATCATAATCTGAGCCGGTTGGTCATTAGATGTCGTTTTGAACAGAATTTTCAGCTTTCTTTTTCTTTCAGTTGATAGATAACAGAAGCTCTGTGATGTGAGGTATTCACACTCGTTGGGGTGGCAAAGAAAGCTTCAGTGCCAGGTAGAAAATAAAAGAGGGAAAAAAAAAAGCCTGTGGACCACTTCTCCAAATGTGTGAGTTTAATAATCTCCAAAACAGAATCCTCTTTACGATAACAAAGCGGAAACCAAATCCTAAAAATAGTTTCATTTAGTGGTTAAAACCAATAAGACCTGGAATGAGTTCTTAAGACTAAGAGCCATATCCAGCTGCTTTCATACCTGGGCCCTTTTTTTTATATATCTACTGCAGCGCTCTAAATGACCAATGGGTACAATCATGAACAAAAGTCTTCCAAGAGATCACTTCAGCCTGCAGCCAAGAGACAGGCTGTAACGGCTGCAATGCATTTTTTTCATTTTTTAGTTGTTTAATTGTGTGACATAGTTTGGGTTAAGGTCACTGGGGTTACTTGGGCACCAATATTTGGGCTCAGTAGAAGTAGACCAGCAACTCCCATGTTCGGTATGGTAAAATTACTACTTTATCAGTGGAGTTTGGTGGTTTTAAAGACAACAATTAAGCATCTGTTTCTGTCTGTAAAGGACAGAATCTGACCTGATGTATGCAGGGATACTTTCTTTAAAGCAACCAGATTGCTTTGGCAAAACAATAATTTTACCCCAGAGAAGTTGGGTGTTACTTGGGTCCACTGCTGTCTTGATTGGTTAGTTATTTTTGAACACTAAAGCCACACAATATGACAAACAACTGACTGTAGAAGACTAGCAACTCCCATGTTCTGTATGGTAAAATTACTACTTAATCATTGGAGTTTGGTGGTTTAAAAAACAGCAATTAAGCATCTCTTTTTGTCTTTACTTGTGTCCACTGCTGTCTTAGTTAGTTATTTTTGTGTTACAAAATGTTGCGTTGAATGAAAACAAAACAAAAAGCCTCGATTTATGTCAGAAGACGTCTATACCCCATGTTCTGTGTGGCAAAGTAGCTGTTTCTTCAATGGAGTCTGGTGGCTTTGAAGACAGCGATTTAACAGCTGATTCTGTTTTTCATTAAAAAAGCATCCTACCTTCATTGATCATTTCAGTAAAAGAAAATATCTGAGCCTGTTTTGGCAAAAGTTATTTTGGTGGACATCATTTTATCCAGCAAATTGACACATTGCAGACAGTCAGTTGGATCATTTCCAAAGCTTTGTCATTTAGACTCCAAAAAGCAGATTCCCTTTACAGTTCCATTTTTTAACATCAATGTGCCTATAAACGTTGATAGTGACATATTTCATCAGTAACAGTAATTTGCATAAACCAAGACAAATGTTAGGTCACCCTTGGAACTCTTTGTTAATTGGAAATAAAATCATTCAGACAATAAGGGTCACACAAAGTTGACTTAAGAAGTCACAGGGTCACGAGGTCACACCACTAGCGCGTACTGTACTTCCTGCAGGTGTTGCGTGTGGGCGAGGAGCATGTGACACGCTCAGGTATGGTCTCCATTTGTGGAATGCCGCCTCGGGGGATTCACAGCATCCATCAGACGTCTGAGCGAGACGGACAGGTACGCCTCAAAAATGCTCATCTGTTTTATGAAAACTAAATGACTCGTGACCATCAGGTGCAAAAGCGTACAGTGTGACATCAGTGTGACCTCCTGGCTGAGCAAGCTGCCTTGTGAAACCTTTTACCTTTTTTTTTTTCTTCTTCTTCTTCCCCCAGCGACAGAAAACCTGGTGACACCAGGATGAGCGACAGGCGAGGGAAGAGGAGAAATGGCGCCGAAAACTGGAGGGAGATAAAATGGATAGATAAGGTCTGGGCATCTGAGAAAAAAAAATGGGAAAGTGGATAGATTGCGACAGAAGAAGAAGAGAGAGAGAGTGAGAGTGAAGAAAAGGGGGGGGAGGTGGGTGAGAAGAGTGATGCTATTGATACACTGAATCTGCAGAAGGAAGAGAGGAAGGTGCACTCCATTCCCCCCCCCCCCCTCAAAGTGCTATCTGAAGACATACATTACGATGACAGCGCTGTGACCACGCCAAGCACATAAAAAAAAAAAAAAACACACACCGCCTTTTATATCATCTCCCACAGATAGTTATTAATAAAATCCAGGACACACACTTGGAAACAGAGAGGGGAAATAGATGATATAGAGCGCCCAAAAAAGGAGGAAGATCATGTCGTGAGGAGGGTTGTGTCCGCCTGACAACGTGAAGTCGAGAGCAACCGGTCTCACACCTCGATTTGTCAGTGTGATGAAATAAGCTACCGGCCACAATCCCATACTCCACACTCTCCTCTGACATCTAAAGCATCTCTTTTTCCCTCTCCTTTCCCTCCTCTCCCCTTTCCAAGTATTCATGTATGCCCTTATTTCTCTCTGACTCTCGCTCTCTCTCTCTCTCTCTCTCTCTCTCTCTGAGTCTCGCCGTTATCAGTATCTGACACACAGTGAATCAGGGAGTATCTAGCGGCCCGCTATCAGACCTCTCTTCATCTCCCACTGCCCCTCTGTGCTCAGGCCTATCAATCAGAGGGCCGCTGCCAGGACAGATGCCACCGACGCAAACCGCAGCCGCCGTCACAACTTGCATCTGCCACAACATAACATGGAACACATCTGAAAGAATGAACAAAGCACAGAGGGGACAGAAGCTTTGCATAAAAAAAATGATGTTGAATGTATATAGTGGAATTTGGAAAAATATGTTCTAAAAGTTCGGTTTGACCAATATTTAATCCATGTGCCTCACATATGATGGCTGTTTTCTGTTTTTCCTCTAAACAGCTTCAGTAGGGACCTCTGTCTGACATCCTGGAGTCCATGGAGTCCAAATGACTAAAAATTACTTTTATTTTGGAGTTGCTCCAGTAAATTGCTTTATTGATGCTTTTGCTGCCACAAAACAAGGTAAACGGCTGCTATACTTTCACCATGTGACACAATATGTCCCCTAACATGCTTCTTTCTGCCGCTGTCCTCTGCTTTCAAAAATACTTTTTTTTACAATTTCACAATAAACTAAATTGTAATGAAACAAAAATGAATGTGACAATTCACCAGCGTCCTCAATATTCTTCCTCACAGGGTTTGAAATGTAAAACTGTGTCTTTAAAAAATGAATGTTTTGCAACGTTTGGTTGAGGCTGAACGCACCCCTGGCTATCATGAAGCCTACCTGTCTGGATTTTCTTGCTTTTGGCATTAAGAAATGATAAATAAAGTTAGGCTACTGGATGAAAGCCAAAAAAAAATCATGTTGATCACCTTTAACGTAAACAAAAAACTGAATGGAGCGTGCTACTGAATTCACACTGAGCTGCAACTATCTTGAACGCAAGTCTTTTTTAAACTGCAGTAGCCCCTCCCACTGGTTTGCTTCCTGCTTGCATCAAGCCTACCTGTCTGGTTGACTCCAATTTTGGAGGGAAAATATTTAATACTTAAAATGCTGATTTTATGTGTCATGTAAGTTTGCTAGCCAACCAGTCATCAACATACGGATGATGTTGCCTCTTATTCTTCTACAGGAGTTCTTTGAGGACGACATTTCTACAAGTTGTTGGCTGTTTGGACCCCAAAAGATCCTCATGCTCCCCTGAAACTTCAACGAGGTAGGAGTTGTTTAAGCTAACATTTCTGGTTGGGAGTTCATGCCTTGTCTCTCTTTAGTTGCTGTTGGTTAGCTTGGTTGCTGATTGTTGTGTTGGTTGCTGTTTTGTACGCTGCTTTGCTTGCTTTATTTGCAGTAATTGTTTTTTAATTGTTTGTTGTGTGTCTTATTGGGCCTTCAAGCCTTTGACTTGCATGGCGGTTGTGTTTGTAGCGTTAGCATCAATGCTCAGACTCCACTCAGCTACACTAGTTTCCTAACATGAGCTCATAGCTGTGTGCTTGTGGTCATGTGATGCTAACAAACTCCTTCAAACGTTGATCTCTAACTCATGCTTTGGGGCCAAAATACCAGAAGAAGCCAGAGCAACATCGACGCTCGTCTTCACAAGGTGAGTTTCTTTAAACTCTGCTGTTTGCTTGCTGCTGCTTACCTGCTGTTTGTGTGGTTTGTAATGCTATTAATATTGTGATGCTGCTGTTTATGTATAAGGTCTGATAGCTTGTGTGTTATTATCTGGAACTTGAGTCTCTTTTTTTGTAGTTCTGGTTCCCTCTTGGTTGACCTTGTGTTAGCATTATGAGGCTTCCAAACCTTTGACTTGCACTGATATGAATCATCCACTTGTTGAATACAATGTGCAGCAGTTTGTGGCTTTGTGTTTCGGGTTGTCTCATGCTAGATTATTAGATGCAATCTCAGCATCAATGCTCCATGTCTATAGTGTATCCTTCGTCTACCCTTTACACTCATACACACTCATTTCCAGCCATTCATTTGTCACCATATGCTCAGTTGTTTTTAAATGTTATGTTCGTTCCACTGGCGTCAAATTCAAGCTCGGGGTTAGGATGCCGCGGATACATCACCGCTTCTCTTCACAAAGTAAGTGTTTCTATTTTCTTTGCTGTTTGCTTTGCTGCTCATTTGCTGCTTTTGTGGTCTGCTATGTTCTGATGCTGCTGTTTATGTTTGAGGTGTGCTAGCTTGTATTTTCCCTCTTGTACAGTTGTTGTATTGTGATGTTCCGCATCCAGACTGATTATTTACGATACATGCAGAATGTTGATTTGATGCATGAGTGATATGGGCAATGTGGGTTTTGTAGTAGTCTGTTGTTTGCTATCTCACTGCTTGCTGCTTTCCTTTGCTTTCGATGCTGCTGAACTCTACTTTAGTGCAATTGAGTTGCTAAACTTGCTTGTGGTAGCAGCTGATTCTGCTTGTGATGCACTTCATACACTTACACCTGCATCCCAACATCCACCTGATGGCTCAGAATCTAATACATTTTGGGCTGAAGTACATAATCCATATTCTGCAAAGCTTGTACTCTAATGTTTTCTATCTTCAGCTCTTTGTCAAGTTATTGTCATGATGTTTGCACTGATGGTATCAAGCTTTGTTGGACCAATATCTACATTTTTTAATGATTTGAGAACATAAATTGAGGGATGTTTTCGCTTTTTACAAAGAATGTTGTTGGTATTTTATTTGTTCGGCAAGAAACCAAGCATCAGCAGCCTCCTCAACAACCACAAACAAGTCAAATGTATTTCGAAATGCTGTCATAACTCACCATTCTGCCACTTTACCATGAGCCTGACAGACTGAGGTTCTGAAGAAGCATTAATCACACAAACTTCACTCTCTACATTAGCTTTGGCCTTGAAAGAGCTTTCAGTGGTCAGACCCTTGACTCCTGAATTAAGTCGAATCTAATGCACGGACGTGAAGAAAGGAAGGGATAAAAGTATGTTTGAGACGCTCATCTATTATTGAAGAGGCCACTAGATCCAGATCGCATCAGGCCTGGGACAGTAGATAGTGTTTCATGGTGGCTTTGTCTTTAAATATTCTCCCAGATTGAAAGCTTCAAAGTAAACTTCAATTACTGCAGTGATTAGATCTGGCCTGCTCCATTAGAGGACATTCTAGCTCGGGGAGGGGGGGGGGGGGACAGACAGGGAGAGCGGGGTGAGGACTCTCAGACCCCCAGCCAAGGAATTACTAACTATTGATCCTGCTGCCACAAGCCATCTGACAATGACATTATAGTTGTGTAGCTTCAGACGAAGCTGTACAGTCCAGCACAGGGGGCTGACGTAGTCCCAGCACAGCGGTCGGACGTGAGGATAAATCCTGTTTCGTTCCGGGCAGATGGAAGGCAGAGGGCCTCTGCTGCCCGGGGTTAAAGTTAGTATTCAGTTAAATTCCTCTTAATATGAATTAAATACAGCATGGCTCAACATGTGAGTAGTACTTGTCAATTATTTTTCGTCCATATCACAAACAAAATTAGTAAAATGTTCATGTGTTTCTTATTTTTCTTCTGGAATATCTGGAAAAGATTTGCATGCAACTCTGTGATCCAATATTTGGCATGTTGAGAACGTGAAGATGTGCTGATATATGCACTGACACTGCTTATATATTCCCAAACTGTGGTTGCCTGCCCGCATGGTGGTACCAAGAATCTTAATGTAAGGCCTTGCGATCCCAGCTGTCATTGGGCGAGAGGCGAGGTTACATCCTGGACTGATCGCCAGTCAATCACAGGGCTGACACATAGAGACAGACAACCAGCCACACTCACATTCACGCCTTCACCGGCAATTTTAGTCTCACCAGGTAACCTAACGAGTATGTCTTGGACTGTGGGAGGAAGCAGGAGTACCTGGTTGGGGATTCGATGGGGATTCAAAACAGGAACCTTTGTCGCTGCACCACCATGCAGCCGCAGTTCATATCATTATTACAAATTTTAACACATTTATTGCATATTTTTCTCATATCATGCAGACCTAGGAGTAAAATAAAATACAATAAATACCTCATATTTGTGATCAATTCTATTTTGTGGCCTAAAACCAGTCTGAATTTATTATAATTTTCCTGAGCTAAAAGAATACTTTTCCTCTTACCCTGCAAAAAACAACCCAGCAGCAAATATGCAACCTCCCTCCCAAAATTCAAGACTTTGTCATTATCTTCCTGCCAAATCTGAAATGCTTTAGTTTTTACCTTCTATAATATTTCAATGTTCTCCATAAACTATTCAAAAAGTCACTTCTGATGTCTCTGAACCTCTCACGGCTCAGGAATAGTCCTGAAGTTTTGGTCTCTGTGCCGCTGAATCCAGCAGATCGAGTAAATGATTGGAAAACGTACAACCTTCATAATGATGATAATTACCCTGATGGTTTTCTTCATAACAATGCCCAAACTGTTAATAAAGACAGTGATGATGATGGATGATGATGATGATGATGGCGGTGCTGGTGATGCTGCTGATGATTGTGGAAATGAGCATGTTGATAAGCCCCCCCCCCCCCCCCCCAAAAAAAAAAAATGTTCTTTGAGCTTGCGTGGCTCCTGATAACAGAATACTGTAAGTCTGCGCTGGTAGACCCGCTGACCATCTTATCTTCTAAATCTCACTGTCAGACATCCACTTCCCCTTTCCTCTCGGTGTGCAGGCTCCATAAAACCATTACAAAAACCTGATCAGCCCTCTGCACACATCCATAATCATGAACAAACATGTGAGTGATAGTGTGGGGGGAGGGGGGTCTTTATGATTCCTCTGAAAAAAGCTGATCCACTTTCCTGTCACTAAGTACTCATGGAATCAAAAGTACAAGACATCAGTCTGTATTATTCATGTATATTAAAACCAACTATTATTCTTTTTTTAATCTATGTAATGATATTCCTTTGACCTCTAATGCTTTTTGTGCTGTTTCATTTTATGTGTTTGAAATCATGCGTAACTCTAGGACATACTAGTCAAGGCGTTTCTTCTCCTGTTAAAGTCTTTATATGTGATTTTTCACACTTAAATGTAGAAATCAAGTATATCCTCTGAAAATAACTCTGTGAGTCATGACTGTCTACAATGGGTGTAACACCCGAGTCCCACTGTCTGTGATGTTTTCAGAGTTTTCAGAGTCCTATCTTCACTTTGTTTACATCGCCGGGACGGCCGGCTGACTCCTCCCCTCGTGTATAAAAGTTGTTTAATTGAGGGACTAGAGAAAAGAAGAATAACATACTGTACTCACTGCTTAACTGTGTTTCTAGATCACGCTCATTTCAGGTAAATTTACATGCAGTGTGAAGATACCAGCATAATAAAGATCGCTAGCATTAGCATGCTAACACAACAATGCAGCGCCAGTTGTTTTGGTTTCATGCTGGTGCACAAGGGCGACATCTGCTGGATGAAATAATTGCATATAAAGCCTTTAAGCTGATCAGATGAAATGCAACACTTTCTTTACATTGTTTTATGCTAAAGCTAATTAGCTATCAGTGCAGCGTTTTACTTTTTCTATCACTAAGAAACGGTAAAAAGTGAAGAACTTATCAATTGGAAAGTGACTGCAATTTTTTTCAAACTTGAAGTTTCAATCATTTTCCAAGCTTGGACACTGAATTAGTCGTGCTTGTATTGAACATTTGGTAATGAGAATTAAGTAATTAAATATCTTCCCAGAATGATTGTTGGTAACAATATTTGCTGTGCGTAAAATCCTTGGCACCTGCTATAGAAAAGTGCACGCCCCTCTCAGAGCTCCCTATATCCCCGATTTCCTGAATAAGAGGCTAAATATTGGAAATTATCCTTGGATAGAGCGTTTAAAATAAAAGCAGGGTGGCACAGAGGAGTGAGAGAAAGAGGGTCTTTTGGGGGAAAGTGAAGAACAACACTCGAGCAGGAGAGGGGAAGATGGAGACAGAGAGGCAGAGAGCGGGGAGAGAAAGAGAGCGAGGAAAAGGCAGGGGGAAAAGATAGATCACGGTCCTGAGCGATTGTGACAAGCATAGACCCTATCAGGCGCTGTTTGTTTGCACACTCCCCTCTCTGCATTAAAGGAGCCGTCCGGGCCGCCGGCAGGCCGCGAGCGCTCCATCTCATCACCTGACACGCCAACAGATGTTATGGGCTGATAAGAGCCCCGCGGCCCCCTTTCCCTTTGCATCTACGATTACCTTCCCACAAAGGAGAAGGGGCGGCGGCGGTGGAGGAGGGAGGAGGTGGAGGAAGAGAACGGAGAGAGGCAAGGAGGGAGGAGAGGAAATCAAATACTTCATTTTGACCTGGTGTTAAAAAAAAAAAAAGAAAAGGAGGAGGAGAAATGAAATAGATGGAAGTGTGTGCGTGAGATTGAAAAAGGGTATGAGAGGAGGAAAGATGGTGGGGACACACTCATTTGTCCTGTGTGAAGTGGTAAATGGCCTCGGCGGGCTTCCTGGCCCCTTGCTGTTTGTCTCCGTCCTAATCGGCTTATTCCATAAGCACTGCTGCACCATCGTCATTAAGCAATGATAATGATATTATTTAACAGGGGATGAGAGAATTAAGGAGGCGCACTATCTTGATGGCTAGTTTTTTTTACTCGCCGCCTCATTTCCTCATCCTCGAGAAAATGTAGCATTTCCCCGCGGTTGATAAGAGCGATTCTGCAGAGCCTTTAATAGCAGCCACATCCATTGGCTTTTATTGCCTAAAAAACATCATTACTCTAACTTTTATTGTGCATTTCATGGCTGGTTTGTTCTCCAAATAGCACTAACTAAATTGGGATGTCAGAAAAAACACACAGAGTTATGTGGAACATTTGGTCTTGCTATGGCAAATGTAACCCAATCAGTGCAGTATAAGCACACACACATATCTCCGTCCCCTGCTTCCCTCCTGATCACTAATTTATGATATAATTTAACAATGTTTCTATATTTGTTCCGCTAAACACTTTGCGTGGCATCAAATTACGGCTCACAAAAAGATCATAGAAACCCAATATCATGCATCCTATTCTCAGCCAATCTGAACGGAGAGATTGTGTTTCTTTTCTCTTACCTGCCCCCCTCCCCTCTTTTCCTCCACTTGTTTTTGCTCCAAGTCCAGGGAGGGGAGGGGGGGTTGACATTACTAAACACAAATCAGCCGATAGAATAAACAAACTCGGGGAGTGGGGGGGTTGGGGGTGGTGGTTGTGGTGGGGGGGTAAACAACAATGCAATCTCCATCTGCAGCGTAAACAATGCGGGAGCGTGCGTGCCATGTGTGTGGCTTCTCTTTGATGAGATTGAATATGTGTAGATGATAAGCCAAGCAAGGTAATCAATGCGGTAATGACGAGGATGTGGGAGGTGTGCTGGAAGGGGGGGGGGGTAAAAACCAGGTCCTATCACTGGCAGTCATCAATGGAATTTCTAAAGCTCGCCCTGTGTGTGTGTGTGTGTGTTTGTGTGTGTGTGTGTGTGTGTGTGTGTGTTGTGTGTGCGTTTTCTGTGTGTTTGTGCGTGGAGCGAAAGCGTGACAAACGCGTCATCTCGTGTGCGAGGGAGATAAGCTCTAAATAATTGCAGTCTGACAGGCCTGAATAATGGCCAAATTAGACAGAAGGTGCACATTATTACGAGCAGCAAACATTCAAGGCTGGTTTGAGATGTAACCGCGCTTGATTAAGGCTAAAATGATGATGATGATGATGATGATGATGATGCCGGTGATGATGGGGATGTTAACTCCTCAACCCTAATCCTATTTTCCCTTTTTTGACTTCTTCTTCTTCTTTTCTGAGCATTAGCATCCAAGCCGCTCCTCAGACTTACCTGTCGACGACCTCCTGTTGAGCAGCAGCCCACACACTGAGAAAGAAGTGAGGATGAGCAAAGAGAAAGAGGATGAGGGGGGAGAAAGGGGTAAAACCGCCACGGCCGTTGATAATCAGCAGATAAAAAAAAAAGAAGCGCTGCAAGGTCAGGGAAAGGACGAGGAAACAGTCGGGCTGAAGCCGGGTTCCGTGTGAGAACAGAGAGAAGATAGCTTTGATGTCGATCAGCTTTGGATTTGGGTGTTTTGTCTGTGCTCGCGGTTACGCCACGCTCAGGTAGAAAGATGAGAAAGGCCCCTTTAAGCGAAGGTTGGAGCCTATACCTGAGGCCCAACCAAAACAAGGGGCCTGTATCCGCTGTATA
Source organism: Labrus bergylta (assembly GCF_963930695.1). NCBI lineage: Eukaryota > Metazoa > Chordata > Actinopteri > Labriformes > Labridae > Labrus > Labrus bergylta. Next base: position 2,542,616 of record NC_089217.1, read on the forward strand.
CGGATCAGCGGTAGCGGTACAGCGTGACCCTAATGGCAAAGAGAGAGAGGCTGAGAAATGTCAGAATCAAGCATGTAGTGTAGAGTAAAAAAAACAAACCTAGAATCAATTTCCTGCAGCTGACTTGAAGCTTTATGGCAGAAATCAGAGCATAGAGCAAACTAAATTTCATCAAACGGAGGTAATTCTGCAGGAGGAAAAGCAACGATTCATGCTTTTTTCCCAGAAAATAACAGATTTTTGTCCAATTTTAGTGCTTTAACATCCTTCCTGTACAACACTCCTTAAATCTCTGCAGGAGTTTCACAAGCAGTAACACACAAGTTGCATCGGACCGACCGTAGTAACTTTTGGATGGGACGCAGTTCTCTGACTCAGACTTTCTCTCCAAGCTTGATATTTTTCAGTTTTGTAGCAGAACTATCCAAATCTATATCACCAGGAGTGATCACATCCAGATCACATCCATAATCTCCAAGTTGATCGCGGCCCAAGCAGACGGTTATCTACGAGCGTTCATGATTGGGAGATTAGTGGTTTTTTTTATCCGGTGTAGACCTCCCTGAGGTAGACTCTATCCGGAGCCTCGGTTGAATCCCAACCATCAAATCGGAGACTCAGACGCACAGATCTGACACGTTGCCGTTTTGATGCCGGGATGATGGAGTAGGGTTGGCTGGAGTGGATCATGTACATAATCGCTTGTTTATCACCAGAGCATCTTGCCAAATCACTAAAGCACTGCTCTAATCACAATAACCAGAGCAGCTGCTGACTTCCTCCTCTGTGTGCATCTTAAACCTGGATGGGGTCAACATAGGGTTTCATATGTATGTTTTTGAGAAGCCTTTTATTGAATCTGATTTATTTAGACCATGATTATACTCCTTTTGACTCCGTTATGGCAAAGACAGGGGCTGACATCACTATTAATAATAACATGCATCCTTGTGATTAAAGTGATCTGATCAATAATGTCACCACAATCAATTCTTGCTACCATTGTGCGCAAGACGGCCTCTGTCCTATCGATCATTTCTGTTATAAATATTCAGGATAACTACTCGTACTCTTCACCTTGCTTGTCTCGGAGGCCAAAAGTAGTGTGTGACTGATCGGAGTGTATATGGCTCGGAGTAAGAGTGTGTGTTTCTGTGTTTGGGATCAAATCCTCGATGCACAAAAAGCTTCCTGCTATGTATCTACTGTCCTCATCTATCTTGGCCCTGGTAGGAGATGTTCTAGTGCCAGTAGGACGGAGGGGGGAAACTTCAAACACTAAATAAGCCTTATCTGCTCCCAGTGCTCGGCTGAGATTAGGAGAGGAGTGAAGGAAGCCAGCAGAAAGATGGGAAAGAAAGGAAAGGAAACGGTTGGGAAAAGAGAAGGGAAAGTTGATGGTTGGGCAAGGAAAAGGAAAGATTTGACTTTTGTGGAATAAAATCAGTGGAAAGAAAAGAAGAAGACGTCTGTGGAAATGAAAAGGGAAGGGGAGAAGCCAATGGAAGGAGAAGGAAAGGAAGCCAGAGAAGGAAGCTGGTGGAGAAGAATAGGATAGGAAAAGGCAATGTAAGGATGCAAGTGGAGAAGTTAAGAGAGAGATGGACTTGAGAGTTAGACGACATTCAAGTGAGGGTGTAGTGGCTTTTTCCACCAATTCCAAACTACCCCCACGCTTCACAACTGCCCACTAAATGGCATCAGAGCCAACCCGGCCTCCTCTTGGAAATGAGTATCTATCTTTGCAGGAAAGAGCACTTGTTTTTGATTCCATTACCGAGGCGAGGTGTGGGGTTGAGAGGGTGGCAAATGGGGGAATTTGGGAGTGCTTGGCGAGCGGGCGCATGGGGAGAAAAGCCAGTTTGGGAAAGCAGCGGTGGAACCACAATCTCTGGAGTCCATTCTGTCCCTGCCGCCCTGTGATCCCCACACCAATTAAAGGCAAGGAGAGAGAGGCCACGGGGAAGTCCAACAAATCACGCCCACGCGTAGATGCACTTGGGTTTTCTAACAAATGAATTACACTGAGTCTATGGAAAGGTACGGAGAAAAGACAAGTGAGGGCGTTTGAAGGCAGATTTATTCAAAGGAAGCCTTGTGACTGAAGTGTTTCAGAGAGTTTACAACAAATGGAGGACTCAGATTTATGGTTTACTACTAGAAAAAGTAGTAAAATAAAGTCAGAATTCATGTGTTATAGGAAAAGAATAGAAAATAATTTGTCAAAGGCAGACATTTGTCTTTGACGCGTGTGCAAAAATACGCAATTTGAAACTCAAAGTATAACATTCAAACATGGAGGCACATGGTGGGTTGGGTTGTCGACTGTCAATATGTTCATCCATGATGTGGAAAGTCAGGTAGTTCAGGAAATGAATGATGTAGAGCGCTTAGGGTGGCCGTCTTTGACAATTGATGGGTCTCACAAACATTGACTTTTTTAAGCAAATGTTAAGCTATCCTTTACTTGCACTAATGGGCAGCCTACTTAGTGCTTAACACTACTTTGGAACACCCATGTAAGGGCCCATTTATCTCCAAACAAATTAAAGATGTTCAGTAAAAGTTTCACTTAAGGGTACAAAGAAACGGCTGATAAAGAGATGCTAAGTTCAGCCTTTTATGTGATACAAGAGGGTAACTTGAAACAGCCTCTAAAAGATACCTTAAAACAGACGCTCAACAGTTCCTTAAAATAGAAGAAAGGGTGCCATGAAAAGGTTTCTAAAGCCTAACTGAAAATGGAAACTTAGGGTGACATTGAAACACTTCCAAAAGCATACACTTAAAAGTATGGGACAAAGGTGGGTTACCCCAAAAGAGAACATCAAGCACATTTGAAACGGCTCCCAAAGAGTGATGCTTCCTCATGAGTTACTACCAAATTGAATCAGGTAAAGGGATCCAAAAAAGTACCTTAAAACAAAAAAAGTTGACCCAAGTTCAGCCTTGTTGAATTCTTGTTCTTGTTCTGATTTCCTTCTCATGAAACCGTTCACATCCAAACGTCGTGAGTAGACATCTGAAACAAAACAAACACACAGTAGTCACAACTTAAAAAAAATTCCACCAAGAGATAAAGTAAGTTCGTATTTCTCTAACATGTTCACCCACTGAATTCTCACGTTTGTTACAGACCAACTAACACACATTACATCACTACCTCAATACATTGATGTCTCTTGTAATTTCCCCCCCTGTTCAATGTCTCTCATAGAAGTTTATATGTTGATCTCTGCTGTGTTTTCTTACTCCTACACTGTCCTCAATAAGAAAGGGGGGAAAAAATAACACCCTCATCTGAGCCATCGCAGTGAGCGATAACGAGATTGTCTCCATCCCTCATCGTGGGATGATCCTAAATCACATCTCTTCTCACACCTACAGTTTTCACTTTTAAGTTGAATATCACCACTCACTCTTTGCCGGAGCTTTAAAGCGATGCCAGTGGCCGCCCACTCCCAGCTCTTATCCCCTCTTCTTCCCCTCTCCTCCAATGTCCATCAGTCATTGTTTCCTCTCCATCCTCCTCCTCTCCTCCTCTCCTCTCTCCTCACCCTCCTCCTCTCCCAAACCCTCAGCCTTGATCTTGATTTCTTACCAGGAAATATCTACCAAGGGGCCGTCCAGTGACAATAACATTCAATAAAAGAACACAAGGGTGGCCAAGACCGGACCACTGATAGTGCCACGATTTATGGGCTCTGCTTGCTGCTTTGTTGCAACACTCAGGCACTCACAAACGACAATGAACACACACACACACATGTTGGTTTTTACATCATCAAACGGTACATACTGTATGTTCCTAACATCTGTAATTGTATACTCTCTTAATGTATTGTAATAAGCAAAGAACTGAAGGCGCTCTGACATGCTAATGATATTTTCAGTTCATAATTTCAGATCTGTTTGGTCTATTCTATGTTGAAACTTTGGCTTAAATTATGTACATTTCATTTAGTACTCCAGCCATTTAAAGGACATCAACAGGTCAACTTTGTGTCATACAAGGGGGGGGGGAAGCTTTCTGGGGCCCAGTCGCATCAGGAAGGCCCATTGAGGTTAGCAAAAACATGGTCCACCCTAAATTTTAAGCACCAATGACCACATTTTATTTTACACCTGAATACTCACAATTACCCCTTAAAGAAGCAAAAGCACATTTGATTAATTGTTGCTTGAGTAAGATACCCTGTTTCAAAATGTCAACCCCTTCGTCTGGTTTTGTCATTTGTAATACCGATGTTAAGCGGGCCCAGAGGGAGCTAATGTTAGCTAGGAAGGCTAGCGCTAACACAGCTGATCGAATGCACAATGATTTAAATCATATCCTGAGAGGGCCCATTCACCTTTTTGCCTTTTAGGGGCCTCGCCATTTATGTGGTCGACCTGGTGTAATGTGTAACGTTCAAAGCACTCCTTAGTATTGATAAGGACAGAACATGGTCAGATTGTGTTTTTTTTGGGAATCTTTGCATTAAAAGTTCACATTTTTCTGTCCTTTTTGGGCAAGGTTATCATTGGGTCAGTAACTTTTTGATTTGGCTGATAAAACTGGTCAAATTTAAAGATGTTGAGAGACTTTTCCAGCGTTCATAACTTCAATCAAAAGTAGCCCTGTGGGTTTTTGATTTTCTTGTTCCAGCAGAAACTTTCCATCTGACATCTCGCTCGGGCTTTGTTCCTCGATGCTGTTAGAATAAAAGCACTCGCTTTGGCCCGAAGCAAACCCGCATCAAATCAAACACAAGCTGGGCTGTAGTTGTTGTTGTTGCTGACACTTGTCTCAATCCCCTTTGTTCCGATGTCCATATCAGCAGCCCACCGCACACTGACGCCTGTCCAAACAGGACTACACATGGCTGCCGTCCCGTCGCTCCTTAACACAGTGTGGGACTGTTCACGGCTCCTTCAGCCTGCTCTTGGAAATCCACTGTGACCAACGCTGTCCGAGCGGACAAGAGAAGACGGCGTCCTCTTCGCTCGACCCCCAAGGGCTGGAACCGAGTGTGACGCCGCTACCCACAAACCACCGGGGTATCAGCCCCTCTGCGCCCACACTCCCTCAGCCCGAAAAGAGAGCTAACGCTTATAACGGGACGCACCTCTGGGATTGGTTCCCCCGTCCCGCTTGAGGTCTCGCCGCAGTTATCTGCTCAGGGCCAGGGAGTGGGGACGAGCGTGGGACGGAGGGGTTGGACCGGGGGGGGCAGCACCGATCCATTTTAAGGCGATGAGGGATCATCATTGTCTCCCGTCTCACCCTGTCACTTAGTATTACTAAACCTCTGGCTGACAACCTGTGTGTGTTTCTGTGTGTGTGATTCCCGCTAAAACATTACTGGATGTGTGGTCTTGGCATCCGGCTCTTGCACACGCGCACTTTTACAAGCGAGTACACACTCTCTCTTTCTCACAAACACAGACGTTCTGACATCACTACAGGCGCTTCTCAGCAAAAACCTACACATGGGATTGTGAGCGGCGCAGCATCTTCCTAGCAGACTGTGTGTGGGAGGGTACAGAGCCACAGGCGCTAAGTGTCTCTATAGCCTATGTGAAATCACATGTAGGCTGCGATGAGCCTCCAACCATACCAGGCACAATCACATGGAGATACAGAGGGAGAGAGACGGGGGCTTTAGAAGACCACCAAGGATAGCTGCATGGTGCAGGATGCACGGGGCTGTCTTCATGTTAAGGCCCTTTTTCTTCACTGTTCCAAAGTATTCACCACTTAAAACAGATTAAGAGCTCGGGGGAATAAACAGGCCTCGATGCTGCAAAGTGGGGGGAAACACAGGAAGGAGGGTTTCAGGAATTAGAGAGCAGGACGCAAAGGAAAAGAAGCCTTTTCAGAATATAACGCCCCGAGAAGCAATCGGGATTGTTCCCATATTAAGGAGCTTGCAATGAAACAGATGAATGGATGAATAAAAAGAGGGTAGAATAGAAACGTTTGGGTTGCACCATTTGACATTTTCAATTGCTGAGTTTTTGGACTTGTATTAAAAGATGAAAAGTCAGATTGTGTCTGCTGTAGTTTCCATTTTTGTGTCTTTTAAAATTTCATTACTGAAGAGTGTATTTGAACTGAAGACCGCCATTCCAAGTCAGCCCTGAGGCGATACAATCGGCCTGTGTCGGTTCATTTTGGCTTGCCTTAAAGACGGAGGAGATGGATGGTCAAAGTGTGATGAAGCTCTGCTGCTGTGTTACATCCTCTTCCACCACATTTGCCCCTCCAATGTGATGGGACAGGAAGCCGTGGTTTAAATCCTGAATGAAGCATCAGAAAAAGTCAATCCTGATTAAAAAAAAATGATTCTGGAGTTTATTGATCCCCAGAGGGCAGATTGGGGCGTTGCACTTACATTCCTATTCTATTTGATGAATATTTTTATTACTATATTGTATATTTTGGAGCAACTGTAACGATCGCATTTCCTTCTGGGATTAATAAAGTATTTCTGATTCTGATTCTGTTGCAGCAGCACAAAGACAAGTAGAAGAAGTCCTAAAAAATACAAAATGTAAACAGAATCGTCAAGATAAATATAAATACAGATAGGGGGTATACACAAGTACAACATAAATGGTGAAGTTAACTATACAGGGCAAATTAAGACGTTATTAAATCAATAATGTTAAGATATAACTTTTAAGGAGTTAACATAAGAAAAAAGCGAAATTTCTGTATTATTTCTGAAAATCAGAAGTTTTTATTGAAGCATTCAGTGATAAGGTTTATATTTACAATTGGTGCCAAATAGGATTTTTATTGTTGGTCTATAGTATATAGTATAAAGAGTAGAGATCTGGAATAGTATCAATAGTCCTTGCACAAACTTCTGGCCACCAACCCAAAATAACAGCACCCACCCCCTCTGTAAAACTTTAACCCCAGACTTTGGACTTTTGCCTGCACATGTGAGACGTGGTCAGCGTGCTCTCAGACAACATTAGAGAGAAAAGGTCAAAACTTGGCCACATGGGATCGTCGCCAAAAACACTCTGATGAAGCTCGAAGAGTTTAGCAGCATCCGCAGATCAACAAAAGAGAAAAAGACAAGTCGGAAAAAGTGAGGGGGAGGCTGAGTGAACAAAGTGGAAGCTTCTGTTAATCCCTCATCGATTCAGTCATGCCTTTTTAAAAACATTTTTTTTTTTATCTGTGGGGGGACCTAGAGAAAAAACACAGCCGTCTTTTAAAAAAATAACATTTAACTAAAGTTGCCACAATGATGGTGACGATAATAGAGAATGCCACCAGCTATAGCGTTCGGGCTGGTGGGCGTTATTATTGTGCCTTATTGGGCCCCCCTTACTGATTTGATTTGCACAAAAGATGTGAGCGGGAGGAAGATGATTACCATAACAAACACACAGTTGCAGGCGCACGCTTTCCCCAGGGAAGTGTCAATCTAAGTGGGAAAGTATGTTGACATTTATAACCATCTGGGGGGGACATGGTCGCTATTTCTCAGCTGTTTAACTTCAATTAGGGAGGAAGGAAGGGGGCGAAGAGGAATGGAGGGAGGGAGAGAGGGAAGAGGGGACGACTTGTTACCGACTGGTTAAGTGGCGGCAGAATGGGCGCTAAGGGGAGGAAACGCATTTATGGGTGTCTCCTTAAAGAGTTTGCATTGTGGGCCCGGCCTTTGTGGCTTCACATTGATGGAGGGCTGCTGATAGCTGCGGGAGATTATGTATTGACGGAGGATGTAAAATGTGTTTTTTTAAAAGACTGATTACTCTTTGCGAGGCCTCACACAGTTACATCCATTCACCTGAAAAGCCAAACAAATATCGCAGACCTTTTCTTTTTTTCTTTTTTTTTAAGGTCAGTGTCAGAAAATTCCGTCCCCAATAAAAATGGAGATGGTAGATCCCGGCGGAGAGGACCGCGGATGAAAGACGGACACCAATAATAAAATGGGGGAAAAAAAAGGCCCTATTGGACAGGAAATAAAGTGGGCTGTCAGTCAGTGGCGGCGCTGCTGCCCGAGTCACATCTCCCAGGTTATTGCTTATTGTTTACTTCTCTCTGCAAAAAGTCAGAGGTCACCAAGACCACATCTATTTTTTCTCCCCCCCCCCCGCCCATGCTCTCCCCCCCCCCGCCCCCCATTCTTCTCCGTGCACAAGGAGGAACAAAGAGCGACAGGGAGGGAGGGAGGGTGTGCAGTTTGAGGGCGAGTTGGTGGCGGCCGTGGATGAGGTGGTGGGTGAGGAGATGGGGTGTAGGGAGGGGGGGAGTGGAATTAGAAAAAAAATATAGAAAGGGAGAGCAGCGATCAGACAGCGCTGATAAGGAGAGGAGGCAGGAGAGAGGGGAGGTGGTGGGTGGGGGGGTGGGGGGGGGTGTTGCTGTGAGCTTTCGGGGGAGGGAGGGGGGAGGTTGAGGTGGTGGGAGGATGGAGGGTGGTGGTGGTGGTGGTGGGGAGGGGGGTGGGGGGGTGATGTGTGTATTCAACTCCGGGCTGACTCCTCTTATGCTAATACAGCCAATTTCCTCTTTTATTTCATTTCTGGAGCCGAAATCTGCGATCTGCGATAAGGTTGCCGTGGCGACCGCCTGTTCCCCGGGCGGATGCGGGCAGCCGTGTGATGGAGATGTGTAAGTCGGCGGGAGCAGCAGGGAATGAATAATTTAAAACTCCACCAAGCTGGAGAGATAAGAGAGAGCAGGGCTGAGGCCTCGCTCTCTCTCTCTCCCCTCTCTCTCGCTCTCTCTCACCCTCAAACACACACACACACACACACACACACCATCACTCGCCCTCCATCTCTCTCCCTCGCCCTTCCCCACAATCCATCTCTTCCACCTCACCCTTTCCAACTCTCAATCCCTCCTTCCCTGCGCTCTTTCTATTTCTCTCTCCGGACATCTAAAGGCTTCATCCTCCAAAAGCAGGCTGACCTCCAAGGTCAAGGGCATGATGGGTAATTGAACCGGCGGTTTGGGGCCTATGGATGATACGGCAGAGACGAGAGGGAGAGGGAGAGGCCCGCGCTCTCTCTCGCTCTCTCACTCTCGCTCCCAATTCCATCTGCTGTGTCTCCTCCTCGCTCGATTCAAACGAGATGAATCCCGAGCCGCCGCTGCCAAGTGTGCGAGGCATTCAGCGAACTTGGTTTTACTTCGAGTTAAGCCCACTTGGCTCGAGTCGTTCGTACATTAGTCACTCGGAACAACAGCGGCTCTTCAACGCACAATGGCCCCCCGACACTTGAATGTAACACATGCTTGGAATAGTTGAGTGTTCAGGCTCAGCGGTGTTCCTGTGTAAACAACGAGGCTTCACCGTGTGTGTGTGTGTGTGTGTGTGTGTGTGTGTGTGTGTGTGTGTGTGTGTGTGTGTGTGTGTGTGTGTGTGTGTGTGTGTGTGTGTGTGTGTGTGTGTGTGTGTGTGTGTGTGTGTGTGTGTGTGTGTGTGTGTGTGTGTGTGTGTGTGTGTGTGTGTGTGTGTGTGTGTGTGTGTGTGTCTGTCTTTCTACATCTACAATTCTTGTGTTTTGACGATAGAATGTACTTACTAAATATATTTTACGTCAGAGCACATGCACGAGCGCCGCATTGTGTATAAACTCTGTCGTCGGTGACCGGGGTCTGACTTGAGGTTCTACCTGCTGAATTCTACAGAACAGATCACAGAAACGTCTTACGATGTTATTCTGAAAGATCAGAGATGTTCTTCGGTCAGATTAATGATATCGTCTTTTTTTAAAGTTTATTTTTTTTTAGCTTTTTTATGACTTTATTTTGAGATGGGAAAGAGGATAGAGTCAGAAATCAGGGAGAGAGAGAGAGAGGGGAATGGCACATCCTAGGAAAGGAGGCACAGGTCAGATTTTAACCTGGGATGTCCGCTTGGAGGACCAGAGCCTCCCTACATGGAGCGCACCACTTGGCTCCCGGGGCCCTGGTTGATATCCTCTTATTAGCTTTGAGCGAATGAAAAGTTAAATTGGTATTCTGATGTTTTACTGGACTGAATAACCTTTGCTCTAGTCTCTGTACAACCAAACATTGAGCAAGTTTCTTCAAGCACACTCTCTCAGACTAACATGAACATGATCAGGAAATACCGGGAATAACGATGATTAAAGCAGACGATAAATATGACCACACGAGGGGAGGGGGGGGGGGGGGGGTTTCTGGAGGCGATGATGCAGCTCACTGGTCGCTGCTGCTGCGTGTGTTACGTTACATCCTCGACTCCTGCCTGTCTGGAGTCGCCGACCTGTTTTCATTCCTCAGCCGCCAGCGTTAAGGCTTTATCGCCATGGAGATAAAACCCGGCTTATAAACACCCTGTGGGTCAGGCGCAGGTGAGGGGTTCAGGTAGGAGGTGTGGCAGGCCGACGCCCACCCCCCCCCCCCCCCCCCCCCACCCCGCCCTCTACCTGTACTAGAAAAGACACAAGTGGAGGGGAAAATCAGAACAAAAAAGCTGATTCAGAAAACAAGCCACACAGGGCGCCCGCACAGGTGATGTCAACCCGAGCGTGAAGCCTTCATCCCTCGTGGCGCCAGGAGGCAGCTCAGCCCTCCAGGACGCACATGAACACACACACAAAGTTAACGGGAAGTCCTTAAAACAACACAATCAACCTTCATATGTCCTAATCATGACCTGTGTATTAAAAGGGCTTAACACTAAAACCATCATTTTTACTGTGATTTCATTTTGCAATCTATAAACGTTTTAAAACTCAAACTGCTGCAACTGAAGGACCCTGACCTTTCCTACAAAAGTGCACGCTTTATTCTGACTCTGCTATTTTTAATATCTCATACACACAAGAAGAGTAGGTTTTCTTTCTCTGATTACATTCTGTAGAAGCTCAACCTGCTCTCGTCTCCTCGTCGTTTAGAGCATGTCATTGGAAAAATTAAAAAAAGAACTGGTTTAAAGACGTTCAGTATATAGGTAGCAACCGAGACCGGCAAGCGTTGCAGCGGTAAGAAAGTCTTTCTCACCTGCAGGTAGACGCACTCTCACTGATGTGTTCTCTTCTTCTTGCTTTTTAAAGATGCTCCTCAACATCTCCTTTCTCTTCAAAGTGATTGCAGTGAAGCCTCATGTACCTTTTCCTCTGAGCTGGAACCAAAGTGGAAATTAAAAACTCTTGTTTACGAGAGCCCACCTGGAGGAAGACCCTTTCATTGTGACTTTACGTTTTGTTGTGTGATTTAGATTTCAATTTGAAAGTGTTTTCTTTCTCCCTGCATCTGAAACCACTTAGTTTACTTTCAGGCTACTTTCTTTTTGCATTATTCCACCGTAAAGGTCAGGTTTTTTATGTTGTTTTTTTGGGGGGTAACTATTTTGGTATCAGCGTTGCATACGTTCCATAAATGCTCAGTATGCATTGAAATAAGTCTGGGTGATGATTTTATGAGTTATTGCATCCTCAGATCTGAGGAGGACATGGAAAATAATTCATATAATCCAACTCAATGTCATTTCTTAAGGTTCTGAGTTCAGAATTTGCTGCACTACACTATTGCACCACTTGTCCTATAACAGCAAAGATCAGTTAAATAGGATATGAAAAAGCTTGTTTTTTAATAAAATAACACATCAGAATGACCTCTGTGACCTTTTTTTAGTAGTTTTAAACTCTTCTCTGTGTGAACACATTCGGTCTGAGCATCTTCCATCGAAGCATCAGATCTCAGCCCTCCTCCTTCTCCTCCACCCGCCTCCTCCTCTCCTCCACAACAAGCAGGATAAGAGTCATGTTTTGTCTGCAGAGTGCAACATTCCCCCCATCTGACCCCTGAAACGCTCAGAACGACACGTACAGCCCAGCAACAAACAAATAAGATGTGCAAACATCCAAAACATGCAGGTTACTACCTTCCTTTTTAAATTCTTTTTTATTAAAACACCCCTGCAGTACCTCCACCTGCCACATGAGGGCACTGCATGCTCAGCGGACGCCTCCAGCTCCCTCCATCTCAAAACCTTGCCTTGAACATGGAGTCCCACGAAGCAGAACAGAGGTAAACACACACACACACACACACACCTTGCAGATACTCCAGATTACATTGATAATACCAAAAATATTGGCCCATAGAAATAATACAACACGGCGATAACAGAATGCTATCAGGTTTTGATCATGATACCACAACTAAACGCGCGCCGAATATCAAGTCCCGCAAACAAGAAATAAGAAACCGGGGGCCTCACATCACCGCCACGCCAAAATAAAACAACACAAGGGAAACAGTGGCTCAGAAAGCCGCCTGATAAACATTACAGTTAACATTTCTTTAAAGTGTTAAAGTGCTCTTCTTCTTCTTCTTCTTCTACTCGGTGACGCCGTGTAAATAGAGCGGTTTTAAGAGGCTTTGGTGTGAGCAAATATGATTTCATTAAACAGGATATGAGCTCTCTGTTAATCTAGATGAAGGTTTGTCTGGGATGTGCACAAATAGAAACCAAACACCCCCCTCTTCTCCCCCCCCAGTCATCCAAATCTATTCAAACAGGGTCAAAATATATAGAGGAATCCTGCTTCTTTATTATCCCCACATTATTATCGCTTTAATTAAATTACGCCCAAATTATTTCAGTGTTCAAATTATAATCTTTTACAAAAAAAAGGGAATAATAATAACTTTTAATATATTTTGTTTTAAATGGGAGAGATTTGGCTTGCTCTGCTTCTTTTTTCTTTTTTTTTGTATTTTATTTTGAAAGGGGAATGGTAGATTTACATTTGTTTAATTAAGGAAGCTCGCGATCGTCTCTCTATCTGAACCGGGGGAAGAGAAGAAGAAGAAGAAGAAAAAAGAAGAATTGTAGGGCCTCAATTAAATCTGATGTTAATTAAATCTGATCTTGTTTTGTGTATTAATCAAGCGGCAATTTTAATCTAGTGAATACACAGACTGTAATAAGAAATGTGGATATAAACGGAGACACAGCGAGATTTGTTTTAATTTCATGCTTGTGATGAATGTGTTTTTTTTTGTGTGTAATATTTTATTTAGCTGACTTGCATTAGTTCCTAACCTCCCCCCCCCCCTCGTACCCCCCCTTCCCTTTTCTCCCTTTATGCAATCTGAGCATCAGATTGTCTGCACACACAGAAAGAGGAGTGAAGCACGCCTGCACAATTTGGCCTTCATTCAGCGAGGTGTCTCAATAACTGACGTCAACTTATTAAGTGGAGAACTGCTGTGGAGAGGCTTTTATTTTTTTCAATATTGGCAGGGAAAAAAAGCATGTTAGTGAAAAGATTTCTCACTTGTTGTTTAAAGTTTACATATTTGTATATATTAAATATATGCAGAAAGTGGAAAAAATAAAAGAGATTCATGGATAAAATGAGGAAAAAGCTCAATACAAAAATA